>NC_077229.1:417584710-417923877 GCF_027887165.1 Monodelphis domestica | reverse complement strand
GACTGTCATGAGGTAGACCAAATTGACTTTTGTTTTACATTATCTACTTTTTATAAACATATTTGAGAATTTAAGGGATTATTAATTAATTGTTAACTACCAGTATCATGCGATGTCAGTCTAAAAAATGGGATTAAGTGATAAAACAGTAATGAAAAAATGAAAAAAACTTATTGTGTTACTCCTCTTATAAAAGGCAAAAATTTGTAGTATTACCTACAGTCTCAACTTTAAGACTTGTCCCTTAAGTACTGAAAATAAAAGGCAGAGGAAACAGCAATAGTAACCAACATATATATATAGGGCATCCCAAATGTTACAGTTTTAAGCCAGTAAATCCTAAAAGAAGGATGATCTGTATTAGCCGATTTGTCAAAATGTGAAGCAATACTGTACTACAGTCCTGAATTTAGAAACTTCTACATACATAACCATAAAATTGTTCAAAAGGAAGAAGAATCTGACAGGCAACTCCCACTATTCATACCAACTATACCATTTGTCTAGTACTTTCCTTTATCTGTTTTTTTGAATTCTGCAGAGTGAAGGGTAGAAGGGGGAGGCTTAAGGTTAGGAAAGAGAAGTATTGGGTCACAGTTAGGAGGGTTTTGCCTTAGTGAAAATAAAAATCAAAATTTAAATGGCAAAACTATTATCGTCCTACCTTGCATGTTCCTGAACTCCCACAATTTCTACTTCACTGTCTGAAGAGGCGATATTAATCTCTTCATTGAGTTGTGCATTGCCAGAAGATGTTTTCTCACTTGCTAGGAATCCTGGATCCAAATGACCTAAGTGAAGAAAGAAAAGGCAAGTGCTATAATTTTACTTCTCACAAATACCAAAAATTTCTTGAATTAAAAACCAAGTTTTTAATACAATCTAAGTTACAAAATCAGTCACTCAATTAGAGTAAGATGCAGTGGTGCTGTTATTCATATAACATACTTTATGGTTTTTGAGGTTTGGTTTAGCTTTCTTTTAAAATATCTCTCAGGGCAAACGTACCTCTAAGTGGAAATTTACCAAGGCCAATGTTGGATTAATTCTTAAAAAGAAAAAACACTCTCTGGAAAATGTTAGTAGTGATAGGCAGAAATAATAATAATTAAAATTCATTAACAATGTCATACTAAAATGCTTTGTGAAAGTCAGATGATATTCACAAGTTTTCTAAAAGAATGAACCCTTAGTAACACAGAAACAAACTATCAAAGAAAGAAAATTTTCTCTGGTCCTTTATACATTTTCTATTAATAACTGTTCACATTTCCTTAGAGCTTATAAATTTATAAAGCACTTTCCTCAAATTCACTTCATAGGATCAGCAACATTATCTACAAAAACAGAGGCTCAGAAAAGTGATAAACTATAATTCCATGAGGACAGGAGCTATGTCTTATTTAAACTTTTTTATTTTCCCCAGTACAAGCAAAGTACTCTCACTAAATTGGCTTCTCTAAATTAAGGTGATGTACATACCAAGTTTAACATTACGGAGTTTAATTAAAGTTACAAATAGAAGGAAAATTTAAAAGTAATGGCCCCTCTTAACTCATCTATGAGCTTATAAGTTTATAATAATGTTTCCTTTTTTTAGCTTGATACCTACTAATCACAGTAGATGTAACTGAGCCAGCTGTTTAAAAAATCTAGCATAATTGAAATATGCTAAAATGTCCGTCCTAACTACAATAAGTACTTTTATGAAAACATGAGCAATTTATTTTTAAAAAATTCTTCAAAACAAAATTCTATCTAATTAAGGTAATCAGCCATGGTAAATGCTCAAAAGCTTCAATTTACTATACAAGTCAAGTAATGCTTTGTATCATAAAATTTCCCAAGGACAGATGTCTCTGCAACTTCATTTCCCTATGGAATTAAGAAATAGTACCAAAAGAGTGGAATCAATTCCTAGGTTACGTCTTTGCACTTAGGTTTTCTAATTTACCATATTTGACAATTGCCATCTGTTGCCTTTCTACCTTCCCAGAACCATAAAATCTGAAAGTTGGAAAGGATTTCAATAGTCATTTAGCCTGACCTAAGTAGAGAAAAGGAATTTCCATTAAAGCATACCCATCAAGTGGTCCAGTCTCTGCTTGAAGACTTCCAAGGAGGTGGAATCTACCACCTTTTGAGGCAGTCCATTCCAATTTTGGTCAAATGTTAGGAAATGTTTAAATTTGTCTCTTTGAAACACCTACCCAGATAACTAGGTGAAATTCCCTCCTCAACATGACAACCATTTAAATACTACAAGCTGGCAATCAAATTCTCCCTAAGTCTTCTCCTCTTTAGTCCAAACATGCCCAGCTTCTTCAATCTACATGGCTTCAATCAAGGCCGTTCACTATCCTGGTTGCCTTCCTCCAGAAACTACAGCTTATCAATGTCCTCCTAATTCTTTTTACAAAGAGAAAATGGCAACTTTTTGTTTAGTATCACTTTTTTTTTCCTCCAAATTTCACTGCTTCAAACCTTTGGGAATCTTTTCAAAAACTTTCTTCCTGAGGAAGTTAATGGAGATAGTAGGATTTTAGATCCGTATTTTAGATCTTTAGAACTGAGGCCAAAAAAGATTGAGGGGCTTGTCTACTACCACATAATTCATCAAGTTTTTTTTTTTTAAGCGGATACTTTTTTTTTTACAGTTATCACTGTCCTCTATAAAGTTCTACTTTACAACAAAGCAAACAAATCAACAAATTAAGCATGTCTGAAAATGTATGTCTCTTTCTGCACTTCCAGTTCACCACCTCTCTACCAAAAGGGAGGAACAATATTTCTAAGGCTTCCCAAACTTTCCCCATTGCATGAAGCCCTTTCCTGTGCTACATGATCCAGCCAAACTGATTTTTTTCTCTATTCTGCACATACATTTCAGCTCCCAGCCTTTACAGTGATTGTACTTCATCCCCAGAATGTACTCCCCTCCTCATCTTCATCTCTTAGTATTCTTTTCCATAATATGGCATTTCAAATTTCTACACAAAGTTTTTCATGGTCTCCCTAACTGACAGTATGCTCCTCCCTAAAATATCTTGTCCTTAATTACTGCTTCTATTTGCATTTGTTGTTTTTATATATTCTATATATAATCATACATATACTTATATTTCCCAGTAGAGTGTAAGTTTCTTAAGAGTAGGTGTAGTTTTATTATCCATATTAGTATTCCTAGTAGTTAACAGTGCCTGGTATAGTAAGTGCTCAATAAATGCTTTTTGATAGTTGATTTTTTGAAGTGCCTACTATGTATAAGAAACTGTGAAATAAAACTGATTCTTTAAAAACCAGGTCCCTGCCTTCAAGAAGCTTACAATCTAATATAGGAGTTATTAACTTTTTAAGTGTCATAGGCTCTACTGGTAGACTGGAAAAGCCTATGTATATCTCAAAATAATGTTTTTAAAGGCATAAAATAGATAGGCTTGTAAAGGAAACCAACAATATTAAAAGATAATCATTAAAATATTTTTAAAAAGTAAGTTTACAAACACACTATTTATGGGTCAAAATCATGTTCTATATAACTTTGTAAATAAAGGGGTAACTATACACCTCCATGAGTTTTTAAATATTTATTTTATTTATTACGATTAGTACATTAATACCATTAAAAAACAGGGAGGGAGGAAGAGGAGGAAGGAAAGGAAGGGAAGGAACAAAGGAAGGGAGGGAGGGAGAAAGAGAGGGGCCATATAAAATATCATGAGATATAAAACAGATTCAAATTATTCATTTTATCAATGGGACCTCGGACTTCCAAACTGTTAACAAAACACAAAGGAAAGTAAATTTTTTAAACTCTTACCTTCTGTCTTAGAATCAATACTAAGTATCAATTTTAATATAGAAGAATGATGAGGGCTAGGCAATGGAGGTTAAGTGACTTGCCCAGGGTCACATGGCTATGAAGTGTTTGAAGAGAACCCAGGATCTCCTATTTCCAGGCCTAACACTATCCACTGAGCCACCCAGCGGCCCCTGAAACTCTAAATATTAATGTTATGATCTCAAAGGGTTAAGATTGGTACTACAGATTCCATGAATATTATAGCTTCACTAAGAAAAGTATTTACTATTAACAGGCTCCCAAAATTCACATTGCCTACTATTTCCTGGGAAGCAAAGGAGTAGCTTCCAGAAAAATCACTTAGGTACAACTCTGAAAAAACAACAGATAGCTTATAACAAACATATATCACTTGGCAATTCTTTCTCCTGGATTTTTCTTGCAAAAGAAAAAAGAGGGAAAGAATCTGACAGTTCTCAGTGCTGCTTTTACTCCCAGATCCAGTCATATAAGAAATCAGTCATGAAACTTCCTGTTTGGTGGGATAATTTGGGGAACATGTTGATGATCCTGTTAAACATGGTCTCTATCTATTATTTACATTTTAAATAGCTTGAAAATTTAATTTTAGCAATAGTGGTAAACCCAGGTCAAACATAAAAGACTACATTTTGTTTTTTTTTTTGGGGGGGGGGGTATCTAATATGCCATACTAACTTATCTGTAATCGTGACTTTATAATGACATTTGAAAAATATCATATTCTTTAACATGTTTATAACCCCTACATTCATCCAGCATATATGCAGTAATCAGTAAGTGCAAACTTTACCCTAACATAGCCAGTAATTCAATTCACCAAAATTGTTTTTATCTAGCACATAAAAAATTGCAAATCAAGTCTGCCACATTTGGTTCAGTTAAACTTGTACAACTCAGTAAAAATGACAACTGGAAAAAGGAAGACTGGCTTTGTGTTTGTGTGTGGTTAGCACATTTTTATTTTTTACCAAAGACAATCAGTAACAAGATAAAATAAGGCAAATCAAACAAGAGCTCAGAGATAAAAAAAAAATATGAAAACACAAATCTTCTGGCAAATGCTAGGGCCCTTACAGACAAGGTTTATGAGCTAGTCCGCCACATTTCCAGCATTAAGGCAAGGAAGATGTGTCATATGATGATAAGGCAGCTGGGATCTGCTCCAGGCCTGGGAGATGCTGTTCTCCATAATGGGGCATCAAACATATTCATAAAGAGTCAGAGATGTAGCTCCACTCCCACCTGCTTTCAGCTGTTTTGGAGCCACAGCCTGCAGGTTCTTCCTTTCACTGAGACCCTCCTAATGTCATGTCAAAATTTCTTTAAGGACTTTCTATGCAAGCCCTAATCCTCTCTGGCCTCTTTATTAGCTCCCTCGTGGTTTCATGGGAGCCCATTGGCAAATCGGATGTCTAGAACAAGCAGTCAAAATTTCTAAAATGTTCTCTGAGACACTGCCAGTGGTGATGGTAGTCTTCTCCAGCTCTGATGCAAGAATCAGGCCTGTAGAGAAAGAAGTGTAAATACCTCAATTATCATATATTAAACTGTATAATAAATCAAGAGGTTATATTTAGCTATGATGACAGATGGCTGTCTCTGTTTAGACTCTTTGTACTGACTGTACACATCTTTGGAAAGACAGTTTCCCTAATTTCTATAATCATCAGAAAATTCTATGTTTTTGTTCTCCCATGAGGGACTTTTTTCAACTTTTATTAAAAAGTCAGGACAGATAGTTATTATAGGAAGAATAATCGCTGAAGAATGGCAACTAGATTACATGTGAAAATTACTTTCTCAAAAACAAAAGAACAAATTTAAATAGAAAAAACTTAAGATTTTCAAGTCTACTAGGCAAAGGCCAAACCTAATTTGTTAGGTATTTCCTAAATTCCATTCTCTCTTTTTTTTTAAACAGCAAAAAATTCAGAGAACAGAGATAGTTTATTGTTTGTTTGTTTTTAATTTTTAGAATCATTCACTCTACTTTATCATCACATGGCACAAAGCATTAAAAAGATTTCAGATAATGTAATCATTTGGGGTTTTCAGAAAGGACTTTTTGAGGAGAAAACTCTTTAGAAAAAAAAATACTATTGATATGCCTAAATCTTTTGAACAGCAACATCCAAAAAACATGACTCTGTACATATCAGAAAGATCATTTTTATCAAAAACATATTTATAGGAAGCAGGCAATCAACCTGGAAAACATTTTAGTTAATGTAGCTTGTTGACACCTTCCCAAAAAATATATTACAAAGAATTACTCTTCCTGAAAGCCAGAATCATCCATAGGGTTTTAAATATGATGGGTGTTATCAAAGACAAGGCAATAAGCTGATTACAAGCAGCCTTCATAGGAAAGTTAAGTCTCAACATCACTACTGATCTAATATTGGCCTAGAAAAAAGAATCTAAGGCTAGTGTATCTCACTACTTCATAGATGTGACATGGAGGAAAGCAAATCTTTTTACTTCAATTTATTCATTTTTAAGAATAGGAACAACACTTTTCTTCTATCTCCCGATAATAAAGATGTTGAGGGAATAAATGAGAATATAAACAGAAATGTATAGGTATGTATACATAGACACAGACATATATATTCTTGAATACTTCTGAGGTCTCTAAATTCAATTACTCTGACCAAAAAAAAAAAAGTCTGACTGTAAGTATCAATAGAATCCACTCTCATCTTTCCCCATCCTTCCTAGCCATCCAAATATATAACTAAAGCTTCCTACAGTGAATTGCTGGTGGTTATAGTAAAAAGGAAAGATTTTTTCAGACAGACTAATGTATTTAATTAACAAAAGAAATAAATCCCCAAGAACAATGGGAAATCCATCCCAGTCAATTTACTACTGTTTTTAGGAATCACAACAAGCAAGAAAAAGGAAACAAACAGTAAATAGTAGTACCTGAATGGTCCAATTCCTCTGACGACTAGTGGCTGGCCTGACTTCTACTTCATTTTCCTTAATTTGTTGTTGATTTAGTTGTTTTGTCTTGGTTTCAGTGCCGTCCACTTGGGTCCCAGAACATCAATTCTTTTATAAGAATGGGTGGGTTATTCTGATCTCACTGAGGTGGTAACTACCTCAGAGAGTAACTGCTCCAATTTTAGGATTATGAATATGCAATCCAGATTGCAAGGTTTAGCCCAAGGTATTCTTTTTTTTTTATTATAAATTTGAAATTTTAATAGCTTTTTGAGACCCAGGTTCACATTTATATATCAAGAGGCCATTTGACTCTGTTAAAACATCATATTTCAAGGCCTAAAATTACAAGGAAAATCAGGAACAAACATATAATGTATTTACCCTTACATTGCAGCATGATTGACATGCTCTAAATTTAATGGGCTAGTTTTCTGTTGTCATAATTTGAAAGCAAGGGTAAACTTGTATCTCAAAGTCACAATAGTGTTGGCAGGTATTAGAATAGCACTGATGAAAAAAATGGCCCTGAAATTAGAGGTAGAAGAAGTAGGGCAAAGTCTGTTAAAACTGTGATAAAGATTGAATTCTCAGATCTAATCTATATTCTAAAAAAGAATTCAAGTGGGAACGTGAGTGAAATTTGGAACTACTTAAACTAAATGTTATCTCAAGTTATAATGTAGGTGCTAAATACAAATAATAAATTTTTTTTAGTCTTGAAAATTCTAAATATTATCAAGAAATTCTAGTTAAATTCCAAACTAACTGTGATATAACTTTTTTTTTAATTATAAAGAGTTCACTACAGAGTTCCTCTTAATTGGAAGAGTAGGGAAAATTCTAAAATGAGGCATGTTAGCAATTTAAGATCAGTAATAAGAAATCATCCTCCAAATGATTAAGCCCAAAACATAGATGATTCAATTAAATAAATACTTTACATGAATACAGGCTGCATTAAGCAATATGTGAATAAGTATGTATCACCCTGTGGTTTATTTCTCATACCTAAGATGATGGCAGTAAAGTCAATTGCATTACATTTGTGTAATGCTTTACACTCTTCAAAATGCTTTCTTTTGTTACCTAATTCAAAATCCATAAAACAATGTAGTCAAGTAAAATAATTATTACTACCCATTTTACAAATGGACTGACACTGATGCTCAGAGAAGCTAAGGTAAATTCCTTAAGGTCTCATAGTTCATTAGCAGAAAACTCAGTTCTAAGACATAACCTCTTCCTCCTAATTCAAAGCTCTTTCAAAAAAAAAACCAAAAAAACCAACAACTTAAAATTAGTTCAACCATAGTGAACCTCAATTTAAGTACAAAAGAAAAGTTTAGAAAAGAAAACATTTCCAAGTTAAATTTTTAAGAAAAAAAGTCCCCATGACAATCTTCTTTTCATTTCTTTTTATGGTTTATAAGAATTTCAGTCCCGGCAATACCCAACATTAAAGAGATTGTGTTCTAAACATGCAATTATAAATTGATTCTTTAGAAACTTTTATTTCCCATATAAACCAAATTATGAATGATGATTGAATTCCCAGGTTAGCCTACAGAAGCCCAGTTAGCAGATTATTAAGTAATATGAATATATAATGAAAAATAGTTGAATTTGACAATAAATATGTATTAAGTATCAAGTATGTACAAGGCACTAGGGAAGGCTACAAAGACAAAAAAGACAAGAAGCCCTGCTCTTGAGCTTACATTCTACAATACTGTCCATTAAGAATTTCTTAACAATACAAAAAAAAAAAAGAACAAAGTTTTCTTTATCTTAAATAATAGTGCTGAGAAAAATCACATTTTCTTTTTTTTTTTATTCTTTGCCCTCTGTCTTAGAATCAATACTAAGTATGGATTCCAAGGCAGAAGAGTGGTAAGGGCTAGGCAATGGGGATTAACTGACTTGCCCAGGAATATACAGCTAGGAAGTGTCTGAGGCCAGATTTGAACTCAGGATTTCCCATTTCCAGGCCTGGCTTTCTATACACTGAGCCACCTAGCTGGCCCCAAATCTACTTTTAAAGAAAGGAGAAGGTAAATGGAAGGAGTATTTCCAGAAGAGCTCTAGTACTGCTTCTTAAGTTTAACTTCATTCAAACCTTAGGACTTTCCACTTTTTGGTATCCCTAATGACTTGACCTTATCGGTCATGAAATTAGGGCTCTTTCTTGGTCCATAATTAGAATAAGAAGGAGAAAGAGAAGGAGGTAAGGATGAGGGAATTTTCTATTCTTCACAGATAACCTGACAAGAACTAGAAAAGAATAGTAGGAAAAAATAAAATTGGATATATGTATTTATAGGAAAGGCTACATGCAGGTGATTTAATGAGATCTGTAAGCATTGAAATATGGAAGAATTGAAATTTATTGTGTTCACGATCCTCCAAGGAAATGGAGAGGAAAGCTGTCTATACCAAGTAGTTTCTGGGCTTAAGAAATAATTATCATCAGAATAGACAAAGAGTTACTGTTCATGTTCTAAGGACAAGTGTCTTAACCCAGATCACACAGTGATTAAGAGTCAGAACTCAAATCCAGATCCTTTAATTCCAAATTCAGGGATATTTCACTACCACACTATCTTGGTAGAATCCCCAAATGCCTTCACAAATCTGTGACATAATACTCTATCTTGGTCAGACATTTACTTGGTCAGATATTTACTACTACCTAATAAAAATGTATCTGACTTGACCCATTCTGTTCTTTAGGCAGGTTATAACTAAAGAAAAAATACTGCCAGGACACATGCATGTTATGGCATCAGAGAAGTGGTTAAAGTTGACCAACCTGCCTCAGCATTCAGTTCCTCTAGAAGCCCGCTGGTCTTCCAGGTAGCTCCTGTATCCTGGCTTCCTAAAGAATTACTGTGCTCTTGAACTACTGCAGCCGCCAATAAATTGTCCACATTTACCACTTCAGGGTCAGAGTTGGTGTCAGATATATCATAATGAGCTACAATTGAAGGTCCATCTGGGAAAGAAAGAAAATGTATACTGTATCTATATGTGGGGAGAAAAATATTCCTGAAAAAAAAAAAACAGAAGAGCTTTCTAAATGTCAGATTCCTTTTACTATCTTATCGTATTTGCAGTAGAAGAGTTGTCCTTCATACAACTAAAATTTAAACAAAATGCAATACTAGAAATGTACCCTAAGTTTACAAAGATGTATAACATTAGAACAAGGGAAAATGTTCATTTAAAGATTGTACTAACAATGTTACATTCAATTCTTTTCACTATCCTAAAGTGAAGTTCATTAATTCTTTTCACTATGCTAAAGAATAAAATATTAAGAATAAGAGGAATGATTCTACTCCATATAAGATGAAAGTGAACTTTCATGGAGACTTTTAAAGTATAAAATTGATATAAACCATTAACAAGAAAAATTACATTTTAAAAAATTGATTTGAGAGTATTTAACTTTCGATGGATTACACTAACCAAAGCTGTAGCTTTGCAAGAAAAAGGAATATGGGAATGTTCTTTACATAACATTAATAAGGCATATACACCAAAGTTTGAAATATATGAAATCACAGAAGTTTCTAAAACAAAGTAAACAAATACTACACAAGAGCAATTCATGAACTACTAATCTATTCCAAGCAATGTACTGAGACAACAAAATGTTTGTATATATACAATATAAATGTATTTTCAAAACTAATAAATCTGCAATATCCATTTTCAGGATTTTATTTTGAAATGTTGAGAATGGAGACCACATTGTGCAAAAAAAGTATTTTTTCTTCGCTCAAATGACAGTCTATTCTTCAAATAAATAATGGGTAATTTTTGAATTGTTAGAAAAAGCGACAAAATAGAAATCACACTGAAAGATATTCAGATATTCAAAAGGAAGATAAGATCCTTCCCATTCTAACTGGCACTCCTGAAGTTCATTCCAAAGTGAGTATACTCCAGCAGTCCATGCTAAAATAACCCACTATTCAGGTACATAAATTAAAAAATAAAAATAAAAACAGTGGCCATGTTCCTCTCAACAACAATGCCTAAACTAAAAACTTTCCTTAAGAAAACAAGGAACAAAACAAAATAAAAACCAAAAAACTGGGTCATAAACTTAGAGACTGCAGTGGTTTTAGAGGTCCTCTAGTATAACCTCTTCATTTTGCAGAAAAGGAACTCTGGTTGAAAGACTTTAAGAGACTTGTCCAAGGTTATTCATTATTAAGTTATTATTAAGTATGAGAACCCATATTTTAACCCAATTTCCTTTGACTACTCCAAAACAATGCTCTTTCTATTGTGCTATTCTTGCTTCGGATCATACAAAATCCCATTAACACTAAATTACACTAGATTTAGAATAAAATGGACATAAAAGGATGCCATTTGTTACTAAAGGCAATACATAATAAGCCTAAAAAATGTCTCCATAAGGAATATTCTTTCATCCTACAAATGGATATTGTAACAACCACTGACTTTTCAAAGAGAAACAAAGTTCAACTAATCAGTAAAATATGAAAAGAAGTTATTTTCTAAATATTGGTATGTAATTTTTTTTTTTATAAATTGGCCACTGAAGATAAAAAGGAACAATACTTTTTTTAGTTTTTGTTCCTCCAACATAGTCCCACAGATTAATGGAATAATGTTACTAACATCAAAAAAAATTTAAAACCCAACATAAAAGTAAATATGTAATAGATGCCAGCATATAAAGCGCGAACATGCCACAATATGAAATTCTGACGATTAGATATAAAATGAAAAAGATTACTTAATTAGAAAAATGATCATCATTCCCCCAAAAGGACGAGATTAATTTTATCAGGGACCTTTTAAAATCAGATTGTTAAGGAATGATCCATGGTTTTATTGAAGAGTATGTACTTTAATCTAAATTAAAAAGACTAGAGCATGATAGTTTTTGTAAAGGAAATAAAGCAGCACTGCTTGATAGCTTTCATAATATCGTCAGAGTTCAAAATATATATATATATGATATATATATGCACACATATATATACATATATATCAATATGCTAATCTCCTTTAAAAACACATTTGAGTGCAGAAGATACGAGGGTCAAGTACAATATTGACTATTTGACAACATTTTTTTGGAAAAGAACTGATTTTAAGTTACTTAGTTCTTTCAATGAACTCTTTCAGTGCTCTTTCAGTTTTTAACTATTTTGCCAATTGTACTGGGACAAAACTCATCAAAATTTACATAGATCCAGAAATGTCAAATTAGATTTAAACATAAAGTCATTATCAGTCAAAGTCAAAATTGTACCACTCCTACATGTATAATCATGCAAAAAATATATATATATATAATAAATGTGTATACATGCAGAGTGATATTTCTTATCACCTACCCATGGAAATAACTTGTGTGAAAGTCTTCTTCAGTAGGAAATACAAGCATAAACTTGTTATCTGTAGCTCCACTCTTGTATCTTCCACACTTCCAAACAGCACACCTTATATATAACTTAGCTTAAATTTAATATACATCATAAACAAAAACAGCAACATTTTTACATAATCTTGCATTCCATGACAGTAATAAATTTGATCACTAACCACAATTTTAGTTTCCAGAAACCTCAATTAAGTGAATGATACTTTACAATCTTCCAATAAAGAAATTTGTTTGTCAGTTATCTTTCCAATATGAATTTGAAATTCAGTCTTTGTGTGCCAGGGTCAAAGTAAACTTATTATCAATAAATCTTGGCTTCATCATGATGGTGAATCATCCATACTATAGTATACAAATCTAATATCCTAGAGTAATTTGTCTGCTTTTGAAAAGGACAACAATTCTGAAACCACGAAGGTGTTAAGGCAGCTGACTTGAGATATTTATGCTGTCAGTTTCAACCTACTCATGTGACTATATTAAACAATGAAGAGAAACAACCTCTGTTCTACATCTGTTTATTTCTCTGAGCTGTAAGGGAAAAAAATATCACAACTTAAGAAAGAATCAGTTTTTACAAGACTGTCAACAAAGAATGTTCAGGTGAAGATTTACTAAGATATATTTCTCATTTTGTGAAATAAGTAATTGAGAGCAAAAGTCAGTGCCTGTTCTATATTCAAAGTATCTACTCCATCTTCTCACTTGTATTTTGAATTTTAGCATATGTCAATACCTTAATTTTTTAAGCAGATTTTTGCCCCTTTATACCCATTAAAAATGACCATTAAAAGATTTTCTCCAGGGGTATTGTTTTAGTTTGTAAATTATCCAGTTTCCTTGCTTCTCCTGCTCTTTATGGTAGAAGGACTTTTGGATACTTCTCTACTATTAATTATCTTTGACACTAAGGAGGACAAAGGAAATAAAATATTTCAATTCATTGAATTTTTTTAATAGCTTCATTTTTTAAAAAAAGCTGCATGGGGCAAAGGATTTCTAACCTTTTTGATAATATAAATCCTGAAGATTATTTATCATCTATTAGCAGAAAGTAGAATTGTTACATGATTTCCCATAAAATACTGTAACTCCTATTATTTTCCCTTTGTTTCCCCTCTATTCTCCCTATGAAACCACCAAAAAAGTATTTCCTTCTCCGTGTGTATCTTAATATTGGCATCCATTTTATTTTCTCTTACTCAAATGTGAGTTCTCTTATCTGTTCTAACAATATTCTTTCATAAAAATCATTCTCAACAATATTATAATTCTCAATATAATATATTCTAAATAATAAAATATTATCAAATATATTCTCTCATATAAGCTTTCCAAATATTGTGGACTTCACTCTTTTCTAATCATTGGTTTTCTTAAGGACATAAAAACCAGTTTGAATCAAGCAGAAAAGAAATAAGCTGTGTCAATATATCTTTACTTGGACATTCAATTCTTGAATAAATGATTGGTTTCAAGTTTTATTTTCATTTTATCTTTTCTATCAAGGAGAATAATTTTCAGAGTAACGAAATAGTGGATGAAAACTGCAGAGAAATCTGTATCAGTTTGATTTTTAAAAAGATAACTTTTAACAAGCAGAGCTAACCAAAAATGGAATAAGCCGCTTTCTCCAGGGAATGAGTTCCCAAATACTGGGAATCTTCAAGTGAAGACTAGATAACCTCTTGTTATAGGTATTGTAGAAAAACCAACAGGGAAGATTTGATGATCTCCAAGGTCCCTGCTAACTGAGTTTACGGATAGGATTATTTTAAAATGGAACAAAGATTTAAGAAGGAATTAAAACTCAAAATAAATGAAGAAAGCAAAGAATGACTCTCAATAAATTCAAGTCACTTGGCCTAGATAATTTGGACCTTAAGATATGAAAAAGACTCACCAATGTAAATTACTATTAGTATTCTCTGAATAACTGTAGGTTTTAACTTGGAGACAAATAAAAAAAAGGCTGATTTTGGTAAACTGTATCAACAAGCAAGACAGCAATTCCTGGGGAAAATTCCAGAAAGGATTATTTTTGAAGGGGTGATATGTAAGCACTTATTAAAAAATAATTACCAAAAGCCAAAACATTAGGAATGTTATACCAGAATAACTGTCTTTGTTTTTTTTTTCTTGACATAGTTAGTAAACTAATATATAAGGGAATGCCAAAGATAATGCCTATGTGAGTCACAACAAGAAAATGATATCTTCATGGACAAGATGAAGATAAGTAGATGAAATAAAGTACAGTTAAGACATATTCGAAACTGATTGAATGACTAAATCCAGAGTATTGCTAATGCATGTCAACCTGGAAAGCTTTCTAAGTATTTGACTCCATTGTGTTCAACAATTTTATCAATGAGTTGGAGGAAGGTCTAGATCAGATTTCTGAATTCTATAATGTTGAAAAGAATGAACAAAACAGTTGATATTCCGGACCAATATGAGATCTAAAAACATCACAACAGTCTATAACAATGGACTAAAACTACCAAGATGAACTATAATGGAGATTAATGCAAAAATCTTAGAGTTGGTTTCAAAAAATAGCACAAGAACAGAATGAAAAAAATTTGGCTAAGCATCTGTGTATACAAAGACTTAAGATTTTGGATGATTCCAAACACAACATCAATGAACAGAAAGTTAACAATAAAAAACATAATCTTAGACCACAACAGTAAGAAACAAAGTAGCCAAAAAAGGATGGCAAGAGTAACATTGCCCAATGTGTTTTAGTGAGACCATCTCTTAAGTTATTATGCTCAGTTCTAGGTACTTAATAAAGCAAAGTTCTACCACAGAAATTGACTAGGGTGAGGAAGGTAACTAAAATTGAACTATATGAGAAAATTGCAATAAAACAATAAAATAAAGGAATTGGTATGAAAGGGCTGGGGTAGAGGTGGTTGGAAAGGAGATATCAATCAATGGAAAAATATTTATTAAGTGCCTGCTATGTGCCAGGCACTGGCCTATGCTCTAGGGATCCAAAAAGAAGCAAAAGACAGAAACATAATCTGCCTCCAAATGCCTGCTGTAAAAAGACACTTGACCAACCGGCACACAGGACCAGAGCAAGGAAATTAAGTTATGAACCAATATGAAATTTTCCCCAATCATTAGAAGTGTCCAGAAATAGAATGGCTCCATTATCGTATTTCTCAAAATAAGGCTGGATAATCACTAACAGATATGATAGTTGGGATTCATAATCCAAATAGAGGATTACCTTACACTGGATAACTTCTGAGGTATTTTTATACTATGGATCTATGATTAAATTCTTGATCAGACATACACATTGTTAAATACAAATGCAAACTATTTCACCAAACAGAAATCTGATTACTCATTCTTTTGCATTATCCAAGTCTCTAAAGCTTCTCTTACAGTGAGGCAATTCTCTTTAACAACCTATACAGATATGCTTGCCTCTAAGATACCACTAGAAATTTCGTTTTTTTTTTATTTTCTCGCCTCTTAATATAAAGACTCTAAGTTTCTTGGGATATAAACCAAAGTCCCAAATTCTCATTCTGCTCCAGTGCCTTCAATCAACAGGAATATGAGTGATAGTGAGGGAAATGATAGAGATAATGTCATGGTAAATGGAAACAGAGAAAAAACTTTCAATATCCTCTTCATTCCTACCATCCTAGCCCACACATTATGAGGAAGGGGAAGGAAAACCTGTACTGCTACAGTTGCTGCTCTACAGTTGCTGCTCCACCCCCAAGACCTATTTTCTAGATTCTCACCCCACAATTCCCTGTAGCCCCACTTCTGTCCTGTTTCACAAATTCTCTGGCCCAAACCACAGCAACTAACCACAATCATCTAACAGTTAGAGTGATACTCTCCCTTGTGAGTGTGGCAGAACAGCAAAAACAAGTCTTCAAAGGCCAACTGCCAGGATTACAAGTTGGGGACATGATTCCTAACATAGTGAGTTTAATTTTTTATTTTGCTTTCCTAAAGAAATATTGCTGCATATGGTTAATAGTGTCTACAGTATAACTTAATACAGAATCTACTAGAGACTATCTTCTCCTACTACCACCACCACCACCACCACTACCACCACTTCTACTACTACTATTTTTGTGGTCTGGCCTGGGAACTTAAACACAAGATTTAACATTGTTTCATTCAATATTTGTTGAACTTATATCATACACAAGTTGCCCTCTGATTGGGGGGAAGGGTGAGAGGCAGGGAGCACAAAAAGAACATGCCATATTTTTCTATTCTTAAAGCTTACTATGTGGAAATGGCTTTAATTTTTTTGTTTGTTTGTTTTAAACCCTTACCTACCCTCTAGGAATCCATACTGTATATGGGTTCCAAGGCAGGCAATGAGGTGAATTGCCCAGGGTCACACAGCTGGGAAGTATCTGAGGTTGGGTTTGAACCCAGAACCTCCCATCTCTAGGCCTGGCTCAATGCACTGAGCTACCCAGCTGACCCTGGCTTTAGAGTTTAAAAGTACTAACTTTACTTTTGGAACAGATTGTTTGTAAATTGTGGGTATTCAAAAACTGACAACTATAATTTTACAGTTACTGGAAGCATAAAATCTGGTAAAAGTATTTAGCATTATATATCAAGATACCAATTTTTGCCAGTGACTTTGCTACAAATGTCATTCATATCAAGAAAGAAAAAACTATTTGGGGGAATACTAAATTTGGGAATAGCCAGATGATTCTTAAAAAGAAGAATTATACTAAACTCAAAGTCTTCAAAAACTGGCATAACAAACTGAGGTCAATTAAACAAAAATGTCAAAGACCATCATAACCAGCAAAAAAAATCTTCTCTGTGACAGATTTTGGAAACACATACAAAACTAATGCATATTTATTTTCTCAGAACTGTACCATAAAGCCAATTTAATAAACTGATAAAGGGACAAGATTAAAAAAAATTAAATTTGGCAAAATAATAGCTGTTTTCCCTAAACAATAATAACTATAAATTATTGAATAACAAAGGTACTTTGGGCAATTAAATAAATTCAATTTATCATTTTGTACTGCACTAAACTCACAAGTTTTACTTGGAAGTAAAATAAACTATTATAAAAATGAAATATTCTAAGGCACTCAAAGATCTGAAGCCATATACCATGGCAAATTAGATATACCAGTAAAACAATTATGAAGAAATGAGATTTTCAGAACACTGTTTTACAGTTTTAAAGGACCATGGAAAATTTTAAATAAGCAGCAAAATACTAAAAACATTCAAAGTAATTTGAGTGAAGGAACAAGACTAAGAAGTTGTCACTTTAATATATACGAATAAAGAGGTGATCTAGGGGAAATAGAGAACTGGGTTTGAATTTCAAAATAGATGGAGTGTATAAGAAACAGGTACCAGCAGATTCTAAAGAAATCTAGTTATTTTGAAAGTCATATATGTATCCAAGAGAATCTATTTCTCCTCAAATAGGATCTATGCTTTGAAGAATTCATTTTTTTTAAACACATCCTATTATTACTGTAACAAAACAGACAGGCTATTGGAAGGAGGGGAAGAGACATAAACATAACAACTGAAAAAGGAAGGTCTTAGAACTAACTAACTTAAAACGAGGTCAGATAGTGTGAATTATCCCATGAATTATCCCATGAATTTATGCTTGCTAAAGAGCTTGTAGTCAACTTATGCTAATTAAGATTTACTCATCACAACTTTTCATCACCACTAAAAGAAGCTTGCCATATTATAATTCTGCTTGAATTTGCCAAATAATCATACTTAATATGAAGTTTTCTATGTTTAGTCTAAATTGAATGAAGAAAAAAATAATTTCTGCTTTCTTACAATATTCCTAAATCATCTGCTCATTATTGTCAGATAGTGGTGCCAAAGTCAGCTTCTACCATTTGAAACAAAAGTAAACACATTTTTAAGTAGCTTAACCATTGTCAAAACATGTATCACTATTAAGGAAGTCCAATATTCAAGAACTGTTTCAAAAGTATTCATTAAAATCTATTACATAAAATGCAAAACTCACTGATTTACTTTATAACTCAAGAACACAAGTCTTTAGTTATTGCCATAGAAATGAACTAAAAATATAGACTATTGCCCTTGTTATAAATGTAGTAACAAGAATAATTTAATCACACTTTATATTTATTTAACTCTAGATCACAGTAGTTACAATTCAAATATACAAGGTTAGTTTGGCAAAGGATACAGACTAAAAATACAGTAAGAAAAAATTTAATAGTCTAATAACATTCTCCCTAAAATATTAAAATTGAATGTAAATAGAACTTCATTTCTGAAGAAAATACTCTTGATTGTTGCCTTCATTTTTGTAGAAATCTGTTTCATGCAATAGTAACATCACATGAAATATATTTTGAAGATTGAATGGATTCAAGCTTGATTTATGCTTTCTACCATTAACTTTATTGCATTTGAAGGTATTCAAAGAGAAGCCAAGAAAGGAGAATTTGTTCATAAACTCTCTAAGTATCTGATGACTAGATTAAGTCTAATTTGCCTTCTAATACTTATCTCAAAGACAAAGTTCTCGATTGCTTTTAAAAAAGTTTTGAATATATTGCTAAAAGGAATTCATTTGTGAATCAATTCTGAAATACAAGTTATACCACAATTTTTTTAACCACAACTGCCTATGTAGTATTTTGAGCAACATACAAGATATCCCAAAAGTAATAGTGTAGCTTTAAGCTTTAAAAGCTAAAGCCATATGTAATTTAGAGGTAGGTGGTACAGTTACCAGAATAATAAGCCTATAATCATCAGGAAGACCTGAGTTCAAATCTGGCCTCCGACACTGGGCAAGTCACTTAATCCTATTTGTCAGTTTCCTCATCCATAAAACCATTCCAGTATCTTTGTTTGCTAAGAAAACACCAAATGAAGTCACAAAGGCTTGGGACCAAATGAACAAAAATACATATAATTTAAAAGGATGATAAGATATGTGCAATTTATATGGACTAACAATACCTATCAGGCACAAAATCAATTACCAACTCTATCCTGTGAAAGGCACTCTAACAGATCAACAAAAACAATATTGAATTTAGCATCAGAGCACCTCATTTCAAATTCTGCCACTGTACCACTTGATGGTTGCATGGGTAAGTCACTTATCTAGTTCCTTGTTTGTAAAATGAGAGGTTGTCAAAGATATGTCTTATGTACTCCAAATCTATGATCCTATGATCAGGTGCTGGCACTTAACTCCTCTCCTACCGTAAAAAGTTACTCCTCTCCAACTGGAGCATTTCAATATTGAATATAAAACTTGGGAATACAAGATAAAAAGACAAATTAAAGAGACTGTACTGTTTTACCAAGAAATTTGCATTTGGATGTCATTAAATAAAAGGGCAAAAAATGAGCCTTTATTAAGCACTTACTATGTGCTAACTGCTTTACAAATATCTCATTTGATCCTTGCAACAACCCTGTGAGGTAGATGTTGCAATTATCTCTACAGTTGAAGAAACTGAGGACAGCAGTTAAATGACTTGCCCAGGGTCACAGAGGAAACATCTGAGGTTTGATTTTAGCTCAGGCCTTCCTGATTCTAGTTCAGTACTCTACTCAATGTGCTACCTAGCTGCTTCTAATTAGATTTATAAATGATTTCTTTTATATATTTGGACTCATACAATTTTTCAGAAATGAATCATTAGGTAAACCAAGTTTAAAGATGTGCTAAATCTATTTGCAAGATGAAGAAAACTCCATAAGCCTAAAATTAAAATTTAATTCTTCACTTTTGAGAAATATACTTAGCCAGATTTGGAGTATGGCATGGACAACAAACTCAATCATGGCATCAAATAAATGAGAGCTACATTTATATGGGCAAAGATATTATTAGCTCATACCAACAAGAAAGCCCATAATTAGCAATGTGTTTTAAACATTTTTAAATCTGTGGTCAAATGAATGACCTGGACCTATCAGATTGTATACAACTAATTCCACAGCACATTGTCTATATGGATCATAAAAAAAGGAACTGGAGCAAAATCAACTAAGAACTGGGGGGAAGCTGGTGGCTCAGTGGATTGAGGGTCAATTCTAGAGTCCAGGGTTCAAATCTGACCTCAGACACATCCTGCCTATGTGAATTTTTTATTTTCAATGCAACTTAATTTTCACAATCCAAAAATTACAGAGTACACTTATTAACTATATACTAGTGCAAGACTACTTGCTGGAAAGTCTGGAAAGTGACAGTCTGATTCTGTATCACAATTCAAGAGTTCTTAGAGGTTACCGCATCTTTCTTTGGTAAGTCAGAAGGGCAAAGTGGTCCTACAACCCATTCAGAAGGAACATTACTTTCTAAGAAACATAGCAGCTGTTCTATACTTCCCTGGGCTTGGGTCAGCTTAAACTGGCTTTGGGTCAGTTGATACTCAAATAGAAATTATATTGCCTAGCCCTTAGTTCTCTTCTCTCTTGGAACCAATATGCAGTATCGATTCTAAGATAGAAGGTAAGGATTATTTGTTTTTTAAATAATAAGTATGCTCCTTCCTCATATTTGCTATTCAACTTTTCACCGTGGTTAATGAACAAAATATCTCAGGAAATCTGATATATGAAATCAGATTAGCTCAAAGAAATATTTGGATACAACTAGAAAATTAAAAGGCTATGTTTAAATACTTATTAACTTCCTATTGCAATGCTCACCTCTCTAAACAGTTTAAGTTATTTAAATTCTCTTTTCAGGAAATTTACTCATGCTAAATTTATGCTCAAAAGAAAATCCTCATAAAAATATGAAAACCTTCATGATTGTAATAGAGTCCAAGTAAACCAGCATTTTGCTAGTCATGTGTACCATCAAAAGCATTTTATTAATTTTTTTTTATTCTGAAGAAATTAGAAGACTTTTAGGAGACTGGGCCTGTGTTTTTACTGGTGTGGGGATCTTCCCAGTGAAGAAATTCCTTTACCAATGGCAGATCAGCAACTGTGAGCAAGGATTTTTTACCTTTCTTTGTATCTCCAAACAGAAAGTTCCTTGCCCATAGTAGGCACTTAATAAATGCTTGATAATTGACTTTCTGCAAGTTATAGTTTTGAAGAACTGCTTTAGGCACTGAGACATTAAGTGACATGTCCAGAGTCACACAACCAGTATATATATATATATCAGATTTGAACTGTCTGTCACCTTGACTTCATTTATAATTATTGTATTTTTATACTTACATAGTGCCTTGCAAATGATTTATTATTCCTTGACACAGGTAAACCTAAAAGTGGCGGTCTAAGGCTCTAAAGCCCAGAACAGAATTCATGGACACAATAAAATGGCTGAAAGATCAGAAGAATAGTGTTAATTGAATTCTCATATTCTAAAGCTCTTCTGAGGAATGGGTCAATTTTTCCAAAAGAAGAAACTCTGCATGAGTAAAAGCCACAAAGCACTGTTGAATGTATCAGAGGGATCAATTTGCTTATTTATATGCCTATGGAGATGAAATGAAAACAAGCAATGCTTATCTGAATACTGCTATAAAGTTATCTGGGACTATGAGATATTTTTCTTCCGGTGATCTAGAAAATAGCAAAATGATGAGTGAAAATGTGGTCCTATTCACCGTTGGCGAAACAAAATTCAAAGGAAATGCTTTTATGTCATTAATATGAAAGCTATACTTTTATCTTTTTCCCTCCAAATGAGACTAGATCTGGAATCTCCTAACTTGTCCATTTATATTAGAAACTCCTTAATTCTATGGACCCCACTAATTCAGGAAGCATTGCTTTAAGATACTTTTTAAACTGGCTCACCTCAATACATTTAAGTGTTATAATACTTATGTCAGTTAATTTAGGTAAATATATACACAAGATATAACTCTAAAATAATAAAATTATAGTTTTAAACATCTATGGGTGCACTACCCCTTGGCAGGATGAGTACATAGATTACCTTTTTTCCAATAATACTACACTGCTCAAAGTACATTTAATATGTTTCCAGAATTAGGAAAAATATAACACTCTTAAGAAAGTGAGGCCCTAATACTTCAGACATAATTCTTTTTCTGACCAATGATATAGTGGCTACCTCCAAATTCAATCCACCTTCAAAGAATGTAGCTTTGCCACCATTAAAGAGATAGGAAACAACATGGTAAAGTGACAAAGGGCAAATTTCAGAGGGAGTTCTCAAGATATTTTAAACATCAGTGAATTAAGTATGGCCTTCCCAAAGGACCTCATTTCCAAGGTGATGCTTATTTGGATGTATAAATTTTCTCATTTGTTCCTCTAAAAATCATACTTTATACTTAGAAATAGATATTTACTATTATTTCAAACTGCCATCATCCCTTCCCCACAAATGATGAATTACTGAGGAATGGTCAGTCTGAGGAATGGGTCATGTAAACTCTTCTAAGAGGATATTTAAATCAATCTTGATAAAGAAACAATACTTCTAAAGATCAACATAGCAAGTATATACTACACATATTCAAGAGGTATAAAATTTCCAGTTGAATCTGCAGAAATGATACAAAATATCAACTATAATTTGTAGGACAGTTCTTCAAAGAAAGACTTCTACAAAATTAACAATTCCCTGAGGATAGCCTATTGAAATCATTATTTCAATGATAATGGTTTCAATTTCATCACTTAGTTTTTCTGGGGCACATGGTAAAAATTAAATTCAGACTAATAATTTGACAACTACTCTACTATATTCTATGTAAAATCTAAGTTGGGTTTTTAAAGTATTTCTAAAACATACATAAATTAAATGTTCTAAAATGAATTGGCTTTCAGAATCATTTTGATTTTCTTATTACAATCAAAAGATCATGAGATAACTTATATACTAGACAGGATATGTGGACCAGGCAGAAATCAGCTTATGGCTTGCATCTTTTGAGAAAAAAAATTCATCATGTCATCAAAGATACTTTAATAGCCTGGTCATTTTTATCCTTTCCTCTCCTAGAAAAACAAGTTGCTACTAAATGAAACAATTATCTGACAGATTTTTCTAATAAAATGCTCTTAAATTCTGTATGTAACCATATAGGAGAAAAAGGAAAACAGTATGGGAATAGGATTTTTATTCACAAATACTTCAACCAAAACTAGATTAATTTAAAAGCTTTTAAGGAAGGGGATTTTTCCCTATAACTGGACCTTATGGGATAACAGTCAGAATAGAACATATTTCTCATATTTAAGAAAATATTCCCAAAACAGATTGATATAAAGGAAATAGCATCTACATTTCAATTTTAAAATGTACTCAAAAACAAATGCTATCTTACAGAGTTACATCTTAGAGTGAATAATGAATCCCTGAAGCTGTCACACGTATTTTTGATTTTGCCCTATTTTAAGTTATAATTATGTAAAATATGGTGACTAGTTTTGGTCCAATCAAAATAAAGTACAAATTTGAATAATGTGACCGTTTCTGGAGGGTTCATTATTTGCACTAAACTAACAAGAGAATTAATAGTACTTTTAATTAGAAGGCCACAGAAATAGCCCATTGTGAAGAGTGGAGTCATTGTAAAGACATGACTTCACTTTTGGAATTCCAAATAGCATCCATACATCACAAAAAATGGAAAGAGAATGAACCCAAAAATAATAATCATCCATAGTAGAATGACCAAAAGATGATGAGCTCTAATATCAATCATATGAAGACATGATAAAGGAAGAAAGGACACTGAGCCTGCAAAAGAAAAGACTCAAGCAACACAAAATAACAGACCTCATACATAAGAAAGTGTTGTCAGACCGAAAAAGAGATTTGATTTTCTATTTGGCCATAATAGGTAGAGGGCAAATTTAGGTTTGATGTAACAAAAAACTTCCTAACAATCAGAGTTGCCCAAAAGTGGAATGGGCTGCCTTCAGGAGGTAGTGGGTTCCTCCTCAATCCCTGGAGGATACACTTCAAGTAGACCACTTCAGGATGTTGTAGATGGAATAATTAACTGTTTGGATTTGAACATCCTTAGTTGCTGAGATTCTTCTAAGTTTGTTTATCAAAATAATATTCCTTAAAATAGTAATACATTAAAATATATTCAAGGCACAGTAAGCAAAACTGATCAGGCTTTTAAAATTTTTTAAATTACATCAATTAAATGTTTCTGCTACAAAGTTATCCTAATTTTAAACTTTTTAAATATAAGAAAAAGTCAATACCTATTTTTGAAAGGTAAAAAGCTATATATTATTCTGGGGGTATAGGAGGTTTCCCAATAATTAAATTGTTATAACCGGTTTTCTTTAAGTTAAGTATTAAGACTTATTTTTAAGAAATGTTCCATCCACTTCATTTAACACTGTGTTTTCTAACAATGCAAAGAAACCAAATGAAGATCATACCAAATCCAATGCAACAATGGTACTATTCATTGCATGTGAAATCAACTTGGTTTAAGTCTATATGCCAGTTTTTCTTTTGTAAAATGCTTAAAAGTTTTATTTTTAAAAATAAGTATTTCAGGACATGCTTAATATGTCAAACATTAGGTGATATACAAAAAATAACCATATAACTGTTTAAAACAGTTTGTTCACACATGGAAAAATCAGTAGTTGTTAACATGCTGAAAAAATTAATTTGCTTTACCTCTAAAAAATTATACATAATAAAAGCTATTATATTCTAAAAACTAAGGAAAAGAATTGGAAAACTTTCCTGAAAAATCTCAGTATCATCTGAGGGATACACTAAATTTTAGCAATCCCAAACCAGTTATTTTTAAAATTTACCTACAACTATAAATACTTAAAATATAACTTAAAATAACATACACAGAAATATAATTTAAAATAACATATACAGTATAATTTTTAGGGAAATGCTCATATAATTTAATTCAAAGAGCTATGTAGTTTACATTGAAAAATCCATACCTAAAATTATATGAGAAACTAGCAGCAGGTTACCTGAATTCTTTTTAAAACTCTATCCTTATTATTAAAAATTATCTATAGGAAATCTTTCACATGGGCATTTTATAAAAAAAATATTAAAGTTTTAATCTTTCTCAACTTGTTCTAATTTTGACAGATGTTTCTTGACTCCTAGGCATTCTCTGGGAACAATTATAAAAGAACAAAGTTTATCACCTGTAAAATTTAAGAGGTTAAAAAGGTTTTCTATCTCAAGTTTCCACCTTTCCTACCCATTTCACTCTCAGTTCTTATGTTCAAAACTTTTGACAAATGAGAGAGGTAGAGACATAGGAAAGGTAGAAGAAATCACAAAGTTATTTTTCAATTTGAAACCACACACAAAAAAAAATGAAAATAAAGAGAGAAAACAGCTTGAGCAGGAAGTGTATTAAAAACATTAACTTTCTAGGTTTAATTTACAAACTACAAATAAATGCTCTGGATTTCAACACAGAAAATAATTTTGACTTCATTCTAAACAATCTGTTGGCAGGTTCTAAACTAAATTCACAAATTACCTAGGAAACAACCTCCAAATACAACCTGTCTATTCATCTCTAAATTTCTAAAATACATAATTAAGACATTCCTCAAATCACAACTGTAACTTTATCATCCATTAAAATAGCCTTCAAAGTTGATTGACTATATTTAAATATATATATTTGATGTAATTTTTAAGAATGAGCTAAAAGATAATTTTTCATGGCTAAACCAAAAGAATTGCACCAACAGAAAAAGAGAACCATTGGTAAAGGCCCCAAATAATTTATTCCTATTATACACTATCTCCTTTTTAAAACATGAATATTCTTAATGTCTATTCATAAAAACTTAAAAAATAAAAATCAGTATTTTGGAATCTTATATATTCTAGTAATATCTACCATAGCATAATAATTTAAACTTGTGATAAGCCACCCCAATTACTATAATGTGCCCTACAGAGGTTCTAATGTGTGAATTTATGTGTGTATATCTAAGGGTTACTAATTCCAAGTCCAATAAAATTAAATTCAAATAATAGGTCACTTAGCTAACTGACCACTACATTTAAAAGTACCTATTAGTAAATGAGATTTTTAATTAGACTACTCTAAAAAGATCATGGAAAATGTATGCATTTAGGTCAAAATATAATGGTAACCTGCAAAAATTTAGCAAAAGTTACTTCGCTTCTGCTTTGAATTTTTAAAGATACACATTCATCTAGATACCAAAATAAGACACAATCACTTTTTTCTAAATAGAAGTCAAGATTTTTAAAGGAAGTTAACTGTTGTTTTGTTCATTCATCTTTTGGCCTCTTAGAGCACCTAGAAGGTACTCAATGTTTGATGAATGAATTTGGTACTTTTTCCTCCATGTGAATGTGTTACTTTAATTATGTCGCAATGGAATTTACAAAATACTACTGAATAAAAAATGAGTGATTAAATGGTACATGGATTAATGGAACATCAAATTGTCATGCACATTCATTACTTATACAACCATTGAGGTAAGATTATTTTATATGATCTGCCAAATTGAAATAATGAGAGGAACAATGATGTTTAGGGAAGTTTAAACTGCAGAATTTAAGTACAAATAAATAAATACATATGTAATTATCAAGTGCTCAACACTAATTGGGTGCAATGGGATTCCTTAAGTGTTGAAATGTTAAATTTCCCTATAATTTTGGCATGCAAAATGCATACAGATGAATATTATTCTATTATAGCATAATAAACATAACTCTAATGTTATAAGAATATATAACAAGGATTCTAGAATATATCTGACCAAACTTTGGTGATTTTGTTTGTTTTGCTTTTTAGCACATAAAATGTTTTTTTTAAATAAGACATTTATTGTTATTGTATTTAAAACACAAAAGGGAAAAAGAACTCACAGGGAGAAAAGTATGTTGTCTTTTTTTAAACATAATCCAAAGAAGCTTTTAAGACTTATTTTATGTCTGTGACTGATTCAAATCGTGCTCTGCAATATTTCCATTTTCTGAAAAGTTAGTTGGAAAATTGTTATTAAAAGTCGTTGGAAACTCTAATGTAGTATCAATATTTTGACAGCTCACATAAGAACTGAAGGGCTGCTGTGGAAGAACGTGGTTCTCAGGGATCTGTATAGATGCACCTGATTGAGTGGTAGGGGGAATTCTTTGGCCAACTAGTTGCATTTTAGGATCCCTGGGTTCCAGTTGCTGCTTGCTTTCTTCCTCAGTGTCCAGGCGAGTTAGCTTTTCTATCCACATGCGAAACTTCTCCTCTGTCTGCCTCTGCATCTCGGCAAAGCAGTTCATGGCCTCTTCCAGGACATTGCCTATGCAGTTCCTATCCCACACGGTGCCCCTGTCAAGCAATCCTGGAATTTCCCTGGTCGCTCCTCCAGATCCCCCAGCACGACTGAAGCCAGCTTTAAAGACATTGAGGCCATTTGATAAGACATCATTAAGTCAGAACATTATATTTATTAAGACATGCTAACTCAGGAAAATAGCATAAACAATGCTAATGGCCAGGTGGATACAAAACTGATGAGCAAGTAGACTGTAACCTATTATCTGAAAGAATTTTAAGTGCTTTCAAGAAGAAAAGCAACCCAGGGCAGGGGTACGGATAGGAGTGGGGGTGTGAGAGTGGGGGATCACTAATACCAAAATGTTATTGTATCTTTCTTTCAAAATGGATGTGTTTATGTATATTTCAATTATAAGTGGCTTATTCTATATCCATGAATATTTCTACTGATACAATTGGTGGATTTGTAAACTATAAGTCCTTTTATCAGAAATAATTTTTAGATTTCTTCATAGTTAACAAATGTCCAAAACAGCATGCAGTATTTCACGATTAAAATGACTTGAGACTGCACAAAATCATTTAGCTTACTAATTGTAATTTCAAAAACACCACATTTACTGTAAGGAGTTTGACCCTAAGATAAAGGTTGGGCAAATAAAACTAAATGAATAGTTTAAAAATAGTAACGTGGATATTTTGATTGCATCACATCAGAGATTCTGTTTTTATTTCTGAAATAATGTTGAGCAATGGATGGGGGCGCAGTGGAAAATGGAGACAATCTGCAAAGATAGTTAGTTGTGGATGGCAATAAATACTAAGTTAAATCACAAAGGCCAAAAAATAGGTGAATCTGTTCTGATCTAGATTCATATACACAATCTATTATCAACTCTCATACTCTTGAAAAAAGGAAACATCTATTTCAAGAGTTTGCACTACCCTTTGCATTCTTATACACCAAAACATTGAGTTACTTGCTTCCTTTATGAAAGAATTTTCTATACTAACATAAATAAGGAAAACAAGGAACTAACAACTAAAAAAGATAAATATAAATGAAAGACGTTAGCAAAAAACTTCCACCAAGAGAAAATTCCCAGAGGCTTACTGCAAATCTAAGACACAAACACTACCCAGATATTATCACTTAAAGGAAGCCACAATATCATTTAAATAATGAAAAAATTAAAAGCAAAGAGCAAGGAAAATTACCTAAGATGTCTTTTTAAACTAATTATATAGGTATATGAAAAACCTTCATTTCTGTTTTCTCTGGAATTGTACGAATGCATTATTGATTACTTCTCCAAAGCATTAACATTTCTTGAGTTAGACCAAAATCTAACTTTCCTCTCTGTATACTATTTTAAAAGAGCCATATGAATTGAACAGACTTTAAGAACCTTTTATAATCTAATTTAGATCCAGAATTCTAAAAAGCAGTTCCTTAAACACAAGAAGACTCTAAAATAAGCTAAAAGCAGAATACTAGATAACCTAGTAATCAAACCTTTTAAGTATAAAGTATTATTAAATTTAATGTTCACTATAAAATACTCTATTCTTATACTATCTCTTCACAATTATTCTCCAAATCAATAAACTAAAACATTCAAGAAATTTGTCAAGAGACTTTTTACCCTTGAAAACAAACAACTTTTTCAAACATTTAAATAGAGCCAAGGTACAACCTAGCTGGCAATCAAATAATTAAACTCTTGCACTAAATAAAATAGCTCTTACCTCTATAATAATTTGTTATCCCAAACACAAACTAAATTCTAAAGAACAAATATATACAGAATTTTAACCAGTAATTATTTATACTCCTAAAATGAAAGCCCATCAGTCATATACTCTTTTAGAATCACTAAACGTTTAGGACCATGCTGGAGTTTTAAAAATACATTCTCCCTTTAACTTTCAAGATCACTTCTAAACAAGAAAAGCCTAAAAAAACAGCTAATTTTCCCTAAATCATCAACTTATATGTAAATAAAAAGCAAAAAAAAAAAAGCCTCAAATGACTTCACTATCCTTGGTTTTGAAGTTGCATGGACACTCTACTAAACAACTGTCCACAAGTTCACTGTTGGTCTGGACACATTTTTATCCTGCATTTTCCATGTTTTTGTACTAAAATTCATTTGGAATATGTCCTAACTGCTAATTTTACAAATTGGACTTAGAACAATTGTCATTAGGGCAGATAAGGCTTAACACTTTAATAATAAAAATTCACACTGACTCTTCTTGGGAGCCTGAGGTATTATCTATGTCAAAATAAAGAAGCACATCAAAAATAAATGCATGCTAGCAAAATGATTTCAGCAATGGTATTATGATTTTGTTGAGGTGACTAATATTAAAGATTCACATGACACATAGTTTATGGTTAAAGTAAAGAGGGTGATCACAGACTAACTTGAACTCCCATTTACATTTGAAGTTATACAGTGGTGGAATAAAGAAAGAGCACGGGTAAGACCTGAGTTCAATTCCTAGCTCCAACAATTACCAGCTGTTGACCAGGGCAGTCATTTCACTTCCCTAAACCTCAATTTCCTCATTTATATATAGGAATAAAAACTTGCATTGTCTATAGAGGAAAGATGTGCTATAAGGAAAGCATTATGATACTCTTCCAGCATTATATAAATGTGATCTATTATTTTTACCCTCATCTTATTTTAGAACTCACTGCATACCATTCTTACTCAATATGAGTGAGTCAGAAATGTATTCAGAGAAATAATAAGCTTTTGTTTTCTTTTAGTTAATAAACTGTCTAGAAATAAGAAATAACTCTTTTTATTGACGGATTTAAAATAAAAGTTATGAAACTATCCCCTAGCAAAGCTATTGGGGAAATGGAAACAGAAATTTAGCTTTTGAATTAGGTGTAGCAACCAAGAGAATTAGGTCATTCTTCGTGCTACCTTTATATGGACTCTTCCTGGTCTTCAAATAGCAATTTCTTTAATAAAGACCTTTAAAACCTACATTTGAAGAATTGTAGGGTTATTCTGTCTCACAGCAGCAAATAATAAACCTGGAAACTATGTATTTAAATAAAATTAAAAGAATAAAGTATCAGGAAGTATGGATAAAAAAAAAGAACTAGGTTGGGCATAAGCAATGGAATTTACCAACAATGTATGAGGAAAGATTTTCACAGTTGTTATAAGGCATTCCTTTTTTGTTACTAGTAAAGTCACTATTTAGTATAAAAAATTTTTAAATCACCTAGAGGAGGAGTTTTTTCCTGGCATCTTTTACTTTGTCTAGGGAGAGTGGAGGGTGCTTTTAAATTTTTTGATCGTACTAATTTGCTTCTTTTATAATCTTATGCATTTTATTATATGCATTTAAATACATTCTGATAGAAAGTCCATGAAGCAAAAAAGACTAAGAATCCCTGACCTAAAGTTAACCTTATAACAACTCAAAATATCTTTACCTCTCTCTAATATTTAAATGCTGATCTTCATTTTCATTTTTTTAACCCACTTCCCAGCAGGAGCTCCAGTATGACAATATATCAAAGAAATAGCTCCCATAGGGAGACAAACCCCACTCACTCAATGTGAAACAGTGACAAATATTTCTAAAGACTGAAAAACTCATGTTTAATATGCATAACATTATACAAGTGATATTACGTTTTATTCTTATAATCATTTATACAGCACTTTAATATATACAAAGTGCTTTACAATCATTCTTGTTATGCAATTTATATAGGTTTGGATTTGTGGATTTAGCTAACCAATACGGTTTTCCTTTAAATAATTCCTCTTACATCAGCAATATGCTGTTTTCTGTCATGGGAGGTAAGCACACCCCAAATATCCCTTAGAAAAGTAGAAAGAAATAGTATGACCACCCACAAAAATTTGGAAAACCAAAACTTCCCCCTCTTTAGAGTTTCAAAAACAAATCTGAGATCAAATAGATGCTAAGTAGCTCACAAAATATTCTGATCATGCTATAAGGAGTCACCTCAGAAAGGAAGATTTATCGTTTAAGAAATTTTAAGACTTTATCTTTTTTGCCCCATAATAGTTTTGCCACACCCAATAATATGGCAGAGGCTGACTTCAAAAGGCATAATCAATTATAGACCCTTGCAACATAAAAGTTAGTATCAACAGATTGGTTCAAAGTTTTTTAAAGCATAGATGGCTTAAGGGGGAAATTTTGCAAAAACAGTTTCTTAATGAAAAAAGTGACAGCTTCACATAGAAATAATGCACAACAAGAGCAACTAAGCTTGTCATGCACTGAAATGTGTATCAGAATTATAAAACATAAAAAGGAGCAAGCACTATATTGAGCAGTAAGGGAGTTATGAGAAAACTCAGATAAAAAGATGAACATGTTATTTCAGACACCATAAACTTAGGTGCGGCTGCTGTAAAATCAAACAAGGTGCCTACTCTTCAGGAGAAAAGTATATAGTAATGAAGCTGTTTAATGATTATTAAATCTAATCAATACTAAAAAGCAATGATGGGAGTTCATTTATGGGTTTACAGAGAAAAAGATCTGTGAGAAATTCCATGACTAAAAAGTCTTGTCCCTATCATTTTACCAATAAAATATATATAGATAGATAGATTTTTTTTTTTGCTGTTGTGCAAAAGTGCACAGGAAACCTCAGAACAGGTTTGTTTTTTTGTTTTTTAATTGGCCATGTCTTGTTAATACACTGCAGTCTTCAAATTTACACAGAGCTGCAGGTCTCCTGGTTTTTCTCAAATGTCACTCATCTAACTGAGCCAGACAGCTGAGAAACGGTGTCAGGCGCTTTACCGTTCAGTTTAAAAAACATCCTCTACCTGGTATCTCTGCAGTGACTGTCTTGCTGCTCCCTGAAACCTCTTCATCATCATCTGATGAACTCGTGCTTGAGTCACAGGTCAGGTCACTATCACTGGTACTGCTGTCCTGCAGCAGGTTATACTTCTTGCGAGCGGCAAGCTCCCGCTTCTGCCTCAGTAGCCGGATTCTTTCTTTGTGTTTTTGGCTCCGGTGACCTTTAACCTTGGCAACTCGGCCATTTTGCTTATCACTGGACTGCCTGTTTTTCTTGGCAGCCATTGTTGAGGTTTCACTTTCAGATCGGGACCGTCTAGACTTGCGACCAACAGTTGATCCAGACACTCCAGAAGGATCTCCTTCTACAGTAGCTTCTGCCTGGGAGGGTTCATTCTCTTCTGCAGAAGACAACGTATCTGAATCAGCCAGGTGTCCACTGGAGGAAGGTGAAAGCATGCAATGATTAGAAGAGTCACTCTCATAAACTCGACCAGTTGTTGGTTTATCACTTTCTGTAGATGCCAGTTGAGACTCGGAAGAGTCCCGTCTCAATTCCATCAGCAAGCAAGGCATTGATGAAAGAACTGCAGAATCACCCACACCTTCTTTCTGAGAATGTGACTCTAGTTCTATAGGTCCATCTTCTGTCTGGACTGTTTCTTGTTTTTCAGATGTCTTTGGTGGGGCTGTAGATTCAATAAGTTCTTCGACTTTTCCTACGGCCTCCTCCATCTTCATTTCAAAATTCCGAGTCTTTCCTAGATCTAGATCATGGAGCAGGTCTAGGGACTGGGAAACTAGATCAAGGGTTGAACAGGAAAAGTGACCTGTACAAAAACACACACAAAAAAAATCAATGAACAGAAATAGCAGATTACTTGAGTAATAGAATATCAAAATATTTTTCTGAACTAGATGGCAAAATTAACTAGTTATAGCTTAATACTTGAGCTACTCCATAGTAATATGTAATTGCTTTGTTTCTGGTTTTAATTCAGATCAATTTAACTAAATAGGAAAAAATAACCTGGTTTCTCCTTTTTACTCGAAATTCTAAAATTCTGTCATTCTGCATAAATACTGAAAATGGCACAATGTCAGTAGATATAACTCTAATATAAGCAGTAGCACAGCATAACAAGAGAATCAGTCTCAGGGTCAGGAAGACCTAGGTTAAGTGATGAAAGTGACCTTATTGCTTGGTGACTATAAATCACTTAACCTCTCAGTGATCTCAGGCAACCCTATATAACAAGTTGTAGAATTGTCTCTCTAATCTGCATAGGTGGAAGCAGGTTCTTGCCTCACCTGGGGTTCCCTGAACAGATGAAATCATAAATCTAGATTTTGAAAAACTATATTAATGTATACATAGTAAGGTGATTTTTTAAAATTCTCTCTTGTGACTATGATAGAAGAAAGGTCTTAAATCTCAATTAGCCACATACTAGGTAGAAACTACCTTAAATGAAAAAGAAAAGCTCTTAGAAGAAATAATGAACTCATCAAACAACATGACTATATTTGAAGAAGCCTAGGTTCATAGACTTAGAGTGGACAAGAACCTTGAAGGACATTTACTCCAATCCACATTTTACAGATACAGAAGCCCAGAGAGTCCAAATAACCAAAATTACAAAGGCATTAAGTAGCAGAGTTTAAATTTAAGCCCAGGTCCTCTGACTCCAAATCCAAAACCCTTTCTATTACAAAACAAAATTACTTTCTATTACATTATTAAATAAATCTTATTTTATTAAAATTCTGGGAGAAAGAAGATCTATAAATACAAAAATATTATTAATAGAGGAAGATCATAATCTTAATATCTTTTAAAATCTTATGTTACTACAGTTCAGGCATCCATTAATAACCTGGGGATGACAATTCCATGGAAAGCAATTACCAGTGCATCACACAAATCATCCCTTAAGGCCAGTATGAAAGGGAAAAAAATCGAGGTGATTGGACCACAGGCTGGACATAATGAAGCATATAACTAAGATGATCCGAAGACCTATGTGAAATATTCTGATAGCTCAATTCAGAGCAAAAAGCACTTATAAAATATTTTAAAGGGGTAGGAGGGAGAGAGACATTTTTCTAATTCCAATCCCTCTTTTTACTTTATCTAAATAAAGGAAACAATCTGAAATTTGCCTTAATGTCCCCCCTTTAATATATACAACTTTTACCACCTTTCATTCAAACTTCTCAAAACAATAAAAATAGATAATATCAAGCTAATTACTCTATGAATATTCTACAATTACAGGTATTCTAACATATTCTAAAAGAATAAGAAAGAGAAGTATTGCTAAACATTAGAATATGAAAACATTCTAATAAAATTTTCAATTTCTGGACACAGATCAAGTGCTTTATGAATGAGTAAAGATTCTTACTGATTCTTATTTGAAATAAATAACAATCTAGTATGCTTCTTTTCTTTAAAAATTATCCACTAACTTTATGTAGCAACTCAGAAATGCCAGTAGAGGGAGAAAAAGTTAAACACCCTATTCACAAAGTCATATATTAACCATGTCAGTCACCCTCAAAATTCCCTAAAAAAATGTTTCAGTAATCAAAAGCAAGAAATAAAACTCCAAAGTTACTAATAAGAAATCATATTGCTCAATACGAAAAATGTTGTTTTCAACCTTCTAAAGGATAGGACTTTTAATATTTTGAACAGTGTAAAGGGAAGGGAGGATAAGATTCAGGTTTGTTTGTTTTTTAAAGCAAGCTGATGGAGCAAATTACTTGAAAGAAATTAAATTTTAAATCTAAGGCAAATACTTTGAGAAGAATTCTCAATGATCCAAAGCAATTATGAAGGCAAAAGACAGATTCTTTTTTATGTGTATAAAGTAAAATGTTTTAAAACTAAAATTATTAAATCATTAATGTTTTGTATGGGAAATAATACACAAACACACAGAGTGGTTTTAGCAAAAAAAAAAAAGGAAGCTGAGAACAATATGAAAATATACTAAGAGAAATGCAATAATGAGAAACATTCTAAATAATTTTCACCAACTTAAAAAATTGGCATCTTTCATATAAACTGCTCAAAACATCTTATAAATTTCATTGAGATGTCACTGAGTTCTCACTTTCACTATTAAAAGTTAATTCTGAAGGAAAAAATAATATATATTCTCCAGGTTACACTCTAGGACTTTCCCCATTGCTCCCCCAAAACCTCTTCATCCTGAATACTCATTCCAGATTAGGCATTCACACCCTGAAAATACACTACTTCTGAAGCATCTGGCTACTCCCAAAATCTCCATTCAAGAACAGCATCCAGGCCAGTCACAACTTCATTCCTTTGCAGACAGACTGCCCTTTGGATTTTGTCTAACATGCCTGCCCTCTCCTTCCCTCCTTTCCCAGCATCTTTCTTCATCCCCCTGCCTATAGGTTCCTGGTTTAATAAATGCTGTAAGTTTGTAGTACCACCTTCACAATTTCTCCTCTTCCTTCAACTGTCTCCTGGATAGGACATACTACTCTCAATCTAACTTTTAGAATAAATTTTATTACAGTGAATTCCACTGAGCATTACATTTTTTTTTTTACTATGTCGATCATAGACATTTTAAAACAGGAAATGTTAATATTTAAGAAAATTTTTTATGAACATCTAGTCTAGCAATCTAGTCTGACTCTTAGTTTTACAGATGAGAAAACTGAGGCATGGAGAGTTAAATGACCTGCCCAATAGCACACAGGTAAAATGTACCAGAGACAGGATTCAAATACAGGTCACCAACATCAAATTCCTCACCTTTCCCAGCGTAGAAAACAGAACTGAAGTAGTTGTAAAGAAAAGGGGTGGCACTGGGCACAAAATATCACCCACTTTCTTCTCTGAATACTAAGATATTATTTGTATGTCTACAGTTTGATAATGAATCAAGCTAAATTGGATTCTAGACATTGGAGATGAGATGGTATAGGGTGTTGGCAATAAAAAGATAACTTATGATTGGGAAAAAGAAAGTTCAATTCGCCAGTTCGAATTTTGGAGTGAATTTGCAACTATGGTGAAAAGCACTCATTAACCCTTCCTTGCAAAGAATCTTAGAATACTAACTGACTGAAGAGCATGTTCTTAAAGGTATCTACTGAAATTAAAAAAAAAATGACTACATCATAGTCAGAAAACACAGAACCTATATATTCCAAGTATTTTACCGTACTATTTATTAAAACTAGTTTTAAAAACATTTGTTCTGACATGCAAATGGATGCAGGCAAGTCTCATGTATTCAAATCTAAATAGGAAATGATAATTTTTTAATAATATAATAATGATAGAAGTGTGAATGAACAAGATATCCTCCAATGTCATTCTTGATTATCAGAAACTTACTGGACAGTGAAGTAACAGGAAATGTAGAGACATTCTACATTCTAGGATGTCAGAATGAGGAAGTTACAGAACAAAGCTATTGAAAACTAAATAAAATTAATTATAATTGATAAAACCTATTTGTCTTAATGAAGCATTTGCCTTACTTTTTATACACAACTCAGTAACAGCTGAGTAAATGACAACTGCCTATCAGAGCTTTGATCCTACCAGTTAGACGCTTATATAGCGAATTTTTGGCCATGTGGATGCGACCTATTCCCTCTATTTTCACCTTCCTGATAAAAACAAAGGAAAGAGGATAAAGAGGATGGTATTCCGAATTTTAAAATTACAGATCAGTCTTGAGTGGGATATCCCATTAACCTGAATGGCACAGTCCCCCAAGCAGATGAGGAAGAGGGGGTAAAAAGGGAGGCAGGAAGGGAACAGGGCATGATATGAAAAGGGCTACCAAAACAACAAAGAACAATATTCTGCTCCCTAGATTTGGTTGACAATGTAATTCCCTCTATACCAGCAGTTCTCAACCTGTGGGTTGCGACCCCAGCGATTGAACAACCAAAACACAGGGGTCACCTAAAGCCATCGGAAAATACATATTTCCAATGGCTTTAGCCACTGAGAAATTGTGCTACTTTACAGCAAGATCTCAGAAAGAATGAGAACCCCGCTGCCCACACATTGTACTAATGTTAGTTACCTATCAGCAGCCCTCCCCCTATGAGGGGCTATTGGATTTACCCTGTTTCCTGGAGACCAGACTCAAACAGAGACCCAGAGGGAGCACTGGGCGCTGGCTCCAGAGGGGTTAAGAAGGAGTCCTGGAGCGGATAACTCCTGGAGCAGAGCCGAGTAACCCCAGCAAAGTGAAGCCTCAGCTCGAGCTGGAGGGAGACAACAGGAAGAAGGTAGCATCTGCAGACCCCCTCCCCAGGCAGGACTTACCTCCCGCCCCAGCGCTCTGGCTGCCTCCTGCTGGATTAATATTTCTCAACATATAATTAAATATTGTTTTTGTGATTAATCACTATGTTTAAATTATGTTTGATTTGTAGCAATGAGAATATATAATGCATATCAGGTATTTACATTCCGAATCATAACTGTGGCAAAATTACGGTTTTGAAGTAGCCACCAAAATAATTTTTTGGTTTGGGGTCACCGCAACTGTATTGAGGGGTCACGGCATTAGAAAGGTTGAGAACCACTGCTCTATAACGAGGAGAGAATTAACATTCCTGGGAATAGATAATAAAGCACAACAGAAAGAAAAAAGTAATAAGGGGTAAGAAAGGAAATATAATAAAAACATTTCTTAGAAAGGGAGTTAGATATCACATAAATGCAGATGAGAACACATTGTAACAGATTAAGCTGGCAAAAATAAAGATAAAAGAGACAATAAAAGTAAATCTGAGACAGGGCAGGGTAATGGAAGGGTAAGGGAGTTAAAAGAAAGCAAGCAGAGCAATTTGGATCAGAATGGTGAAAGCTTTTTTAAAATTAATTTGATAAGAAAAATCCAAGGTCTTTACCTATACTCACACCTCCCAAAAAGGAGAAAAAGAAAACTCATTTAACAAATATGCATAATAGAACAAAACACATTCCCAGAGTGCCCAAGTCCAAAACTATATGCATTCTCAATCTGCACCTTGAGTCCACTACTTTCCTGTCAGGGAGTGGACAGCAAAATTCATTGTGGAATCATGACATATCAAGTTGTAATCAATGTTCTTAAGCCTTTTGGGAGAGACTGAAAATAAGTGAAAGAATGGGGATGACAGAAGGGCCAATCTGCTGGGGGAAATGGGATGGAATGGGATTACTTGAACAAGTAGAGAGATTAGCTTCTGGAAAAAGGCCATTTCATCATGAGAAGGGTGAAGAAAATAGTAGTAGAAGGCATCTAAGTGACAGGGCATGAGAAAATGAGAAGAGGAAATTCACAATAAATGTACTCAAATTTTTGTGTAAAATATGAGGCTAGTTTCTCAGCTAAGAAAGTAGGGGGAGGGAAAGCCAAATAAGGTTTGAGGAGCGATGAAAAAATCCAGAAGAGCTGCTGAGAATAGATAGTGAGGATTACCTAGAAACAGTGGGGATCCAATGAGATGAGTAAATGGCTTTCTATTCATTCCCTTTTTTTTTTCAGTGAGACAGAGTGAGCCACACATAATGAAAAAGCACGGATAAATTGTGATCTGGATCACATATATCATTATATTATCTTTCCTCCCAAATCCAAACATCTCTCAAGGGACATTGTCTTTGTAAAGGGGCACCAGGTTGTCACAATTTTACTATTAACTTTGATTCCTCGGTTGCCCATATCCTACATGCAATAAATCCATTCAGGTATCAAATCTTGTAGGTTTTACCTCCATTTTGCTCATACTTGCTCCCTTTTCCACTTCTCGGTTACCAAGGTATTTAAAACTCTCACCTAGACTACTGAAAAAGTCTCCTAATTGATATTTCTGCTTCAAATCTAATTCTAATCCATCCTTTACATAAGTACCCAAGTAAATACCTAATTTTCATAATGTTGCTCCCTACACAACAAATTCTGGTGGTTCCCTATTGATTCTAGGACCAATTATTATTTCTTCTTCATTTCACCCTTTTTGAATTTCTATTTTTGTATGAATCTTATAAGGTACATAATTATTTTAGTAGTTTTTATTATTTATCAGTAATTTTTATTAATATTTATTAGTAAGTTTATTATTAGTAATTAGTAGTTGTAAAATCTTAATTTATAAATAAATAAATATACATATATGCAGGGTTGAATGCCCCAAAGAAAGTTGCCAATAGAGCATGGGCAAAATTGAAAGCTTTACAGTGAGAAACTTTTAAAATGTCTGCCTTCTCCCTCCCTGCCCTTGCTTCTACTGAATTTCCAACTGCTTACATAAGCCGAAATTGACAGCATCTACAAACTAAAAATTAAAAGGACCCTCACATGCCATCTAGTCCAGTTACTGTATTATTAATGTCATACTCATCATTCTAGTACATTTGTACTTTATCATGTTTTCTATACAAGAAGGTAAAATAAGGTTCCCTTTTGTGCATTATGCCCAGTTCAACTCTTACCATTTCCTTTTTTTTCCTCTCAAGGAAAAGTGAAACAATATAAAGTATCTAAAACATCTCAGAATGAATATGCTAACATTTTAATGGAAAATTTATACCACTATGCTATTGAGAATTGAGCTAATCAGAACATGGAATATTTTTAATTTTGTTAAAGTCTAGAGAGATAATAAGCAAACAAATTCTTATTTAAATAAGCAAACAAAAAGAACTCACATGATAAGAAATGTCTTAGTGGCCCTTGAATTTTAGAAGATCACAGATTTAGAACTATATAAATGGTTCTTAGAGATCATCTAACCCTAGCTGCTCCTTTAATAGAGCCATGGGAACTGAGGCCCTGAGATATTAAAGTGATTTATCCATAGTCATATAATCAGTAAGTAGTGATACGAGTATTCACCAGAGACCCTGTGACTTGAAATCCAGTACTTTTTACAACAATCAAAAACATGATACACATAAATTTAGGCAATCTTGCTATATCAATTAATCTCTGTTGAAATCATCCTCTACAATAGTGTATCAAACTCAAACCAAAAATGGAGGAGTTTCTGCATATTGACTTAGAAAAACCACAAAATAACTTTGCTAAACAGTTCCCAATTACGTTTTAATCTAGTTTGGGTGCTTTAAGGAATTTTGCTAGACCTCTGCTGTAGAACTAAAAGTGTTTTTTAAAAATTATCCTTAAAATATCAACTAAACTGTTTCACTCATGCCAGGTCTCGTGTTTCTAGATTTTAAATTTAACTCACTACTAAGCTAAACCAATTAAGGAGGATTACAAAATGCTGGCTTCATATTTTATTCTTCTGCATTCTTACCTATTGTAAAGAAGTCTGATCGTGTGTTTGTAATCCAGTACTTCACATTCAAGAGAAGCATAAACAGGTAAGCATGAAAGAGTACTCATAAGGGTCTCGAAAAAGTTAAACTGTTTATATTCCTAGATGTGCATACAGATCACCAACATCAAATTCCTCACCTTTCCCAGCTTAAAAAACAGAACTGAAGTAATTGTAAAGAAAAAGACAAGGGGTGGCACTGGGCACAAAATATCACCCACTTTCTTCTCTGAAAAATTTTTAACTTGTCACATTGGTTTTGATAGTGGAATAATAAAGTTTGATGTCTGGAAGTGCCAATCTTTCATTTCTATAAATTATTTTCTAGTTCTTTTGCTCTTCCAAATAAAGGTTTTGGGGGCTTTTTAAAATTTGGCTCTATAAAAGTTTCCTTTTGTTAGTTTGCTTGGGATAACATTCAATCTGTAAATTAGTTTTAGTAGTATCACCATTTCTACTTCGCCATGAAGTACCAAAATAATCTTTTAGCTACTTAATTTTTTTTTATTTCTTTAAAGAGCATTTTTGTAATTTAATTTATACAAATAGTATACTTTGGTCAGATCCATTCTCAAGTTTTTAACAAGTTTTGAGTGCTATTTCTTTTTCTATTATGCTTCTTGAATTCAGTATATATAATTCTATTTGGTTCCCCTATTTCTATTTTTTAACATTCTACTTTATCTTTTATTTATTTTATTATATATTTGGCTATTACATTTTAAACATGAATTTTTATTGATATCTTGTTTCATACCTCATAATAATTTCCTCCAGTATTTCTCCCTTTCTCTCTGCCAGGGCTATCTTCTATAATAATTATAAATATGAAATCATGCAAAACATTTCCATATTAATAACAAACAAGAAAAATAAAGTAAGAAAAGAATTCATCAGTTCTTTCTCTGGAGAGATAGCATTTTTTCATCATGAATCCTTTGGAATTACCTTAGGTCATTGTATTGATCAGAGTATCTAAGTCATAATGATCATCATTACAATATTGCTATTAATATACACAATAATTACTTATTTCCTCTCACTATACTTTGTATCAATTCATTTAAGTCTTACCATATTTTTCTGAAACTATACTTGTCATCATTTCCCACTGAATAATATTATTCCATCATAACCAAATGCCACAACTTGTTGAGTCATTCCCCAATTGATGAGCTTGCCTTCATTCCTATTTCTTTGTTGCTGCCACCAAAAGTGCTTCCATAAATATTTTTGTACATTATAGGTCCTATGCCTTTTTCTTTTATCTTTTTGGGATATAGACCTAGTAGTGGTATTGTTGGGTCAAAGGATATGCATAGTTTTATAGCACTTTGAGCATAGTTCCAAATTGTTCTCCAGAATGGTTGGAACAATGCAGTGAAACAATCTCCTTATTCCCTCTAGTACTTGTCATTTCAGGTAGATGTGAGATGATACTTCAGAGTTTTTTAACCTTGCCGTTCTCTAATCAGTGGTGATTTAAAGCTTTTTTTCATCTGACATAGATAGCTTTGATTTCTTCATTTCAAAAATGCCTTTGACCATTTATCATTTGGGGAATGACTTATTTTTATACAATTGACTCAGTTCTATACTCAATATATATTTGGGAAATGAGACCTTTATCTAAAAAATTTTGATATTTCTTCATTGTTTATATTTAAGCATCAAATAGGTAATTATCTGTTTTTTCAGGGATTAAGGTCATATAAAATCCTTTGCAAAAGACCAAATATTTGGTTAAAACATCAATGAAATCTAATCTAAATATTTTCACAGAAATCCTGCCAAGGCTTTTGTTTCTCACACTGAATTCAGAAACATACCTGTTGACAAGAATATACCCTAATGTATATTGAACATATTTGACATTTCACTGCATACTGGGTATAGTGCTGCACACCTATTATCTCTGCTACTGGAGAAGATGGACCTGGTGAACTAATTACTCTGGTTCCAGAGTTCTAAGCTGCCCTTAGCTCAGCTGTTCAGATATCTGCACTAAGTCTGGCATCAACATGGTAAGCTCCAGGAGGTAGAAACCACCACTTTGTAAGGAGAGGTGAATTGGCCCATTTGAGAAATGGAATAGATCAAAGCTCCCAGGCTGATCACTAATGGCATCAGTTCACTGAGAGATAGGAAAACCCTGTCTAAAAAATTAAATAAAATAAATAAAAGCAAAACAACAACAACAAAAAAACTCCATGTCATTTCATTACTTTTTTTTCTTTCAAAAAAGGGGGGAGGGGAAACATTTCTACTTTTTCTTTTATGTTCCACACCAAAACCAGTTATATTTTAAAAGATCTAAAATGAATTTTTTAATTCTTACAGGCCTAGGATAATTATTTTCACAGGCAAATAAACAAGGCATAGAAAAATTAGCAAATTATCCACCAACGGATATGATGGAAAAACAGAACCCAGAAAAAAAATTGGACCAAATACCATTATAAGAAATACAATAAAATCATGCAAAATAACCATATCTTAAGTCCCCAAAGCAGCCATATTTTTGAGTAATGGCAAAAAGTTTTTAAAAGTTAAAATGGACAATATCTGATAATTTCATGAAATGAGTTCTAAAACAATTGAGTGTAAAATGTCTCTCTGATTCTGCATTTTCCCTATCCAAGCTCTTCTCTTCATTATTTCAAGTGTCTACTTTTATTCTCTCCTAACTTTCACCTATTTTGATTACTTCTGTCCCTAGACCATATTATCATCTCATAAACTTCCCATATAATACAGGCGCAACACAAGTGCTTGATTAAAGTAACAGAAGACCAAAAGCAAATCCACTGGGGAAAAAAAGGTAATGAAAATATATTTTATCACTTTATAATATTGCTTTCTTCTGGTCAGACCGATAAATGAAGTTTGATGACCCTGAAATTTCTAAACTACACTAATATTTTCTAAATTTTATGTTAAAGGCAGATAAAAATTTGAGATCCAGTTGCTATATGGTTTGAATTATTTTTTAGGGATTTGCAGGGAAGGAAGAAGGCTGAAAACTATCTTTGAATAAAAAAGAAAAAATATACATATCTGGATGACAAGAATGTATGTCCTTTTAAAAATTAAAGCCATTTCTATAATAATTTTTATTCTTATTCTTAGTGCCCAAATATATACAACCTGAGAATTCTAAAAAAAAGGCAGTTAGGAAAATGACCAATACAACCTGATGCAACATATTATTAGCACTAAAGTCTGTTAATTAATTTTGTTCTAATGTGAGTTTTTATAGACTAGTACTCTTCTAAGGGAAATGCTTTCAAAGTTCTATGTCAATCTTTTTTCACATACAAACTAGACTTCCTTTTAGTCTTAAGTCACAAATCATACAGCTGAAAAGAAATAAAATCATTCACTATGGCCTTTGTTAGTCCTTAACCTAGAATCTTTTAAAAATAAAAACAAACCCTTACCTTCTGTCTTAAAATCAATACTATGTCTTAGTTCTAAGGAAAAAGAATGGCAAGGGCTAGGCAGTGGGGGTTAAATGACTTGCCCAGGGTCACACAGCTAGAAGTGTCTGAGATCAAATCTGAACTCGGGAACCCTTGTCTCTGTGCCTAGCTCTCAATCCACTGAGCCACCTAGGTGCCTCCAAACTAAAATCTTTTAACAGAAGCATGGTGACCTTATTTAAATACCAATAAAACTGATTGGTGGACCCTAAGAATTGCACTTTCCCTCCTAAAATTATAAACATAAACTTAAATACTTGGTTGTTAGAAGTTTATTCTGTTGCCATAGACACTTTTCAGTTGAAACCATAAGCTAACACTTGCACAGTCCATGAAATGCTGTTAACTGGATAATTTCTTAATATGTCTTTTTGGGGGGCAATAAAAACAGGGAAGTTCTAACATAAATCACTCTCACCTCCTAGAAATTTATAAAATATCTCCACTTTTCTCCATCTGTTATGATCTCTAACTTAATTATATGAATGGGTTAACTAAATTGCACTTCTCCAAATGTATGTAACATGCAACAGTTGTTGAAAATTCCTGAGTTCTCATCACACTCTCTTGCACAAAACAAAACTTTGGTATAAAGAGAATTCCAAAGTTTCACCTGAAAAAAAAAAAAGCAGGACAACTTTGAAGGATTGTTACAATATTGAAACTAACTATAAAGATCTTTCTGATTTCCCAGGTAGAGAAATTAAAGATGAAAAGGTCTTGGGGCCTATTCCTTTGCCATTATAGGATGGATCCAGACTGAATAGCTCCTACTTGTTTTATCTAATCTAGTTTTAAATGTCACGTTAAAGAACTTCTACTAATTTCCCTTGGGAGACTACAGTATTAACCAGAATATAAGATAAACATTTTTCCTCCCAGGATTAATGTACTATTGCCATTCACATTTAAAAATGATAAGGATGCTGAAAGTTTTATACTTGAGGCTGAAAAAAAAATTAACTGTCTTCAAAAGACATACTAAAATCAGCCCTTTGATGGGGGCTTTTCTATATTTCCAAGATTTAAGCTATTCCATAAAAGGTACTTGCTCTTAAATACTGCATATTTGGAAATCCCAACCTATAGGTTCTCCTAGATAATTTTAATACAAAAGCCAAATGGAGTATGAGATACAAAATTCCCCTACTTCTCTTTGCTTGTCTTCTAAGGAATACAAAGTATGCAAACTTTGAGTGATTTCTCTAAGATGGTAAGTAAAAATGACTGCTTTTGTTGTTGTTGTTTTTTCTATTTAGTTATCTGCCTACCTTCCCTATAAGATTGACAGTGACTCCTAGCTTCAACACATTCTGGTTGTGACCCTGAGCAAGTTCCAACTACTCTGAGCTTAAGGCTTTTTGGTCCATATATCAGGGTTATAATAAAGCCACTGGTTACTTCATAGGCATTTTATAAGAGCTACATAAATGTGAGCTACTTTATTCACAGACTTCAAATAGATCCCCAACACAGAAAATTCCACATTCTAACCCACTAGTTCTTTACAGCAATTCATTCTTGTTAAATTCTCCAGAGAAACCACCCAATTGCACAGAAGGTCTTTCTCTAGGTATTGGTATTATGAAGAGAAGCAAAATGATGAAGAAGAGGAGGAGAAGGGAGGAGGAGGAGGAGGAAGAGGAAAAAAAGAACACGAAAATGTGTTCTATCACAAGAAATACAATGCCTTGAAATAAATGCTGAAGGAAGGAGAAAAACAAGAGAGATCAAGAGACAGAGTGGTTATGCCACAACTATTCGTAAATATTAAGAATTTGAAAAGAATGTTGGGTTTTAGGTCTTGAAAAAATTTGTCAGAGAATTTTAAAAAAAGGTTTTAATTTCCCCTGTCACAAAGTATAGAGAAAAGTATATCCTTGTAGCAGACACATTTAATAAAAGTGTATATTGAGCATGCCTTGAAAATAAGATACGTATCAATTTTAAAACTTTATATGGAAACATTAATTGAATAATATTCTTTCTGGTCAATAAACATTTATTAAACACCTACTAGTTCAGGCTCTATGCTAAGTACTAGAAATTCAAAGACAAAAAAACAGTCTCTGCTTTCAAGAAGCTTACAGTCTAATGGGGGAGACAACATACAAATGACAATGTACAAACAAGGTAAATAGAGGAAAAAATTGGAGATCATTAATAGAAAGAAAGCATTAAACTTTAAAAGGATCAGGAAAGGCAGCACAGAAGGTGGGATTTTAAGTTAAGACCTAAATAAAGTATAAAAAGCCAGGATATAGGGAATAAAGGAGAGAGGTGCAGGCATAGGAAATAGCCATTAGAAACAATCATAAGCAGGAGATGGTGTGTCCTCTAGGACAAAGAGTAAGGAGATAGTGTTACTGGATCACAGAGTGGGTAGGGGGGGGTTAAATGTAAAAAAATTTAAATAGTAGAAAAAGAACAAATTTTGAAGAGCTTTAAAAGTCAATTCAGGGAGGGGGACAGCTGAGTGGCTCAGTGGATTAAGAGCCAGACCTACAGAGGGGAGGTCCTAGGTTCAAATTTGGCCTCAGACACTTCCTAGCTATGTGACCCTGGGCAAGTCACTTACCCCCCACTGCCTAGCCCTTATGATTCTTCTGCCTTGGAACCAATACACAGTATCAATTGTAAGATGGAAGGTAAGGGTTTAAAAAAAAAAGTCAGTGGGAAAATTTTATATTTGATCCTCAAAGAGTGAGCCACTGGAATTTAATGAATAGGGGGAATGGTAGGTTTGACAGCTGAGTGAAGTAAGACAGAATCAAACTGGGGAGACACTTGAGACAGAGAGGCCAACCAGTAGGCTATTGCAGTAGCCCAGACATGAGGAAATAAGGGTTTGCACCAGGGTGGTTGCATGATTACAATGACAGAGAAGAGAAGGTGGCATATACAAAGGAGGTTATGAAGGCAAAAGTGATGAACTTGATCATTGTTTAGATATGGAATGTATAAGTGAGAAAGAAAACAAGGGTGACATCTAGGTTTTGAGAGTAGATGCCTAGGAGGGCAGGAGTACTCTCCCACTAATAGGGAAGTTAGGAAAAGAAGAAGGTTTGATAGGTTGCATTTAAGGGTTTGCATATATTGAATTTAAGACATTTATGAGACATCTAGTTCAAGATGTTCAAAAGGCAATTGAAGATGCAATCTTGGAAGTCAGGACAGAGATTAGAGCTAAATAAATAATGATCAAATAAGTTTATATATTACACTAGAAATGAATGATCATGTGACCATATTAATTTGGTACTGGTAAAAAATTTTTACATAATAATTATAACCCAACAGGCTAAACCTCCAAAGAAGTTTTGGCAGTTAAAGGTCATTGTATTAGCATTAATTCCCAAATGGAATGCAGCAGGACCAAGGAGTGATTATGGCAGAGTGGCAATCAGATTTACTTGCTTAAGCTCTACCAAGCACTAGCTTTCAAATCAGGAAAGGCAGGCTCTTTTATTCACCATCTCTCAGCCACTGCTGACTCTGCTCTGTTCCATCTTTCCTTGACTAACCTGAGCAGTATAGTTGAGGTCAATTTATTCTAGAGGAACCAGCAAGGAATGAATGTGGCAGTAATGTCTAAGGTGAATTAAAGAAATAGGAACCACAAGAAAGCACCTAGTATAACCTATAGGTGGTTTTGTTCCTCCTTGGGCTAAAAACTATCAATGTAACTCCCAAAATATCAGGAACAGCTCAAAATAATGTGGCTCTATATGTACATTGACCAAAAAAATTTTTTAAATTAAAAATCTAAACCCCTGAGAACTTTTAAGTACTCCAAACCACTATTTTAAAAAATCCTTCATTTCCCAAGTATTTACCTAATACTATCAGAGGCAAAACTGGAGCCTACATGAAAGAATGAAACTCTGACAGTCCTTAACACAACCAGGCATATAAAAATCCAGTATAAAGCTAAAGAAGATGCCTTCTTTTACATGTGGGTGCTACCAAAACAATAGAACATCATTGGATAAGGCAAAAAAAAGGTGAATAATTTTACTAAACAAGCTTTTAAGTATTCTAAAATGGAACCTCAATTAAGGAAAATAGAGATAGCATCATCAATTAAATAAGATCTTTGATTAACTAAGAACTAACCCACTCACTTGCCCATTACCTCTGGAACCCTTCCAAATATATGCAATTACACTGGTTTCTAAAAACCATATATTACAGAAATAAAACATTTTTCAACCACAAATCTTTCATCCAGCAACAAAGCCAATAACTACAATGTTAGGCTTTGAAATAAGTAATAAAAATAAAATTACTTATCACTAATAAGAGCCCACATTTGCAAAAGAATATTTGACATTTATATATTACTTTAAAGTTTTAATGGCTTACAAAGACTTGTAATCACATCATATGACATTGGTAGTGCTATCCCCATTTTTTTGATAAAGACTCAGAAAGAGCTGAAGTATTCTGACTCTTAAGTCCAGGGTTCCTTTTGTTATAACTTTCTTCATTAATTATATCAAGCAGAGCAAACCTAAAGGAAATAAAATCACATGGTAATGTCTTTATACAAGAATCAGAAATGTCTAGGGGCATCTAAGTGGCTCAGTGATTGAGAGCCAGGCCTAGAAAAGGGAGGTCCTAGATTCAAATCTGGCCTCTGACACTTCCTAGCTGTATGACCCTGGGCAAGAAACTTAACCCCCAATGCCTAGCCCTTATAAACTGCTCTTCTGCCTTAAAACCAATATAGTGGTACCTTGAGACACAATTTTAATTTGTTCCATGGCCAAGCTTATAACATGTCAAATCAAATTTCCCCATTTAAATTAATGGAAATGTAATTAATCCATTCTAGCCCCCCAAAAAAACACAAAAAATTTTTGTTTTATATGCTTTTAAATGCAAAAAATGTACTTTGTGAAAAACAAATAAATATATTGCTAGATAATAAGAAAGAATGTAAAGAAATTAATTTGCTTATGAAATGCTATTTACCTTCAACGTCAAGCAAAGATGCTGATGGAGGTTTTCATTTCATGTGCGATATATCATTTAACATAACTTACTCTCTACACACATAATGCTATATTTAAATGCATAATTGACCATAAAAATTACTTATGGTATGTAGCTTTATTGCTAAACTTAATTGCTACTTTTTAACTTTAATTATCATTTTCTTCACTGAATTTTGACTGTTTTGCCACACTTTCCTTGATTTCACTTAAAGGCTGTTTCTACAAAAACCTTTCTAGGGAAGCATGTTTCTTCTTCCCTTTCAGGATGTTTCAATAATGTGTGAAACAAGTGTCGTTATACAGCTCAGAAGCATTACCTGTTTCAACTTTTTCTGGGTGTGTCTTTTCAATAAACTGTTTAATTTTTTCCCAAAATCCTCAACATTTCCTTAATCTCACTTGTACTGATTACTCATCCACCTCAGACTCCTCCCCACTAATTTCCTGCAAAACCTCTGTATGTTGCTACTGCTTTAACTCATTCAATTCCTCCATTGTCAGGACCCATGATTAGAAGTTAAGAAATTTGCCCCCAAAACTGATAAAGACAAAAATAAAGAGGAAAAAGCAATTCAATACAGGTGCTCAAATGGCCAGATAAACACTGAACTAAACGAGACAGCTTTGTGGAACTTGTGAAACCAAACATCCAGCAACCTATCTAGTAGAGTGTGGTGGAAGCTCGTGATTCAAATATCCACTCGACTTAAAAGCAAAAAATTCTGATTGTGACTGCTCATAGCTCAAATTGCTCATGACTTCAGGTGCTCATGTATCAAGGCACCACTGTACACAGTATTGCTTCTAAGATGGAAAGTAAGGGTTTAAAAAAAAAGAATCAGAAATGTCAAAAATTAAATGTGATTAAAACTGTAAGATGCTAGAAAGAAGAAAAGAGTAGGTTTGTTTACACAGAACCTAAAAAACAGCAGACACTTCTTAAAAACAAACTATTTTTTACTGATAAACAATAAGAAGTGGAAATTAGGATAAGTGTAACTGTATAATTCTCAAATTTTTATGGTTTATCTATGCTATGCTGTGTGCTAAAAAGAAAGGAGGTAGTCCCTGCCCTTAAGAGAGCTAACTCATACAAAGCAGCAAATGTTTAATGCCAAATGTACAAAATGCCAAGTGCTAAAGAAATTAGGCAAAGTGTAAAATTACTGTAGGAAGGTTGGGAGGAAGAGAGAGGGGAGGTGTGGCTTGAAATGGATCTTGATCTGATAGGAATTGGATGGGAAAAGCCACTTCAAAGCAGGTGAGATTCCACAGGCAAAGGTTGGGGAAGAAGTAATCCATGTGTGTGAACAGGACAATGAGATGATCACACTAGTTGAAGCACAGGGTTTGTGTAGGGAAATACTATATGACTATTTATACAGGTAAGATCATTGTAGAAATTTTAAAATAATATCAAATAGAAAATAGCATGTACACTTTAGTTACTTAAACTATGAAGAAAACACATACATGTATATTAATAAAGGCTGGAACAACTAATGGAAAAAAGGAAACTTAGAAAAATGAAAAAGTAATACAAAAGCAAAAGACTTGCCATTAAACACCAGGATTTGAGACCCAGATCTCAACTTTCATATGATCTTTAGCAAAGTGACTTAATAAGTTATGCTTCTCTCAGAGCTTCACTTTCCTCTTTCATAAAAATGAAGATGTTAAAACGTATATACTACCTATCTCCTAGGGCTGTTATGAAGCTTAAATGAGATTACATATGCAAAGGTCAAAACCAATCTATAGAACAATAAGAGAAAACAATACAAGGAAATAGCATATTGCCAAAAATGATTTATACATAACATGAAAGAGGACTAACAAGGACAAGGACTAACAAAAAAGACATCATAAAGGAAACATATGAACCAATCAATCCATCAATAAATATTTATTAAACACATACTATATACCAGGCCCTGTACTAAACAAAAATGCTAGATATACAAAAAAGAGGCAAAAGAAAATCTCTGCCCTCAGGGAGCTTAAAATCTAATGGGGAAGACAACATATAAGCAAATATGCAAAGGAGACTAAATAGGAATTTTAAAAGGGGGGGGGGGGACTGGAATTAAGTTTGGTGGCAGCAGGTGGCTCAGTGGATTAAGAATCAGGCTTAGAAACAGGTTCTTGGGTTCAAATCGGACCTCGGACACTTCCTCGCTGTGTGACTCTGGGCGAGTCACTTAACCTCCATTGCCTAGCCCTTAACACTCTCCTGCTTTAGAATCAATACACAATATTGATTCTAAAACAGAAGATAAGGGTTTTTTAAAAATAAAAATAAATTAATAAAAGTTCCTTTCATCAATATAACAAATATTAATCACCTCCTATACACAAAGCACTGTGTTAAATTCTAATTATTACAAGATGATTAATGATGTAATCTCACCCTCAAATTAATTTTAAATCTATGAAGTGAATCAACTAGATAGGGGATTAGACATTTTCTCTGATTTCAAGACCTCTCAAACCTCTCCATAACAGATACTATGTACCTAAGATGAAGCATTCTTAACTATCTCCATGATCTAAGTCGTAGAAATGCAAAAAGAAGTTTAAAAAAATCCTTCAAAATCCCAGAACTGATTCTTTAACCCTGAGCTCACTCAGCACTCCTCACTCATTTCCCATTCCAACAAATAGGCTTACAACAAAACTTCGACCTGTACACCTCAGAATCATCTCCCTTTCCAGTGTCAGTGACCCTGGCTCCAGGTTACTGGTTTATTAGGACCTCAAAAGCCATTCTGTCCACAACCCTTTAAGACAAAAATGCTGTCAGAGACTTCGAGCTGGAAGCGCCAGGGCTTCAAAGCTCTGAACTGCCAGAGCCAGGGAAAACAGTACAGAAAACAGAGGAAGAGGAGTAGGACCAGTTACCAGGACTGGACCCTGTGCATAGGAAAGGGAGATATAAGACTCCACCAAGTTTGGACACCCCAAAAGTCATTTGGAGAAAAGACCTAGGTTGGTGAACTGTGAATTGCCCATTGTAAGAGAAGGTAGAAAAGTGTTGAGATCTAACCCTCCAAAGAAATCAATCATCAGAGAGGGCAGTTAGGAAGTGTGTGATAAAGGAAAATGGGGGTGGGGGGTGGTAAAGAGCACACAACTGAAAATACCAAAGATGCCAGGAAGAGAAAAATTCAATTAAGAAAAAACTCAAAAGACCTTGGACATAAACAGATAAATAAACAGGAAAAAGTAACAAAAGAATCCCATCTTATCTCATAAATGCATTCAGGTACATGTAAACCAATACTGTAAAATAAAGGAAAATGATCCAACATTTCATGAGACTGAGTACTCTGTGGAATTTGAGGAAAATGTGGGACCACAATATACTATCCCTGAATAGATTAAAGAGAAATGAGAATTATGGGAGCAGAATTTATGTCCTACACAGTAAAAAATATTGAACAGAATCAACCAAGACAAACCTCACCAAAAAAACAAAAGGGATTAGGAATGCAAATGCTCAGAAGTAAAGGACAACCTAAAAAAAGAGGTGTAAAAAACAATAGCATTAAAAGAAAATATGCTCTCTATGTAAACAAAACATTCAGATCTCAAAGACAGGACACCCAGAGATAATCAAAGGATCATAGGTTCCCAGGAGGAATAAAAGACAAAACCTTAATAACAAAAATAAGGAATAATAGAAGAGAAAGGTCCAGAATATTAAGAAAATTTAAATTCCAATAGAAAGAATTCATAGCCTCCAGAAAAACAATCCAAGACCATAAATTCTAAGATACATAGTGGTTAAGTTTCACAATTCAATAAAGAAACAAATTCTCCAAGCAGGAGAATATCTTTCAAATACAAAGAAAATGCCATTTGAATGAGGAGAGACCCTCTCAGCACCCACTGGAAAAAGGTTAAAGGAATAGTGGGTAACCAGTGTGACCTATCCTGCAAATCCGAGTTTACCCCTAAGACAAAAATGGGCAGTCAATTTTTTTTTAATTTCAAACATTTTTAGAAAGAAAACCATAACTGAAAATATTGTTTGCCTCTCAGAAATCCCAAACAATAGAAATGCAGTAAGAATGAATAAATGCAGCAGGCAAGGGCAGTGATAACAGCAATAATAAGACTAAAAAAGATACTGCTTTCTAAATATACACAAGGAAACAGGAGTGAAGGCAGAAAACTGGCAACAGTAAAGAGGCAGGGAGTATTATGGACAAAACCTAGCAACACTCTACCTATAGCTGAATGCTTCTTTAGTGGGACTATACATTACAACATGGGAAGGTACATAAAGAGAGAGGGAGGAGAACAGGGGGACATGGTGGTGCTAGCAATGAAGGGAATGCCCTGTTTGTGGTCTCAGAAAGAGAAGAGCAGCTCTCTTTATGGTGGCAAAGAACTGGAAACTAAAAGGGATGTCCCTCAATTGGAGAGTAGCTGAACAAATTGGGTATATGATGGTGATGGAATACTATAGTGCTATAAGGAATGGTGAATAGGATAATTTCAGAAAAATCTGGAAAGACCTACGTGAACTGATGCACAATGAAATAAGCAGAACCAGGAAATCAATATAAACAGTAACTACAATATTGTAGAACTATCAAATGTAATATACTTTGCTACTAACAGCAATACAACAATCCAGGACAATTCTGAGGACTTCTGAAAAAGAATGCTATCTACCTCCAATGAAAGAACTGTTGGAGTAGGAATGCAAATGAAAACATATGATTTATCATTTGTTTATTTGGGTATGTTTTAGGGTTAGGGGTTCTATAACATTATTCACTAACAAAAATTAATAACATAAAAATGTGTTTTGCATAATAATACATTATAACCCAGGCTGAATTGCTTGTCAGCTCCAGGAGGGGGGAAGGGAAGAATGGAGGGCAACAATATGAATCATATGACTTTGGAAAACGTATGTGGAAATTTGTCATAATAAATAAATAAATTTTTAAGGAGAGCTAACAGGACAGTGGGGGGAGGCACTTCTAAAAGGGGAAATAAAGGAAAGAGGCCTTACTCTGGAGTGAGAAGGGGGTTCCACTAGTAAATACGCTGATGGGTGAAGAGAAATGGTCACTGAAAAGCAGTAAGGATGGTATACACTAGATGAAGTCTGCAGGATTTAGTGCTTCAAAAGTCTACTTGTCCAGGAAGGAAGAGTTGGAAGCCCTGAAGGAGTGGAAGAGAATGGAAAAAGGGAAGAGATTTCCTTGTAAGTGTAGGAAAAAAAAAAGGTCAACAAGATAAGACATAGACCAATGGTGGGCTATATAATCAGGGACATGGTCAGGGAAAGGCTCTGCATTGTTCATTGGCATTGTTCTAGAAATAAGAAATAATGGGAAAGGAGAATCCATGGGACAAGCCCTATAAGGCAGTAGCAGAAAATGTCTATAGAGTCTAGAATGGATAACTTTAAGTTTTGATAGCATGAAGAATATAGAGCAAAGAGAGATGCCAGATAATTGTAGGGTTCAAGAATCAGAAAATGGGAAACAGAAAGATGATGAGGGAGGGATATATGTGGTTACGATAATGATGTAAAAAACTGAAAATATCAATAAAAACTTATTACAAGCAAATAAACAAATGGGTGAAAGATCTATTGAGGGACAAGATACAACAGGAGCAAGGAAAGGCATATATGTGTATATATGTATGTGTGTGTATATATATATATATATATTTTTATATATATATATATATATATACATATATACACACATACATATATACACATGTATTCCCAATCTCTTCTTCCTACAAAATGAATGGATCTCTGGCTTTCCCCTCAAAATATCATCTTTAATCATCTCTTTAATATTAACCATTCCTCTTATCTCACCCCAACTTTACCTGCCTAAACTTCAATTTTCTGTAAAGGCATCAGTCAGTAAGTATTTATTAAGCACTCATATGTGGCAGGCACTGTGCTAAGTGTTATAAGTGTTATAGATATAAAAGAGGTGAGAAACAGTACCTACCCTCAAGGAGCTTTCAATCCAATATAAGACACAAATAACAAATTATGTACAAATAAGTCATATATAATATAAATAGGAAATAATTAACAGATAAAGTACTGGAATTCAGGAGTTCGACTGTAGCTTCCTGTAGAAAACTGGATTTTGCTTGGAACTTAAAAGGAGGCCAGGGAAGCCAATACATTTTAGAAGGAAAGCATTCCAGACATTGGGGACAATCTGAGAAAATCCCTAGAGGGAGAGTTAGGAGTATGTTGTTAGTAGACCAGTCAGGAGGCCAGTATAACTAGATCAAGATCATGGCAGTCTGGAAAGGTAAGAGAGGGCTTGCTAGGGAATAACAGACTTTGAATGTCAATCAGAGCATTTTATATTTGATTCTAGAGGCATAAGAAGAAACCAATGGAGTTTACTGAGTAGGGAGTGATATAATCAGATCAACACTTTAGAAAATCACTTTAGTAGTTATATGAAGGACAGACTAGAGTAGGGAGAGACTTCAGGCAGACCTAACAATAAGCTAGTATAAATAGTCCATAAGTGAGGTAATGAGGGCCTCCCAGGAGTGGTAGCAGTGTAGGTATAAAAAAGGGAGAAATATTCAAGAGATGTAACAAAGGTAATGGCAAAAAACTGAATATAGGGAGGTAAAGAATAGTGAGGATTCATGGATGACACCTATGTTTTGAGCCTAAGGGATTAGGAAGATAGTATTGTCCTCTACAGTAATGAGGAACTTAAGAGGATGAGGAAATGGGGAGAAAAATAATGAGTTTGGGACATGCTGAGTTTAAGATGTGTTCTGGAAATCTAGTTTGAATTGTCTAAAAAGGCAGCTAGAGAAGCAAGACTGGAGGTTCAGCAGAGAAGCAAGATAGGCAGTTTTGAAAATCATCAGCATAGAGAAGGCAATTAGATCCAAGAGAACTGAAGGTACACTAAGTGAAACGGTATAGAGGGACAAGAGAAAGGGCTCACAACAAAAGTTTGTGGGATACCTATGATTAGAGGGTGCGGATCTGCAGGAAGATCAATCATAGGAGACTGAAGAGAGGTGTGATGAATAGGAAGAGAATCAAGACAGCAGTGTCCTGAAAAACAAAACATGAGTATATCAAGGAGGAGAGATTAAACAAAACATGAGTATATCAAGGAGGAAAGATTAATCAAGTGTCAAGGGCTTCAGAGAGGTAGAGGAGAAGATTGAAAAAAAAAAGTCACCAATTGTGGCAATTAAGAGCTTTTGATAACTTTGGAGAAAGCTGTTTCAGCTGAGTCAGCAGCAGATTATAAAGACAAGAATAGTGAGAGAAAAGAAAAGTGGAGGTACCTACTGAAGATAGTCTTTTCAAGTTTAGTTACCAAAAAAAAAAGAGCAAACAGAAGAGATACAGGAAGAAATAAAAAAGGGAAAATAAGAACACATACCTCCTCAGAGGGTTGTTGTAAAGATTGAGAAATTGTTTATGTAAAGCACTTCACAGAAGCTATATGTAGAACTGTCATTATTACTATTCCATTGCTGTACCCATTTACAGAGTCAGAAAAAATGAGTACTATGTGCTTTACTTTTCCATCATCACTGAATAATCTCTTTATAATGTATTCCTTTGAAGTTCAGCACCATCAAATTATATCACAAATCTCTTGAGTCACTCTCACCTTCACTCATGACCTAGAGGCCACAGTTTACAATCTTCCCCTCTACCCCCAAAGCCTGGCTCAAGTTGTTGCTGGATAGGGAACAAGGGAAGGGAACAAGCATTTAATAAGTAGCTTCTACATGTCAGACACCTGTTAAGTGCTTTTACAAACACTGTCTATTTTGAACCTCACAATAACCTTGTGAGGTAGGCACTATTATTATTCCTATTTTACAGTTGCAAACACAGGCAGAGAGAGGTTAAATGACTTGCCCAGGGTCACACAACTAGAAAGTATCTAAATCTGGATCTGAACTCAGGTCTTCCTGATCCAGACTCAATATTTCTATCCAATTGTAATTCTTCCAAGAAGAAGGATATATTTCAAAAGGAATGTGATATAAAATAAACAATACCAATAAAATTATTTTTTGGTTATGCCATGTAGAAGTGAATTTTAGATTTACTCCACCCTGCTTAGTCTTTAGAATTTTAGCAACCAAGGAATGTATACACCCCCACTTAAGGATTAACTGTAGGGGAGGATGGCCTATGACCTGCATGTGTTAGCAAGTTACAAATCAGAAACAACTGACTGACCCCCTGGGCTGTCCTCTAAGCCAACCTTAAGACATCATTGGTACATGTAAGACAGAGAAAGTGATGTAAAGAACTGCCTATTATTTCACATCACTTCCTGTGAAAACACTCACTGCGGCGTTGGGAGCTTTTGGTGGCTTTTGGCGTGCTTGCAGTTTGGCAGACTTTGGCAGTGGAGGTCATTGGGAGTAGCTCTGTAGCATGATTTAGGTGAGGCTTTTTCCCTGAATCAGCCTTGGTGAGTGATTAAGGCTGACCCCCCCATCCCCCTTTCCTTTACCTCCTGAAGGCACTATCCTCTGAGGAGGCCTCATGGCTGGAAGCCAAGCTAGATTTAATCTTCTGAGAAAGCCCCTTGACTGAGGCCTCTGAACTTTCCTGGCTTATCCAGGCTGGAGAAAATCTTATACCCTTCACTTCTTTTCCTTCTTTTTAATTTCTTCCCTCTATTGTAATTAAACCACCATAAAATTCCAAACTGACTTGAGTATTTTATTGGGATGGAATCTGACAACCACTAATATAATATATTTAATCAACAACCCTAAATTTTACTTTAACACAGAGCTATTTATTAAAAAGAAAGCTCCAAGGTAGATTTTATACCAACTGGGCAATTCAATGAACTATTAAACTCTTCACCTTAACACAGGCATACTCACTTTAAATCAATCTAAAACATAAGCATTTGAATTACCAAAATATATATATATATTAAATGATTATCTGCTTTACAAATTTATCACCATTTTCCTTTAAAGACAAAATTTCACCAATACATTTGAGTATTGGGAGTTGAAGGGAGCCTTACAAGCATCTATTCCAAGCTTTTTATCCTACAAATGAAAAAACTAATGTCAGTGAGAGCTAAAGTGACTTGTCCATGACTGAATAGCTAAAGAGAAGTAAAACCTGATGAGCTATTTCTACTTTATCACTAGTGTCAAAGGCAATTAAACTGAAACACCTGAAAATTTTACTTCACTCCAATAATGTCCATATAATTCAATGTCCAAACTGTTTTATCCTTTGAAAAAAAAAAAAACAGCTTCGTATGGGAAAGAAAAGCCAGACACAGAATCACAGGATTTCAGAGCTGGGACCTGGTTTCATGGTCAGATTCTAAAGTGTCAAAATGGGAGATCTAGAGTCTTAATCTTGACTCTAGGCACTTACATTGCATACTGAAAATATTCTATAGCCTTAATGGCATGCATGCCAAAGAGGAGAAGCACATATATCATCACTCCCCATAATTAGTTACTAGAAAGGAAGATGTACTTGAGCAGCACTGCTCCCTTTTCCCACTACACAGCACCTCCCCCCACCCCTCTGCCCAGCAGTTCAATGAAAGCACTTATCCCCTCCCGAAGCAGAGCACTGGTGTCACCTCCCTCCTTTTCTCCCTCCCCTGCCTAGAGTAAAGGGGGCCTATGCAGTGGGGGAAAGGGAGGGAGAGAGGCAAAGAAGGATGACCTACAAAGAAAAGCATATAAGAAGGAGAAGTTCGACCAAAAAGCCAGGGATGAAATTCAATCTTTAAAAATTAGAATCCAACAACTAGAAGCAGATGAGTTCACAAGGCAGCAAGAGTCTATAAGACAAAATCAAAAGAATGAAAAAAATCGAGGAAAATATGAAACACCTCATTGACAAAACTGCAGACCTGGAAAAGAGACCCAGGAGAGACAATTTAAGAATTATTGGACTACCAGAAGATCATGACAAAAGAAAAAGCCTGGACATCATTCTACAAGAATCTATCCCAAGAAAAATGTCCCAACATTCTTGAACAAGAGGGGAAAAGGGGACATTAAAAGAATCCACAGATCACCTCCTGCATTTATTCCCAATTGACAATGCCCAGGAATGTTAATTCCAAATTCAAGAACTGCCAGACAAAGAAAAAATATTACAAGCTGCTAACAAGAAGTCATTCAGATATCATGGAACCACAGTTAGGATCACACAAGATCTGGCTACATCTACACAGAAGGACCAGAAGGCATGAAAGATGATATTCTGGAAAGCAAAGGAACTGGGTCTAAAACCAAGAATCAACAACCCAACCAAACTGACTATATTCTTGTAGGGGAAAGTATGGTCATTTAATAAAATAGAAGACTTTGAAGCATTCATAAAAAAAAAAGACCAGACTTAAACAGAAGATTTGATGCCCAAACACAGAACAAGAGAATCACCAAAAGGTAATTAAGAAAGGAAAAAAAATAAAAACTTTTTTAAGAGACCCAATAAGTTCAAATGATTTGTATTTCTATAAGAAAGGATATTGGTAACTCTTAAAAATATATATATATACACACACACACATATATGGGGTATACGGGGTGCTCAGGGAAGGCTAATATATCTGGTATGGAGGGCTTGTCGTGCCCTTCTAGGGCAACTCTCCAGCCACTGACCCTCCCCTGACACCCAGCTCTCACTTGTGGCTCCCAGTAGCTGCTAGCATGTGGCAGCGGCCACACCCCGGGCAACGGCTTCGACAGGCCGGCTAAACCTTGTGAGGGTAGCCATCGGGTTGTCGTTGACCCCTGGTGAACTAGGGCTTTGCTCACCCAGCATGTGAAGACTGCTTCGGCGGAACAGGCGGAAGAAACCAACAAGGAGGTTCAACAGCTGAGATGGCGATGCAGCAAGGCACTGTGGAGTGCTTAGGGCATGATGGAGCACAAAAGACAACACGGGCATCCAATGCAGCTGAGGAAGTCTCCACGTGTAACGACTTTTCGTGCCACTGGACCCAGGCTTCCAACGCCGACAGAGTGGGACTGTCTCTGTGCATCGAATTTTTCACTTAAATCTTCATGCACAGGTGTCTTTGTGCACAAAAACGCACAAAGACAATCGTCATCCTCGGTTCGAGAGACAACCAAGATACATATATATATATATATATAAAACTAGAGGCAAAAAAAGGATAATACTAAGAGAACTGGGAAAAGAAACAAAATAGGGTCATTTATATTTCATAAAGAAATGCATGGCAGGAGCGGGAGAGAAGACCAATACAATAGAAGGGTGAAAGAGATTGGAGACAGGTAGTACTTAATTCTAACATGCATTGAAATTGACTCAAAAAGGGAAAAATAATCAGATTCATTGGGGCAGAGAATTAATTCATGCCCTATAGAGAAGTAGATGGGTATCAAACTGACTGGTGGGGAGGGAAGCAATACCAGGCAGAGAGAGTTGGGGGAGGGGGTAGTTTAAAAAGAAAAAACCTGGGGGAAGTAGGGTGGTGAGTGCAAAAAAGGGAGGGGAAAAGGGGGAGGGGTAATAGACCTTAAAGAAAAATAAGAAGGGAAGAGATGGGAAGAGAAGCAAAATAAGGGTGGGGATTAGGGGGACTGATTAGAAGCAAACCACTGGTGTAGAAGGAAATAATGGAAGAGGAAAGGTCAGGGCTAGGAGTAGAAATCAAAATGTTGAGAAATACACAGCTGGTAATCATAACTCTGAATGTAAATGGAATGAACTCACCCATAAAACGCAAGCGAATAACAGAGTGGATTAGAAACCAAAATCCTACCATATGTTGTCTATAAGAAACACACATGAGGCAGCTAGACACACACAGGATAAAGGTAAAAGACTGTAGCAAAATCTATTGGGCATCAACCGATAAAAAGGAAGGAGTTGCAATCATACTATCTAACAAAGACAAAGTAAAAATAGATCTAGTCAAGAAATAGGGAAGGTAATTACATCCTGATGAAAGGCAGTATAGACAATGAGGAAATATAATTGTACTCAACATGTATGCACCAAATAGAATAGCATTCAAATTTTTAAAGTAGAAACTATTGGAGCTTAAGGAGGAAACAGATAGTAAAACTATACTAGTGGGAGACCTGGACCTTCCTCTATCATAGCTAGATAAATCAAACCAAAAAATAAATAAGAAAAATGTAAGGAATGTGAATGAAATCTTAGAAAAATTAGAGTTAATAGGTATGTGGAGAAAAATAAATAGGGACAAAAAGGAATACACCTTTTCAGCAGCACATGGTACATTCACAAAGATGGACTATATACTAGGATATAAAAACATGAAAAACAAGTGCAAAGAGCAGAAATAATAAATGCCATCTTTTGAGGTCATAATGCAATAAAAATAATAATTAGTAAGGGTATATAGAAAGGCAAATCAAAACTAGTTGGAAATTAAGTAATATGAATCTCCAAAATCGGTTAAAGAACAAACCACAGAAACAATAATTTCATTGAAGAGAATGACAATGATGAGACATCCTATCAAAATCTATGGTATACAACCAAGCAGTACTCAGGGGGAAATTTATATCCTTGAGTGCATGTATTAGCAAATTAGAGAAGGGAGAGGTCAATGAATTGGGCATGCAAATGAAAAAACTATAAAGAGAACAAATTAAAAATCCCCAGGTGAAAACTAAATTAGAAATCCTAAATATTAAAAGAGAAATTAATAATAAAATAGAAAATAAAAGAACTATTGAATTAATAAATAAGACTAGAAGCTGGTACTTTGAAAAAACAAATAAAATAGACAAAGTACTGGTTAATCTAATTTTTAAAAAAGGAAAGAAGAAAACCAAATTAACAGTATCCAAGGGGGGCAGCTGGGTAGCTCAGTAGACCTAGAGACAGGAGGTCCTAGGTTCAAATCTGGCAGCAGACACTTCCCAGCTGTGTGACCCTGGGCAAGTCACTTGACCCCCATTGCCTAGCCCTTACCACTCTTCAGCCTTGGAACCAATACACAGTATTGATTCCAAGATGGAAGGTAAGTCCCCCCAAAAAAAATAAATAAATGAAAAAACGATATCCACGATGTAAAGGGAGACCTCACCTCTAATGAAGAGGAAATTAAGGTAATCATTAAAAACTATTATGTCCAATTATATGGCAATAAATATGATAATCTGGGTGATGAGGGTAAATACTTAAAAAACTATAAATTGCCTAAATTAACAGAAGAAAAAGAATACTTAAATAATCCCATATCTTAAGAAACTGAACAAGTCATCAAGAAACTCCCTAAGAAAAAATCCTCAGGGCCAGATGCATTCACAAGTGAATTCTATCAAACATTTAAAGAACAACTAACCCCAATATTATACAAACTATTAGACAAAATAAGCAAAGGAGTTCTACCAAATTCCTTTTAATGACACAAATATGATACTGATTCCAAAGCCAGGCAAAATCAAACACAGACAAAGAAAACTACAGACCAATCTCCTTAATGAACATAGATGCAAAAATCTTAAATAGAATACTAGCAAACCAACAAAAATCACATGATTATCTCAATAGATGCAGAAAAAGCCTTTGATAAAATACAACACTCATTCCAATTGAGAACACGAGAAAGTATAGGAATAGAAGGACCTTTCCTAAAAATAATAAACAGTATATATTTAAAATCATCAGGAAGTATTATCTGTAATGGAGATAAATTAAAAGCCTTCCCTACAGTAGGGGGATGGGGGGAGGGGAGGCAAAGAATATTAATCATGTAACTATGGAAAATTACTCTAAATTAATTAATTAAATAAAATTTCACTAGCCCAATAAATAAATGAAGGAAGGAAGTCTTCCCAATAAGTTCAGGAGTGAAACTAGGATGCCCATTATCGCCTTTATTATTTAACATGGTTCTAGAAACACTAGCAATTAGAAAAGAAAAAGAAATTAAAGGTATTAAAAAAGGCAATGAGAAGGCCAAACTATCACTCTGCAGATGATATGATGGTCTACTTAAAGAATCCAAGAGAATCAACTAAAAAGCTAGTGGAAATAATCAACAACTTTAGCAAAGTTGCAGGATACAAAATAAACCCACACAAGTCATCAGCATTTCTATATATCTCTAACCCATTTCAGCAGCAAGAATTAGAAAGAGAAATTCCATTTAAAATCACCCTAGACAATATGAAATACTTAGAAATCTATCAGCCAAGACGAACACAAGAATTATATGAACACAACTACAAAACACTTTCCACACAATTAAAACTAGATTTAAACAATTGGAAAAACATTTTCTCATGGGTAGGATGAACTAACATAATAAAAATAACAATCCTACCCAAATTAATTTCCTTACTCATTGCCATACCTATCAAACTACCTAGAAACTTTTTTATTGAATTAGAAAAAACTATACCAAAGTTCATTTGGAAGAACATAAGATCAAGAATATCAAAGGGGGAAAAAAAAACGAGGAGGGGACCTAGCAGTACCAGATCTTAAACTGTACTATAAATCAGTGGTCATCAAAGCAAAATGGTACTGGTTAAGAGACAAAAGGGAGGATCAGTGGAATAGAATTGGGGTAAATGACCTCAGCAAGACAGTGTATGATAAACCCAAAGATCCCAGTTTTGGGGACAAAATTCCACTATTTGACAAAAGCTGCTGGGAAAATTGGAAAATAGTATGGGAGAGATTAGGTTTAGATCAACTTCTCACACTCTACACCAAGATAAATTCAGAATGGGTGAATGACTTAAATATAAAGAAGGAAACTTTAAGTAAATAAGGTGAACAAAGAATAGTATACCTGTCAGATCTTTGGGAAAGTAAAGATTTCAAGACCAAGCAAGACTTGGAAAAAATTACAAAATGTAAAATAAATAATTTGAACTACATTAAATTTAAAAGATTTTGTACAATCGATGCAACCAAAATTAGAAGGGAAGCAACACATGGGGAAAAAATCTTCATAACAAAAACCTCTGACAAAGGGCTAATCACTCTTTTTTTTTTTTTCCAAACCCTTACCTTCTCTCTTGGAACCAATCCAGGCAGAAGAGTGGTAAGGATTGGGCAATGGGGGTTAAATGACTTGCCCAGGGTCACACAGCTAGGAAGTGTCCTAGGCCACATTTGAACCCAGGACCTCCCATCTCTAGGCCTAGCTCTCAATCCACTGAGCTACCCAGCTGCCCCCTAATCACTCAAATTTATAAGGAGCTAAATCAATTGTACAAAAAATCAAACCATTCCCCTATTGGGCAAGGGACATGAATAGGCAATTTTCAATTAAAGAAATCAAAACTATCAATAAGCATATGAAAAAGTATTCTAAATCTCTTATAATTAGAGAAATGCAAATCAAAACAACTCTGAGATACCACTTCACACTTAGCAGATTGGCTAACAGTTATGACAGCAAAGGAAGATAATAAATGTTGGAGGGGATATGGCAAAATTGGGACATTAATGCACTGCTGATGGAGTTTTGAATGAATTGATCCAACCATTCTGGAAGGAAATTTGGAACTATGCCCAAAGGGTGTTAAAAAGACTGCCTGCCCTTTGATCCAGCCATACCACTGGTGGGTTTATAACCCAAGGAGATGATAAGGAAAATGACTTGTATAAGAATATTCAGAGCTATACTCTTTGTGGTGGCAAAAAATTGGAAAATGAGGTGATGCCCTTCAATTCGAGAATGGCTGAACAAATTGAGGTATATGTTGGTGATGGAATACTATTGTGCTCAAAGGAATAATGAACTGGAGGCATTCCATGAGAACTGGAACGACCTCCAGGAATTGATGCAGAGTGAGAGGAGCAGAAGCAGGAAAACATTGTACACAGAGAATGATACACTGTGGCACAATTGAATGTAATGGACTTCTCTACTAGCAACAATGCAATGATCCAAGACATTTCTGAGGTACCTATGTAAACCTCAAAATTTCTTAGACTTATAAATGTTGGAAATTTCACCATTGGGAAATTTCATACTTGGAAAATTTCTTAGTGATAGTCTATTGGAATGTGAACCCCATTGGCATGGGAGGTTCCTCCTCCTCCCTTCTTAAGATTACTTTAGGACAGAAACCTTTTGCTGAACAATGGAAAGGGCTTTGACCTATGCTTAAGCATAGAACAGGAAGTTCTTTGAGTCATGATTGATTTTAGAATTGATACAATAGAGATACTTGGAATGACAGAACCAGGCCTTGGAAAATACAATTTCCACCCCACTCAGTCCTAACAGGATTTAGGAAGGGCTGCAGCATAGATCAAAATTTAATTATTCCAATCTCTACCCTACTCAGGGTAACAGGATGTAGGAAGGGCTGTAGCAAAGGATCAAAGATTTAATTATTTGAGAATATGACCTTCAACAGACATGTGCAAAGCCACAGACCTCTGGGCAGTCCTGGGTTAAGCTAGAGCCACCACTGGCACAGGAAAGACATGGACCGTGATTGGTAGATGTGAGAACTGAGGGGAGGGAACTTGGATGGTTTCCTTAAAGATAGAGGGGTCTGAGGACTGGGGGGTGGTTGGAGAGTTTTGGCTCTGAGTGGTTGGAGAGGTGCTCTGAGAAGCTTGCTCTGAAGGAAGCTGGAGGTGGAGGCCTCTGAGACTGTTTCTCCATTTTGGTCACGTGAGTAATAGGGACTGATCTCCTTTCTTTGCCCCAGCTATCTAAAGGGCTTGGGCCTTTTGGCCCAGCCTAAACAGAAGGGGTATTTAAGCCCTATTCCCTTCTCTCCCCTTTCTCTCTCCCTCTCTCTCTCTCTCTCTAATTCCTTTCTTCCTCCTGTTTGTAATTAAACTCTATAAAAGGTAATTCCTTGGCGACCTTAAATTAATATATATCAGTCTTTTAAAGTGATTTCCTTGTCACACCTATGAGAAAGAATGTTATCCATATCCAGAGAAAGAACTGTGGGAGTAGAAACACAGAAGCAAAACAACTGCTTGATCACATGGGTTGATGGGGACATGATCGGGGATGTAGACTCTAAATGATCACCCTAGTGCAAATATCAATAATATGGATTGATCTTGACACATGTAAAACCCAGTGAAATTGTGTGTCGGCTTTGGGAGGTGGGGGTAGTAGGAGGGAAGGAAAGAACATAAATCATGTAACCATGGAAAAATTCTCTTAATTAAAATTTTTAAAAATTTAAAAATAAAAAAGCAGGTCATTAATTAATGCTTTGACTTTTTCTTCTGTTCACATTCAATCTACAAAGAACAGAAACAAGGAAAATATGTGTAAATATAAACATCTATTATATATACTTTGATTTTAAGTATATATAAAACAAAACAGGAATAACCAAATTGCCCTGTTTGTGTCTCTCTTCCAAACATCATTCTATTCTCTTCAGGGGTTTTTTTTAATTACACTTTCCTTTCTTTTCTTCTACCCCTCCTAAGCACTACCATTATATGCCAAGTTCACCCTCCTATTTCCCCTACTAGAAGCCATCCCTTCTACCAATTTACTCACGCAAAACAAATCAACACATTGGCCCTATACGAAAATGTATGTATTTCATAATAAAACTCTATTCTATCATGTAACTGTTAAGGAGTGGGAAGAAAACTTCATCATGATTCTTTTTTAAGTCATGACTACTCAAAATTTGGGGTTTTAAAAAATATTTTGTCATTGTATTCATATAAATTGTTCTATTATTCTGTTCATTATATTCTGCTCTGATTCATACAAGTCTTCTCAAGTTTCTATGAATCCATCATTTCCATTTCTCATGATAACATTACTTTACATTCATATACTATAATTTCTTCAGCTACTCCAACTTGTAGGTGCCACCCAATTTCTTGACTTTTACTTCCATGAACTACAGTTACTATTTTCCTTACCAAATTTGAAGTTTTGTGCAAGTCAGTTTGTTAATGGGCATTTAGTAAGCACCTCAGTGTGCCAGTGAGCACTGGGGATTCAAAGAAAAACAAAAGCCAATCCTTACTTTCAAGAAGATCATGATCTTATGAAATAAAGGTTAAATGTAATGGCTGGGTGTAGTTTACTTACAAAAATAGAGGGGAAACAACAAAGTAAAAAAATGTGAAAGACCTATACTAGCCAGGAGGACCAGTCGTGACTAATCACATGGCTTCCTCCCAGATGGAAGCTAGTCTCCTAGGAAACTAGGAAGGGAGTCAATCTTTTCACTCACCCAACCAAGTAGTCCAGGACTCAGAGTCTATGTTGAAGTCAGGATCCACGCTGCAGTCTCCAATGAGGTTTCCTCAAGGACTATCTCCAGGAGACACTCTCCACAAGACTCAACTTCACCAGACTGCCAGTCCAAGGAATTTGTGGCTTTTATGGTGTTTCCTATCCCTGCCCCTCTTCACAGGGGCCAATCACAGTTTCTAAAATTGTCACACCTCTCATTCTCTGAGGGTAGCAACTCTCCTCTTAGGATTCATACCTTTGGAACCACATGTTTCTGAATGTGTGAACTCTTAAAAGAAGTCAAATGTTTCTGGCTGTTTGAGTTAGAAAAAAAGGGTGGAACTCTTCCAAGTCTCTTGCTCTAAAGCAAGAATCCCCAAACTTCTTACACAGGGGGTCAGTTCACTGTCCCTCAGACTGTTGGAGGGGAGGACTATAAAAAAACTATGAGCAAATTTGTATACTGCTGTCTGGGATAGTGGAAGTTGCAGCGTTGGCTGTGATGGACACAGTAAGGAATCCCCTCCCCCAGATCACTGCTCACCATGCTGATGTCTTCCATTGTGCAGCCACATAAGCCTTTGAATGGCACCTCTTTAGTTACTCTCAGAATAAGCCGCCACACAAAAAATTATGTCACCAGAAGTAGTACTGTACATGAGCAACACCGCTTTGAGGGGCCGCCACATGCAGTGCTACTCTCACTGACCACCAATGAAAAAGGTGCCCCTTCCGGAAGTGCAAGGGGGGCCGGATAAATGACCTCAGGGGCCCAGGGGTCATAGTTTAGGGACCTCTGCTCTAAAGTTTACCTCTAAAGGTGTTAACTCTCCACCTAGGAGTAAGAGTTTGTGGACTTCCCTTTAGGGTTAAGTATGGGTGTAATCGCTTTTGTTGATTAATTCAAAAGTAAACAAAGGAGAGTTAATCCCGTCTTCAGTCTAGTGAGGTACTAAGGGCACTTAAGTAATCATATTACAAAGTGTTAACTCCAATTAGGCAAAGAGAACAAAGGATTCCCTTTTCACAAGTGCAAACTCAGAATAGACCAAGAGAACCAAATATTTTCTTTCACAATGTGGAAACAATACACAAATAAAAATATATTCATGATAAACTGAGAATATTCTTAGAGGGAAAGCCATTAAGATTAGAGAAGATTGGATAATAATATGCTTTTAGCTGGCTTTGGATCTTCCCTCAGAGTTCTTCCAGCTACACCAGACTGGATCTTGTGCACTTAAAGTCACATACTGAAGACAAAGTGGAACTAGAATGCAATAGCATTGCTTCTAGCTTTCATATATCTAAAATACAATAAGGAGTTTGAGATTTTGTACAAGGAACTTCATGACACTTTAGGAAACTTTGCTATGGTATAGGTGAAAATGGTTAAAGTGGAAAACTTAACAACCAACAAAGTAATTTGTAACTGAGAATAATTACCATATAGGAAATGGAAATTATCAGACACCTCTTTTTCAGAGGTGGCCTACATCCTATTTCTATGAAATTTCTCATAAGTTTTTAGAAATGTACAAGAAAGAAATACAATGCACCATGATCAAAGAATTCTTCAATACTACAAATCAGAATCTCATCTTAAGCGACTGATCTATGTACTTGTACCAGCCCTATATTAAGAACAAGTCTGACATGGGAAAGCATGATGACCAAAAATGGACATCAAGCAATACAATTTTGCCAAAACCATTTCATTTTTAAGCTCAAACTCTCAATACCAGAATGAACTTTTCTCTTCCTATCAAAACACTTCAAGTCATCTAATATAGGCCCATTGTTACCTCATATATTTTCCTCCAAGATCACATCTCCACTTTTTTCCTCAGTTATATAATGAGTTATAAATCTCAACATCACTCTAGTAGTAAGTTTTTAAGTTGATACTAGCTACCTGTTCAGTATTTACTGCTAAAACCATGACCTTTCTTATTTGACAAAAATCACTAGGAAAATTGGTCATATATTTAACAGAAAATGTTTGGATCATTTTCACATTTCTACTAGAAGTTCTAAATGGATATTCAATTTAAATATAAAAGTAACATTATTTTAAAAAAAAACACCTCAAGGCAGGTAGGTAGCTAGCTCAATGGATAAAGAATTAAACCTAGAGACAGGAGGTTCTAGGTTCAAATCTGGCCTCAAAGACTTTCCTGATGTGTGATCCTGGGCAAGTCACTGCCCAACAGCCTTGGAACTAATACTTAGTATTGATTCTAAGACAGAGGGAAAGGGTTTTTAAAAAATATAACACCTACATAGTGGAGTGAGATCAAAAGAATAGAAGGAGATCCCTTTCACAATTGTTGCTAAGAAAATTCTAAACCAAAGAATATAGTGCTCATAAAAAGATAAAATAGATCATTTGAATAACATAAATTAAAAAGCAAAAACAAAACTAAAAAAAGTAAATTGGGAAGCATAGTTTTATCAAATAACTCAGAACAAAATCTGCTACAAGAAATTCATACAAGAATATGAAACCAAGAAATATTTCCTAGTAGTCAAGTGGTCAAAAGATATGAACAAATGACCTTCAGAATTAAAAAATGTAATTAATAAACAAAATATTATGCCAAATCACTAAAAAAATGAAAATTGTAACAATACTGGTTTCACCTCACATTAAATTAGCAAACATGAAAAAAACTCAAATAGTCAACATTGAATAAGTTATGGCAAGACAGTAACACTTAACAAATACTGGTAATGGAGCATTAAACTAGTCCAATCATTCCAACAATTTGAAATTCTTCAAGAAAAGTCACTAAATTATTCTAACTCTTTGACCTTGCCATTCATCTACTACCAGGCATAAAATAAAATGTCATCAAAGATGGATAGGAAAATCTCATATCTTATGAATAGCACTTTTGTGTAGCAGGTACAACAAATTTGAATTATTTAGAGAATTATATGAATTATAAGAATTATATGGGTTAGAATTATATGAACTTATGCAGAATGAAGAAAGCAGAATCAAGAGAAACTTTTCATGGTAAGGAAACACTAAAAAATAAAAATTCAGGTTAAAATAAATGATATTAATCAGAAGACTGATGAAATGTATTTTTAACCTCAGCATAAGGCTAAGGGATTATGGGTTTGGAAATAGTGTCAGTTTCACCTGCTTAACTGTTTTTATTATACAGTGGAGTTAAGGCATAGATAGAGATAGAGATAGAGATATAGGTATAGATATATAGATATAGATATAAGGTAATTTTTTAAAATAGGTAGCAATTTTTTTAAAGATTAATGAAGACTCCAAAAGGTTTCTTGCAGAAGTTGAGACTTGAATAAAGACAGGAAATGTAGGAAGCAGAATATTCTAGACATAGCAAACAGCTAATGAAAACACTCAGAACAAGGAGACTGAGAGTCTCAAGGGAGGAACAAATAGCAAGAAAGCCAATGTCATTGAATCGCAGATGGGTGGTGAGTAATAAAGTATAAAAAGACTGAAAAGGGCCTGGTTATGAAAGGCTTTTATAGTTGATCCTAAAGATAACAGGGAAACACTGGAATTTACTGAATTGGGGGAGTGGCATACTCAGACTTGTACATTAGGAAGATCAGTTTGACAGCTGAATGAAAGAGGATAAAATCAAATGAGGGAGACACTTGAGGCAGAGGGACCAACCATTAGGCTACTGCAACAGTGCAGGCATGAGAAGGCTTTGCATCAGGGTGGTTGCATGGTTACAGTATCAGAGAAAAGAAAGGGGCAAACAAATGAGGTTATTTGGGTAGAAATTACAGGACTTAAACACTGATTGAATTTACAGAATGAGAGAGTGAAATAACAAGGATGACATTTTGGTTTTGATCCGGGATGCCTAAGCACCTTCCCACAAACAGGGAAATTAGGAAGAAAGGAAGGTTTCGGGGAAAGACAGAGTTCAGGTTTGAGTTTATGAGACATCAAGCTGAAGATGTCCAAAAGGCAATTGAAGATGTGAGGCTGGAGGTCAGGATGGAGGTTTATTTGTTCAAAATGGCTACTTCTCACTCCCTGAAAGATGCCCTCTGTCATTGATCTAATAAGATGAAAACACAGGTAAAGCAGAGCTCTATACCAGATTTGGGCATACCACAGGAGTGGGTAATGACAGGTGATTAGGAAAGTTTTACAAAATCTAATCCTCCTGGAAGACCCTCTGGTATAACCCCTTGCTGAAGGAAGATCAATAAGGTCCAAACCAGGACTTTGCTAGTTCTCACAGAGATCTTCCTCCGGGACTAATCCTCTACCCACCAACCTAATTTCTTGTTTAAAGATCTGACTGCTACTGAATAAACAAACACTATTTATTGGGGATAGGATAACTATGTTGGGGTTAGGAAAGAGGTCAAACAGGAGTTCCCTAAGCTAAGACACAGAATGATGATGGGTCCTTTCAGCTTAGGCATCCAGCCAAAAGGACCAGCCTGGAAGCTTTCTCTGGCTTCTTGATTCCCCTATCCTGGCTATCCTAATCTGATGTTAAAGTAACAACAAATGTCTTTAGGTATAGCTGACACAGAGGGAGATCTTTCTGTCTTCAGGACTAACTCGGCCCTCCCTCCAGGATAAACCCTCTCAGGCAGCTGAATGTCCAGTCAATCGGCACAGGTCTTGAGATGGAAGAGAAACAGGATTAATTCACAGACAATATGGGCATCAGACACTACTGGGAAATCCTCAGGAAAATGGTGGGTTTCAAATCTTGAGATAGGAAAGGGAGCTGCTTTCAGTCCAAGTTTCAGAACCAAACCCCCGTCCGTTGGTTATCTTCCCAGCAGCCCCTATCTCCAACATTCCAACTGCCTTGTCTGTCACTCTTGATTCTCCATCATTCAACTCTGTATAAAATCTTCCCTATCAATGTCAAGGCTAGCATGGAAACTGATGATCAAGCAAAACTGCATAAGGGGAAAAAAAGATCCCAGGGCAATTTGGTCCCTGCCAATTCAGCCAATGACTCTTCAAATGAAGTGAAATAGAATATAAAATTATAATAGAAAATAGCAGTATGAGAATGGACTATCTTCTAGGCATAGGGAATAGACTAAGCAAAAGCATAGACAGGAATGGGTGTACTGTGTAAGGTACAGAAATCATCAATTCTGCTGGACCATAGAGTACATGGCAAGGTGTAAACCTTAAAATTTCTTAGACTTATAAATGTTGGAAATTTCACATAAAATGAAATTACATAAAAAAAAAATTAGGTTGGAACCAGATTATGCTAAATACTAACCCAAGGAATTTGTGTATTTCCTAGAGGTAACAAGGAACCACTAGAGTGAAAAGGCCAGATCTGCATAATAAGAATGTCATCTAGCATCTGTGTAGAGGATAGACAAGAGAAGAAAAAGACTAAAAGCAAAGAAGCTAATTGAGGGAAATACTGCAGTAGTACAAGAGAGAGGTAGTAATAGTCTGAACTAGGGTAGTGGTCCTATAAATGGAAAGAAAGATGAATACACACAATAACTTTTATATGCCAAGAAAGTATATACCTCACAGTAATAACCCTGGAAAAAAATTTTTTTAATTCTGAATGATTTTGCTTTAAATCATTAAGTAACTAGGAAGGTCAATAAAGACAAATGACATTTCTTGACTCCTAAGAATATATTATATATAAAATAATGTAAGCCCCTCAAGTGCAAGGTTGTTTGAAACCTTTCCTATATTTGAATGGCTAGAACAAGACTCTAATAGCCAAAAGGCACGTATAGTAGAATAAGAACTAGACTTAGAAGACCTGGATTTGAATTAAGCTTTAGGCATTTAATAACTGTTGTGTGGAGATGGGCAAGTCACGTAATTTTTCCAAGCTGCAGTTTTCTCATTTGCAAAATGGTAACAAGGCTTACCATGTTTGATCCAATGGGGGCTGCAGTAAAAATCATTGAATGAATAAGTAATATATTTACAAAACTGCAACAAATCTTAAAGTCATATGTAACTGGTAACTTACTATAAATGCAATAAATATTAACTGATGGTGATGCTTTGAACTATTGAGAGCAGATGCTTTAACACAAATCTACTCATTTTTTAAGATTCTTATTTATAGTCAAAAATGATGCTGACCTATCTTACCTGGTATATGGAAAAAACGTTGCATTATTTTTGCCAGTGAACAGAGAAACTCCTCCTAGCAGGAAAGGTCAAAAGTTTTAAGAAAGTGACTTCAGTGAATGGTTCGGCCTCTAGACTTCCCAGATAACTCAGCCACTCTATCTTTATCTTTTGTTTCCCAACAACTAAAGCAGGTATTTCAAGATGAGAATATTGTAGGGGAGTTTCTGAGATAAACTATAATCACTCAGCAATAATTTAATCAGGACAACCCATGTTCCTTCAAAAATAGTTGCAAATGACATTAACTTAGGGCAGAACAAAGATGGTAGAGGCAGTTACCCAGCTGAACTCAACATTCCCCTTTCAACAACTTTAAAATAATGCCTCAAATCAAATTTTGAAGCAACAGAACCAACAAAAGTGAGTGAAACATTTTTCCAGCCTAAGAAAATTAAAGAAGTCAACAGGAAAAGTCTGTGACACCAACATGAAAGCCTGTCTAGAGCCCACACACAGGGTCACTGTGGCCCCAGGAGCAGCAGCTTCAGGAGCTCACAACTCAGAAATAGTAAGGTGTCAGAAGGAGATTTCTGGGAACCCTTCCATGGTACCGGGTATACCAGACAGTGACTGGCAATTCTATTGCCCATAAGAAGTTCAAGGTCCCCATTCCAGGGCAAAGAAGAATATTAGGGATCAGTCACAAAAGAGGGGCCTTGGTCATAGTTCCAAAGCAGAGACAGCTGCTAGATATATCGGGATCAAATCATCTGAAAGCACTAAAAGTCTGTAAACCACTCCCTAGAACTAGCTCTAAAAATAGTAGCAGAAAAAAGTCTAAAGCTTGGAATAGTGCCTAACCACCACCAGGTAAACAGAGTCCAACTTTAACATAAAGCTCAAAGTCAAAAAACAGGCTATAAAAATGAGCAAGCAGTGGAGGGGGGATAATGAGGATGGGGGGGGGGGGGGGGAATGAATATGACCATAAAATCTACTACAGTGGCAGAAAAGACCAAGACACAAATTCAGAAGATAACCCTGTTAAAACAGTTACAAAGCCTCAAAGAAAAATGGTAATTGAATCCAAAACCAATAAGAATTCCTGGAAGAGTTAAAGAAATAAAGAGTAGTAGAAGAGAAATGCTGGGTAGCTCAGTGGATTGACAGCCAGGTATAGAGATGGGAGGTCCTAGGTACCAATTTGGCCTCAGACACTTCCTAGCTTTGTGACCCTGGGCAAGTCACTTAACCCCAACTGCCTAGCCCATACCACTCTTCTGCCTTTGAATCAATACATAAAAGGTGGAAGGTGAGAGGTGTGTATGTATGTGTATGTGTGTATGTATGTGTGTGTGTGTTTAATGTAAATTGGGCAAGTAGAAGCTAATGATTCCATGACATTAAGAAAATGTTTTAAAAGCCAAAAGAATGAAAAAAATGGGGGGAAATATAAATTATCTCATTAAAAATACAATTGATTTGAAAAATATATCAAAAAGAGATAAAGAATTATTAGATTACTTGAAAGTCATGATAAAAGAGAGCATAAGACATTCTCTTTCAAGAAATTATCAAGGAAAACTGCTGAAATATCTTAGATTCAAAGGGTAATGAAAGAATCTACCAACCACTTCCTAAAAGAGATCCTAAAATGAACATTCCCAGGAATAATATACCCAAATTCCAGCACTCTCAGGTCAAAGAGAAAATACTTCAACCAGCCAGAAAAAAAAATCCAAATATTGTGGAATCACAATCAGGATCACACAAAATTTAAAAGATTACAAGATAAAGAAGCAGAGGACTTGGAATATGATATTCTAGAAGACAAAGGGGCAAAGATTACAACCAAGATAAGCTACCAGGAAAACGGAGCATAATCCTTCAGGGGAAAAATAGTTATTTAATGAAATAAAGAGCTTTCAAGCATTTCTGAGGAAAAGATCAGAAATTCAAACACAAGACCCAAGAGAAACATGAAAAGGTAAACATGAAAAAGTAATTAAAAGGGACTCAATAAAGTTCAAGTGTTTATATTCCTACATGGAAAGTTGATACATGTAACACTTATCATTATTAGGGCAGTTAAAAGGTGTTTATATAGACAGACAGCCTGGCGGGGAGTCAACTGACAAATAATGAACAGTTCATTATAACTGAGAGATCGTTTAGTCAATCCCTTCATTTTGTATATGGAAGACCTGCCAAAGGTCATACTGTGGCTAACCTTGTATTAAGTCCCAATTCCAAAGATTATGAATGTTCTACCACTACATCCTATATATTTGTATATCTAGAGTATTTGTACATTCATATCAGAGTAGAGTGTTAATGTGAGGTCTTCTGTTTTTCATTTAATTCAGTTTTAAATAGCCCAAATACCACAATTTCTAGCATAGTCAGTCTATGCACCATTTAAAAATTTTTTTACAGTCTGGCTAAATTTCTTTATACAACTATTAGTAGAGCTATATTTAAAAGTCTATCATGTTTATTTTATTTTTTATTTTACTGAATTTGTAATTTGAAAGCAATATATATTCTAGCATCAATTAGATAATGAAAATTCCTGTTGCAATGCAAAAGTAATTCTCTGTTAGATAAAAGGCATTTATAAAATAGAAACTATTTGTTGGGGCCATCCAAAAAGAATTTTTAATTTTTAATTTTACTTGCTTAAATGAGAAAACATTTATTCGGGTGCCATAACCTCTTCGAACACAGAGAATTTAATTTTTTCCTGAAGAAACAATGATTCTGAAAATCAGAATGCTTTTATCTTTAACCTTTGCTACCTGTCACTTTTCCTTTCTTTACCAATGACCTTAGGGATACTTTTTAATACAAGCTAAAGTAAACATGCAACTGTGACAATCTCCAATTCAAACCACCTATACTCTCTCCCCTGCCTCTCTTTTCTGGCACCAGTCTTTGCCAATTCTACTCATAGCTGCTAAGAAATAGTACCCAAGAAAACCTTTTCACAAGAGCAAGAACAGGGAGTGCTAAGACAGATTAGGGGCCAAGAGCCAACTGTAAACCCAAGAAGATAAAACTGAAATAAAACAAGGCTTTCAAAAGAGCATTCTATGCCTACTTCCTGTGGGTTTCAGCAATTGTCACAGTCAATTTTTTAAAGGTATTCCACATTGTTAGCTGAGCTGGATATGAGAATGGCATACTGTGACAACCTAATCAGGAGGGAGTACTTCTATACCAGTAATCCTTCAAGAAAATTAATTATTACCTAATTTACTACATATGCGTATGTATATAAATACACACACACACACACACAAACAAACTTAGTTAGGAAAGTTAAGAAATTAAAAGTATTACTTCATTCAATGGGAACTCAAAACATTTTGAGAAAGGCAAATGGGGAATATGATAAGATTTTTTTTCTTTTCTTTTTTAAAAAATCCTTACCTTCTGTCTTAGAACCAATAATGGCTAAGCAATGGGGGTTAAGTAACTTGCTCAAGGCTACACAGCTAGAAAGTGTCTGAGACCAGATTTGAACCCAGGTTCTCCTGTCTCCAGGCCTGGCTGTCAATCCACTGAGCCATCTAGCTGCCCTCAGGATTTCTTTTCTAAGAAAACCAAGATCTTTAAATGTCAAATCTGATTTTCTTCCATTGGAATTGATCAATACTACTAAATTGAATGTGGAAAAACCATTATGGAATGTATGACCATAAAAAAATTTTTTGAGTTTATGTTGAAAAATCCCTTCATTTTACAAATGAGGATGTTGATAATTCTATATCATAGGATCATAGAATTAGAGGTGGAAAAGAGGTAGAAGTCATTTTTATTATACAGAGGAAGAAAATGAGAAGAGGTGAAGTGACTTACCCAATGTCATACAATAAGTAGCAGAGACTCAAACCCAGGTGTGACTGACTCGAAGTCCAAAGCCATATTAATTATGCCACTTGACTTGCAAGTCACACACCTAAACTGCAATTCTAGAAATATGACCCAGGTTTTCTGTCTCTAGATCTTTCTTCCACTATCACATACTTTACTCCACTGATCTAAAGAAAAGTATCAGGTTCTTATATTCACGAAACAGTATTTCAAATATGATCTTCACACATTATATTTATCCACATGACATCAAAACTAAACCTTGGAAAATTGGCTAATGAATCTATTCCCTTACAACTTAAACAAATAAAGTTCCATAAAAAATGATAAGCAGGTTAATTTTAGAAAAACCTGGAAAGCTCTACATAAAATAACAAAGAGCAAAATGAGTAGAACCAAGAGAACATTATATACAGCTATAGATTTAATATCTGAAGAATAATTTGTGAATGTTCACCTTCAGAGAAAGAATTGATAAACAGAAACATAAAAGACATAATTTATATACTTTTTTATTGATGCCTTCTATGGTGCAAGGAGAAATTGAGAATTCTGGGAATTAATTTTTTACAATATAAATTAAAAAAAAATTAAAATGCCTTTAGGGTTCACCTAAAATACTCAAAGAATCAGGTCCTTGAATGACTTGAGATTCAGAACATGGACATGTAATTTGGCTTCCTTGTGCCTTATGCTATTTAAAAATAAGTATTGTTTCAAAATGAATTGATAGCTAAAGGCTGAATATCATCAATGAAGCTTTTCTGAACAAATTTCCCTATAAAGAGCTCATTTTAATACAAGATGTCATTACTTTTTACATGAGGATATGCAAAGAAGCTTATTCAATAATAGTATAATTATATAGATTTATCTTGCCAAAACTAAAAAAAGGTAAGTAATCCATTTTTATCTAATAACTACACAAAATACCAACTTAAATGACAATGGTACTACTATCCTAATAAGAACCTGTACTTCAGAAAGTAACCTAGTTTTCAGATAGTTTCTTCAGCCAGTAAAGTTAAGAGGTGAACTTTAAAAGAGGACTGCTACAACAAGCAAAAAACAACCTTGATTTATGTATCTAAACCCCTGCAACTATCAGACAAAAGTGAAAAGAAGTTAGCAGGAGCCATCCTGCAAGTAGCATTCCTCCTCAAAAGCTTCTCCCTGTGGGTTCGCTCCTAATGAACTACCCTGACCAGCAGGGTCCCACAAGGGAAGGGGCTCACCTTTGTAATGGGACCGAGGAGAGATAGGGACCGAGAACCAGGGTGGAAATGAAAGACACCGGACAAATCAGTAGTTGGATAGGGCAGGCAACCCCTATGATTTTCCTTAAGGCGGAAAATGAGGATAATGGAACATAAGGTGGTTGAGGAGATTAAGACAGAGAATGCAGGCCGAGATGGTCACAGCCTCGGGGAAGGAAAGGACTTGGAGGAGAAAGAGAGAGAGAAGCGGTAATCCTATCTAGGGAAAGAACCTTCCTAAAAAGAGAGGAGATTCCAGGGGTTGCCTTGCTTTTATTGATGAGGAGGCAGAGGGATGCCTCTAATCACGTAACAATTACATCACATATCTTAGACAATCATGATTGGGTGGTACAGTGGAGGGAACACCTTTTGGGCGTGTAGGACATAACCGCGCTTTCCCGGGCAAGTCTCCGAACATGTTAATGGACTTGTGTTGGGCAATAGGTCGCGTGATCAGGTCAAGGTTACCTTCACAAACCTTATCGGTAAAGCCTCATGCTTGGGGACACAGTAATAATACAGTCATCTATATTTCATAGATGTGAATATGCTTGGGATGCTACACTCCCCACCCAATCCTTAGGAGGAACAGATTATGGGGTCTATAAATAAGGTTCAGCATGGAAGGATATAAAAGACTCAGGATCAAGGAAAGAGGAAAAGAAGATAAAATATACTAAGAAGGGCAGACTTAATGAGAGATTTAAGGAGTACCAGGACACTGATAGGGAAAAACTAAAACTATCACTAGAGTGGAATGGATTTGTAAAGTCCACATCAACTCCAAAGTGCATTGACTTTGGACAACACCATGCTTGAACATAAACTGTCATGCTACAAGCATAGGAAAAGAACAGGCTTGTCTGGCAGCAGTCCTTCCACTGATATAGTTCTATAAATAGGCCAAGTGTGATAATAGTCACTAGTAGCAACTCATATTGCAGGCACCACTACTACTGATATGTGTCTGGCTCAGTATCAGGCTGTGGATAAAGGATCAAATAAAATACCAAATAAGTTATCAATCACATCAAATGAGATATAAAGAACGGTCCATTTTAAAACCGTTTTTGACTTAAACTTACAAACTAGCTAGTCCAAAAACCACTAGACATGGGAGAAACTGAGAAGAGCTAGAATAAGCCTTTGAGATCTCAAAGACAAATAATTTCACATAAAAAAAGGGGGAAATGAGGTTCAGAAAGGGGGGAAACCTGAGAATTGCAGAATGTCAGGAATAAAAGGAGCTTTAGAGACAAAAAGAAGAAAGAAAATTGGTCCTATTTAAAACAGTTGCACAATTAATATAAGGAACATTGTAAAGAATCTTACATTGGTACCATCAGACAACAGGAATATAGATTTCTAATAAGGACCTTATCTTAACCACTTAATTTTTAATAACTAGACCACAGGTTCAAGAAAGAGCCATGCCATCTGTAAACCTCAAAATTCCTTAGACTTATAAATGTTGGAAATTTCACCATTGGGATATTTCATACTTGGAAAATTTCTTACTGATAGTCTATTGGAATGGGAACCCCATTGGCATGGGAGGTTCCTTCTCTTCCCTTCTTAAGATTACTTTAGGACAGAAACCCTTTGCTGAACAATGGAAAGGACTTTGACCTATGCTTAAGCATAGAACAGGAATTTCTTTGAGTCTTGATTGATTTTAGAATTGATACAATGGAGATACTTGGAATAAATCTCCACCCTATTCAGTCCTAATAGGATTGAGTAAGGGCTGCAGCCTAGATCAAAATTTAATTATTCCAATCTCTACCATACTCAAGTTAACAGGATTTAGAAAGGGCTGTAGCAAAGGAGTAAAGATTTAATTATTTGAAAATATGACCTTCAACAGACATGTGCAAAAGCCAGAAACCTCTGGGAGGTCCTGGGTTAAGCTAGAGCCTCCATTGACAGGGAAATTGATGAAGAGTGATTGGTAGATGTGAGGACTGAGGGGAGGCAACTTAGATGGTGTCCTTAAAGATAGGAGGGTCTGGAGACTAGAGGGGAGGGGGTTGAGTTTTTGGTCGGTGTGGTTCCTGGGCTCTGAGGAAGCTTGCTCTGAAGGAAGCTGAAGGTGGGGGCCTCTGAGACTGTTTCTCCATTTTGGACACCCGAGTAATAGGGACTGATCTCTTTTCTTTGCCCCAGCTATCTAAGGGCTTGGGCCTTTTGGCCCAGCCTAAACAGAAGGGGTATGTAAGCCCTATTCCCTTCTCTCCCCTTTCTCTCTCTCTATATATCTCTAATTCCTTTCTTGCTCCTATTGTAATTAAACTCCAAAAAAGGCTGACGGCTGACTTCAGTTTTTCAATTAGGAATTACATAGCTGATTCCTTGGCGACCTTAAATTAATATATATCAGTCTTTTGAAGTGATTCCCTTGTAACACATCTCCATTAGAAGAAGCTAGGTCACTACATACTGAGAACTGCAGTCCCAGAGCTAAATGTTGCTGAATCTATCCACTCAAGTCTAAAATTCATAACAAATATCTAAGCTGAACAGAGCAGCATTGGGAAAGCCTTGATGGTAAAAATGTTGATCTAAGGATAGACTGTGCTAGTTATAGCTTAAACTCAAACTAATGTAGATAGGATACTGTTTAAATACTATTATTATTTATTCTAATTAAAATATATACCTCTACATCCATACTCCCACTTCCTAAGACCTCTCTTTGATTACATTATGTAAGAATGCTGAATTCTGTCTAGCTATCTAGGAAAAGATTGCTTTTTACAATCAACTTCTTCTAGGTATTCTCTTAGTCAAAATCATGCTTTTCCTTTAATAATCATTATTAACCAAGTCCATAAAAATCTCCTTCAATAAACATTCTGCACATGCCAAACTCTTAAGTTTTAGCAGACAATTTAATCATTCTACAAAACCAATACTACTAAGTTAATGATACTTGGACTTGAATTCCATGTAGTGGGAAAGTAGTCTGAAAATTCACATCAGGAGTAAATTAAAGTATGTTAACTGAAAAAAGAAAAATAAAATAATTATTCTTCAGTAACTTCCACTCATATCTCAGTACCTTGAAATGGTAGGAAAACTACAGGCCTAGATTTCACCAAAATTCAGATTTGGGCAGATTTTATTATACACTAAGGCCCTAAACTTTTTCTCCTTCACTCTCATAAAATTAAAACATTCTGGAACTAGAAGGATTCTAGTTGAACACTGGCCACTTCTCCACCCCCTTATTTAAAGATTTAGGAATTAGGAATCCTGTTCTACCCTGAAAGTCTTTCCTCACCATTAATATGTACATTTTAAAAAATTTATTAGCATGCTTTACAATGGGAGGACAGGGGGAAGGGGCGTGAAGTCTCTTAAGAAATACAATTTGAAATCTTTTAACTTTTTAGTTCTATAAAATCCATCTGACTACTGATAACTTAAAAGTAATGATGGCATATAGACATACATTGAGAAAGGATCACTTACTTTGGCCAAAGGCAGAGAACAAGCCTACAGCAATACTCCAGTACAATAACCACCACACATTAATTACTGTTAGACATTCTAAAAATCAACAAGCCAACTAAACTGAAGCTTTAAATGCTAACCAAAAGAGGATCAAGGGATACTCAACTTGGAGTCATAGAAGTCATTCTAATTTGACTTTGGCATCTCTAGCAAAATCAGCAACATCTTTTAATATGCCAACACAACATACATATACATACACATGTGATATATACCTGAGAGATTAGTGAAGTCAGAAGACCTTCTTGATTCAAGTTCTACTTTTAATATGTGGAAGCTGTATAAACCTGTTCTATGACAGCTAACAATATCCTAGGAAAATCTTTAAATTGCAGAGCAGTTACTAATCTGCAATGGATTAAGTTTTCCAACCAGGAATTTCTTAGTGATGGTAACATACATATAAAAACAAGTTCTTCCTCTCCTTGAATTTTGTTTAAGTCTCATCCCAAATTTCTTATATCACTGTGTTTCTCACAGACCTCTCCCTCATACTTATCCCAGTATAATACACTGGTTATTTATGTATATGACTCTTCAACTTCACTCTAGCATAAGTGCCTTTAAAGAAAGGTGGTCCAAAATGACTAAGCAAACTACAGTGCATGAATACAATGGAATATCACTTTTCCTAAGGAAAATAAATGTGATGAAAACAAAGAAGCATGGAAAGACTTACTGAACTGATACAAAGCAAAGTAAGCAGAGCCAAGAAAATATAATATCTACAACAATGTAAACAGAAAAAGCAACTACCCTAAACAATCAAAAATAAATGTTACAAAATTGCAAAAATTATTGTGGTTCCAAAGGAAAAATATGAGAAGACACCTACTCCAACCCCTTCACAGAAGTGAGATTCATGAGTGTGGAATAGTGCATATATTGTTATCTATACAGATATATATATATATATATGTATGTATATATATATATATATATATCATATATAATTACATAAGACATAATTAGGCAACTATATATGCATTTAGGCAGTTTTTGCTGAATTCTTTAAAATAATTCCTTGTTACACAAGATGACTACAGGGATATGAAGATAAATTTAAGTAATATAAAAACAATAGACAAATATTTATTTTCAATAAAGAAAGAAGATATGGTATTAGTATATCCTCAGAACCAATACTTTACACAGTAGGGGCTTAACAAATATTCTCTCAATTGAACTGAAGGAGAGATTCACAAGCCAAGAGAATAAAAACAAGCTATACTGATATTCAGTTTCACACTCACTCTTTTCTACCAAAGGCCCTGTGGGTTGAGTGTGAAACTGAATTCTACTTTTGCTGAGAACAGCTTCCCACACAGAAGCTGAAAATGAAGACAACTTATTTCAATTTAGTTCAGTCACAACAGTACTAAGGGTAGAGAAATGGTAGGTAGAATGATAAGGCACAGAGGAACTGAAGGAAAAAAGCAACTGAGAGAACAGACCAGAGTATGACAGTTAACAAATTAAGTCTGGAATTGGCTGCCTAAAGAAATGGAATCCCCTGAATGACTTTAGTTTAATGTTCAAAAAAACAGAGATGTCTACTTACAACCAGTATAATCCAGTTCTGGAACGAAGAGGTATTTTTTTTAAATCCTGTCCAGAAAAGAATGAGATAAAAACAAATGGGTTTCTACTTTGATTTGCTTTCAAACGTTCATATACCATCACAGAATGTCAGAGCTAGAAGGAATCTTAAGAGAACATCTAGTCCAACACTCATTTTAGGAGCTGTCCTAAGTCCCACATCAAACCTGTTGTAGATCTGGGTCTCTCGAATCTTTTCACTACACAGGCTTCTCATGAAATATTAAAAGACAAGACTTAAACTTATGTTACTGGAAAATATTCACAAAGATACATACCATTACAAGTATTAATAAACTAAATCCAGTGTTGACACCCACTTAAAAAATAAGATGAGAAACAGCTAAATGATTAGCTACAGAAATTATCAAAATAGGCATTAGGAGTCCAAAATCCCCAGTCCTGAATTTGGAAATGAACTTCAGCTGCTACCCCAGGTATTCTAAATTCTCCTTGAGCCTGCTCACAAATATGGTGAGGGAGACAATTTAGGAAATCACTTGAAAGAGGACCAGAGAACATTACACTCCTTCATTAAATTAAACTATAAATAAACAATCACACTAATTACTAATCATTTTCAGAAAGAGACACATAGAGAATACAATCCTTCAATAACTGCATTAAATTAGAATGCCTTCATTCATCTTTACTTTGGAGGAATTCAAAAATCAGGATCAGTGCTGCTGCAGAGGATAAATTAACCATTAAAAGCCATAAGTAAAAGGGCAATTACATTGTGAATTTAAAGTGAAGTCCACTTTCACAAAAATCCCTATTACCAAAGCCCCAGTAAACATGAAGCTATAAGAAATAAAGATCTCTTTTTTACTCAATTTCTCTTGTTCTATAATTATTTACATACATGTAGGACATAATTCAACATAAGTGTCTTCTGGTCAAGACTCTCATTCTTAACTATATCATCAGTCTAATATAATGTCTTGCTCATTTAATGTTTTTTTAACTGAAGGCCTAGAAATAAGTACATTTTTACTTGTGCTTCCAATGTAAGTTCCTTGGAAAACGTACTTAATGTTTCCAATGTCAATTCCTTCAAAAACTTATTTTTCTTGTTTCACTTAGATTTTGTATATCTGAACTGAAATTCCTCTCTAAAAAATGGAAATACTACACAGAGTAAGTGAATAATAATCTCATATTTGCATGGCACTTCAAAGTGTTCAAAGCATTTTCATATACTCTGCCTCATCTAATCCTCATAATAACTGTGAGGTCAGCAGAGATCATCTTCCCCTAATTTACATGTCTGATTAGCAGTTCAGAAGGGCTAGATGACTATCCAATGTCCCACACACCAAGGGACAATAAAACTGGGTCTCAGGTTCTTTACACTACAATTGTATGGACACTGAAAAGCTCATACTAGATATACTTAAGCTTCTAAATATGTAGAGACAATATAATATTCAGGAATAAAGTCAGTCAGAAAGATCTGTGTTGGGGGGAAGAGGGGGAGCAGCTGGGTGGCTCAATGGATTGAAATTCAGGCCTAGAGATGGGAGGTCCTAGGTTCAAATCTGGCCTCAGACACTTCCCATCTGTGTGACCCTGGGCCTAGCCACTCTTCTGCCTTGGAACCAATACCAGTATTGACTCCAAGTCAGGAGGTAAGAGTTTACAAAAAAGAAATAAAGATCTGTGTTCGAGTCAAACATGATATATTAGCTAAGTGGGTGAGTCATTAAACATCTCAGTGCTGCAGAAAATTCTCCAACATGGTAAATTATGGAGCTTCAACACCAGCCCCCCCCCCCATTTGATTGGTGACTGAGTATGTGTGAACTAGCCCACTTAGCCCCCTATATATGCTGGTTCAAGTACCCAACAATGCTTAAACTTCAAGTCCCACTCAGTGGATATTCCAAGCCATTTTACCATTTACCCTCACTCCATCTCTCTACCTCCCCCAAATAAAACTGATTATTTTTGTCACATAATTGAGGTGTTATCTGTTAAAACGAAAGCTCCTTGAGAGCAGATACAATCTTTTCCAAAAAAATTTGTAACCTCAGCACTTAGCATAGTGGCCTGGTACACAGTAAGCACCTAAAAAAATGCTTCTTCATTCATGCATGTATACATTTATCTGAACTGGGAACAGCAATTCCTCACTGATTAAAATACAAGTACTAATTTTTTAAAAAAACTTGAGTACATATTTATTTCTCTAATAGGACACTGTATAAAATCTAGCTAGTTTGTTCTGAAACAAATATAGAAAACTCTATAATCTAATTGCAGTTCACTTAAAAGCTTTTCTGAAAAGGGAAAAAAAAAAGCTTTTCTGAAGCATACAAATTATCATACTGCCAAAATATGAACCTCTGGTACTATCAATGACCATATATAATTATGACACTTTCATATCCAGGTTATACTATCAATTGTAGATCTATTAAAAATACTTGTTAAACCCCTAATAGGTTTAATGAGCCTAGATTGCTGGAGTAACTCAGAGTGGTGAAATAAGCAAAACCACCTCATATTAGGGAGTTAATGACCTCCAACTTTAAAATTATGCCTGAAGAAGGTTGATTCAAGTTTCTGTTTCAAATTATTACCTTGGGCCTGTGATACCACATAATAATATAAAACATGGGGAAAACTGCTAGATATAATTGTAATTAAATGGCCAGGGCTTGATAAATCATTGGTGGGGCTTTTTTTCCCTATTGAAAGTTGCCAAAATTCAGGCAGGCATGAGGAAGGAGAAAAATACAAAAAATAAACTATTCTCCCTCCCCAGCCTTCCCCCCCCCAAAAAAAAAAAACATAACAACTATGTATATACAGATCAGAAAAGAAGTTCAAGGCAAAGGGAGTATATTCTCTTTCCAGAAATTTCGGGGTTGGAGATAAGACTCCCAAAGGCAAATTTAAGGAATGAAGATGTCCTCCAACTGACTAGGGGGAAAGGAGGAGAAAAAAGAGTGGGGAGTATGTGAGGGAAAGAAGAATCTCCTTCCACAGACTTCCTAAAGATGGGTGTCCATAAGCACCAGGCCACTGGAAAAAAACAGGCTCTTAAGGGGGAACCTAGAAAGAATTATTCCTAGGCCCACTTAGACTAGTGAAAAGTCCTAAACTGGTTCCCGGAGTGTCACAGAACACAGGAGTTCCAGAAACTCGGACCGCGGTCCTCTCTTTCCCCTTCCCCCAGGAGGTGGAGACGCTTAACCGGGTTCCGGCTGTTATGAACCCAAAACCAAAGAAAAGAGAAAGAATTCCAGGGACCCAAGTACCCCGCCGTAAGGAGACTGGAAGGAATCCCTCGAATTTGACCCGGGGCTCCCCACCCCCAACCCCAGAAGTGAGGGGAAAAAAAACCCGGGAAGAACACGCGCCTCTTATTCACGAAAAGTGAGGAGTGGCAGCTCCGGAACCGTGCCCCAAGACCCAGAAGAAGAGCTAATGGCCCTGAGAACCCCGGGAGCTTAAGTCTCTTCTCCGACCCACAAACACCTCCTGAATTAGTGGGACGGAAACAGAGCCTGTCGCTACCTAGTTCCTCTGAAGAGTCCAGTTATCCAAAAGGTATAGTTATCCACAATAGTTATCCACAAAGGTCTCGGTTATAGGGTATACACACACAAACAGTCCTCTCTCTCCCGGCATAGCTTCTTCCACATGTAACTGCCTACCTCCCTTGCTACCCCCCCCCCCCAACTCTCCCAGGCACCACAACGGCCTCAGTTATCGGGAATACACACAACTTATGTGGACTACACACAAGGGCACATGCACACAACCCACACAAGCTCTACTGAGACCATCTACACACACGACGGCTACACACGAGCACGCAATCCAACACAAACATCACACACAACACGCATCACCTATACACGGACTACACATACACACAAAACCCTGGTGGGCACACACCTATAATATACACTATATACATACATCACAGGGGCATGCACACGCAGCCCAACTCCCCGCTCTCCCCGGCACAGCTCGCCTCACACCGAGACAGGTCCCACCGCCCTCAGCTGGGCCTCCAGTTCACCAAGCCCCGGGGTCTGAGGCCCGAGGCCACACGGGCCTTTCAACTCACCTGCTTTCCGCGGCGGCTCCTCCTGCGGTCCCCGGCCGCCTTGATCTCCGGGTCCGGGGCCCGGACAGGCTAAATGGTTGGCTAATCGGAGAACCTCTCCCGCCGCAGTGACACTTCTCCCGGTCTCAGCAGCGGCACCTCCTGCCGCCGCCTTCTCCTTCCGGACGCAGATCCCCAAAAGAGCGAGGGGGCAGGGGCCGAGGCTCAACAACACGGACACCCGCCGCTGCTATCGCCGTCGCCGCCGGGTCCCTTCTCTCCTCCGCGCCGCCCGGAGAAAATGTCACCAGAGGCCGTTCCGTTCCGCTCCGCGCCTCACTTCCGCCCGGAACCACCGAGATTCCGCCGGACGGCTAGAGAGGGTACAGCACCAGGGGGAGGGAAGGAACAAGGAGGCAAAAGGAGAGGCGGTGGAAGCGTCATTGCGCCCCCTCCTGGGAAAAGTGGGATGATCCTCCTGCTGCAGAGTCTGGCGCGCGCTAACATCAGAAACCCTCTCACTCCTCCCTCTTAGGTGTTTTCCATTCTAACTTGCTCTAGATTTAGACGGGGATTACTCAGGTCTTCTGGACTCTACCCAAAATTCACGTCCTTCAGGAAGGTTTTCTTGATTTATCCAATCAGACTGTGATCCATTCAATTCGTTCAAACAGCAGAAACACTCCGCCCACCGCCCCTACCCACAGGCATAAAATTCTACATAGTAACCAACCAGTTAATGTTTATACTTTAGAGATAAACACTAAGGCACATTTTGTGAATGAACACCTGGTTAATCGTTACAGGATTACCTACTGGCGTAAATCGAAAAGTGTGAAAATGGTCCCTCTCTCGGCAAAACAAAACAATACAGAACTCCTAGTTCTTATTGCTGGTTTCTAAAATTCTATTAGCGATTCATTCTTTGATTAGAGACAATTGTCCTTTAAAATGCAAATCATATGTCCTGGAAATAAAAACACATTAATACTCGAGTGAATAAATTTTTAGGCTTTTTTTTTTAAGATCAGATCTTCTTGAGGTAGGAAAAATAATATGAAAGTAGTGTGCTCCTGAGGAAGTCCGATGGGACAATAAGAAAGGCGCTGAGAATAAACCACCAATTTCACAATATTCCCGAGGGAAAAAAAATCTTTGAAAGTTTCTCTGATAAAGGATTGGTATCCAAGATCTATAAGAAACATTGAAATATACAAAAACACATAATTCTTCAAAAGATCAATAGGCAAAGGTTATAAATAGGCAATTCTCGAAGAAATCCAAGCTAACAGCCATCTGAAACAAAAACGTTCCGAAAAACGAGTAGGGAAATGCAAATGGAAACTCTGAGACACCCAGCAAATTCGCAAACATAACAACAATGGCAATAACAAGAAAGTAAAGCGATTGGAGAAGCTGTCTGAATACCAAAACACAAATTTGCTTTTATAGATCTATATATTAGTCCAGCCATTCTGGAAAACAATTTGAATTTGTATGCCAAAAATCACTGAATTGTGCATACTCTTTAAAGCAATGATACCAGTACTAGATTTGATAACCCAAAAAGTAGTAAAGTTAAAGAACATTGATATATATGTATGTATAAAAATAGAAAATCTTTTTTTTTGTTATAGCAAAAAACTGGAAACAAGGGAGGGGTGATCCATTGGGAATTACCAGTATAATGAAAGATTATTGCAACACAAGATATGACAAAAGGATTTTTAGAAAAGCCTGGGAATACTTATATGAAGTGATGCAGAGTGAAGTCAACAGAAGTGGGAGAGCAATTTATGCAATTACAATACTAATAAAAAATAATTTATAAAAGATATAAGGATACCAGTCAATGCAACAACCGACTACAGTCCTATAGGACCAATGATGAAGCAAGCTAGCCAAAGCCCAAAAGAAAAGTGATGGACTGGAGGACCAAAAGGAGACATCTTGAAATATGGTGAATACATGGATTTGTTTTGCTGGATTATATATTTTTTGTGTGATTTTTGTTTTTCTTTTCAGTGAGGGAGAATTAATGGGGGAGAACAATCCAGCTAGTAATCATGTTGCTAAAGAGAAAAGAAAGAAAAGAGAATCATTGTATCGTTTGAAAGAAAATGAGTAGAAGAAAACAGAATGAAGTTCCAAAACACTGACAATCAGGATTGCATGGTGCCTGCTAATAATAAGAACTTAAATGCTCATTGACTGACTGACAGTTTTGAAAGTAACATTGATTTTATTATGGAATTTTGAGATTTGTGGTTCATAGGCAATCTTCTTTGTTCTACTTAAGAATTTTTTTAATGTATAGAAGTCAGTTCAGTACCTTTATTAAGAAAGGCAAAAAAAATATTAATGGTATAGAAATGGGTCTTGATCAATGACACAGGTAAAACCCAGAGGAACTGCATGTCAGCTATAGGAGGAGGGTTGGGGGAGGGCAGGGAAAGAACATGAATCTTGAAACCATAGAAAAATATTCTAAATTAATTAAATAATTTTTTTTAAAAAGAAAGGCAAAAGGCACAGTGCTTATTAAGTCTAAAGAAGAGAAGTTGATTAATTTTGCTAATTTTTCCCTCTTTTTCATATTTTTCTTTTCTTTTTTTCCTTTAAAAAGATTTGTTGGGGCAGCTAGGTGGTTTAGTATATAGAAAGCCAGGCCTAGATACAGGAGGACCTGGGTTCAAATTCAGCCTCAGATGCTTCCTAGCCATGTGACCCTGGGCAAGTTACTTAACCTTCATTGCCTAGCCCTTACTGCTCTTAGCCTAGCCCTTGCTGATCCAATACATAGTATTGAGTCTAAGATGGAAGGTAAGGGTTAAGAAAAAAAGACAGAAGGTAAGGCCTGTGGAGGATGGGAATATTTATATGTAATTATTCTCTAGAAACAAGGATATTGGGAGAAAGTCTGGTAATATATAAAATATATATCAATAAAAATTCATTTTAAAAGAGATGGGTCAGAAAAATATTAACAACGGTGCTGATGCTGGGAGAGACATTCATTCAACCACATTAGGCAATGTAAAGCACATTAGAATGGGTATCAAGAGACCTAGGTTCTAATCCTGCCTCTACTATTAGGCAATAAGGTGATAAGTATTTTTTTTTTTAAAGAATCGTTTAATGCCTCTGAGCCTCAACTGCCTTGTCTATAAAGTGAGGGAGTAGATGATGTGTTTATTCCCAGTGACATCAGCATTGCAAAAGAGAATTCTTGGAAATTCAAATCATAACAGTTCAGATTCTGACGAACATTAGGGTTTACAAAGCACTTTCTTTAAAACCAACCCTATGAAATAAGAAGTACAAGTATTGTGATGTCTATTTTACATATAAGAAAACTGAGACTTAGTGAGTTTCCATGACTTGCCTAAGGATCAGAGTTCTTTGCACCATACCCCATCTCAAACTGAACTGTACAGTACTATAGCAATATAGAAAAAAAATGCAAGTTGTTATAGATAGATAAATATGCTTATATAAATATATTTGTAAATTGGATCAATTTTGAAATCAAGAAGACTTGGTTCTAGTCCTACCATGACAAGTCACTTGATTTCTAAGTATTTTGGATAGTTTTCTAAGACTAGAAGTTACTGAATAATCCCTGGTGTACACTACATAGATGGAGAGAATTGCTTGTCCCAAGGCTAGATTTCATATATACATATGGTGCAGTAGGTAGAGTGCCAGATCTGGAATCAGGAAAACTCATGTTCCTAAGTTCAAATCTGACCTCAGACACTTACTAGCTGTGTGACTTTGGACAAGATACTTAACCCTTATTTGCATCAGTGATTTATATGTAAAATGGGGTCACAGGACACACTAGAGAAGGAAATGACAAACTACTCCAGTATCCAGTATCCAAATTAGGGTCATGAAGAATTGCCAATGACTAAAAAAACAACTGAATAATAATAGAGGTATAGATAAATATGTGTGTATATAAATATACATATGCACTCATATATTCCTATGTAATACATGTTGTAGATTATATATCATAATAAATGTGTACATATAGCTATAGTACATATATTGCACGTATGCATATTTTAATATTCCTCAAAACATTTATTAGACTCAGACTACCTGCCCAATAATGCTAGCCACTGTGGATAAAAATAAAAGGCATGGTTGTTGACCTCACAGAGTTTAATATCTATTTGAGGAAATTGCATATGTTTAAAATAAAAATACAAGGTAGTATGTGGGAAGTTCCAATGGTTATGATGATGTTGATATAGAACTTACACTCCATTGCTTTGATTAAATTACCAAAAAAAAAACACCCAATTTTTTTCTCCAAGCAATAGTCTACAGCACTTTAAATATAAAAGAATAATAGCAGTATGATAAGGCTTTTAAAACTAGGGTTTGTACAATGATCCAGGACAATTCTGAGGGACTGAGAAAGAACACTATCCATATTCAGAGAGAGAACTTAGGGAGCAGAAACAGAAGAAAAACAACTGATCATATGGGTTGATGGGGATATGTTTGGGGATATAGACTCTAAATGATCTCTTTGGTGTAATTATCAATAATATGGAAATAGGTCTTGATCAATGACACAAGTAAAACCCAGTGGAATTGTGCATTGACTGGGGAGTGGGGGGAGGGAAAGAACATGAATCATGGAATCATGGAAAAAGATTCTAAATTAATTAATTAAATAAAAATTTTCGATAAAAAAAAAAAAGAACCAGGGTTTGTAGTTTACAGGGCCAACTATTCCACTCTCAACCCTTAGAACAATTTGGAACGTGGAATTGAGTCATACCCCTATTCCCCTAGAGTTCTTAAAAGGACACAAGAAAGTCTAAAAGGAACAAGTGAGGTCCTCAAGATTTGAGCAACAACAATTGAGATAAGCTTCTCCAGTCCTAGCCAGGATTTAACAAACTAAATAGGAAAGAATCATTGAGGCAGAGCAAGAAGAAAAGTGAAAGGAGAGTCATCTCCCTCTTCTATAGTTATCTTGGAGCAGAAAACTAGGTCTAAAGCTACTAGTTTTACCTAAAGGACTTAGAACAGGTTCAACAAAATGGGCTGCTCTTTTCCCAACTTTTCCTCTCTATGCCACAATAACAGAGATAATTTTTAAATTTAAATTAGTGCAAAGAGCAAAACCTCTGTCTGAATATTAGGAATTTTCCTAAGGGGAGCACGGTCTGAGCAATTAAGATTATGCTACCAACTTTTGATCTGATTTAAACTTAATAAAGTAACAATTAAATTTAAAATTTTTAATTTTTAAATTAAAGAGCTAATTGTCCTAACAGGGCATGGCTCATTAAATCTGTGGGGGGAAAGTAGGTGGAAAAGAATGGGCAGTGAAGATTTTTGTCTGCCAACTGTGCCTTCCACAGCAACATCCATAACCACTCATTATACAGGAGGATCATAACTTATACCAAGCCAATTTCTATCTAACTCCAATGAAAAGGAAAAAAGGAATAAAACAACAACAATAATAATAGCTGGGTGGTGTGTTGTACTTTATAGTTTACAAAAGGCTTTACACATTATCTCATTTAATCTTTGCAACAACACTATGAATGAAGTCATGCAAACAGTATTATCCCAGTTTTACAAGTGAGGAAATTGGAGCTTAGAAAGGCAGATAGATTTATGACAGATCAGAAAGCCTGTTATTCAAAGAGCTGGGACATAACTCCAAGATTTTGTATTTCAAATCCTGTATCCTCTCCATCAGTATTTGTTTAATTAAAATTGAATTGAATGAGGAGCTAATGAAAAAAATTTTTAATTCTTTTCAAAAAATCATTCCCCAACTGCCCAATGGTCAAAGGATATGAACAAGCAATTTTTAGGTGAAGAAATCAAAGCAATCAATAATCATACAAAAATATTCTAAAGCATGTTTGATTACAGAAATGCAAATTAAAACAACATTGAGGTATATTGAAGGGGATGTGGCAAAATTGAGACACTATTGGGCATTATTGGTGGGGTTGTGAACTGATCCAACCATTCTGGAGGGCAATTTGGAACTATGACCAAAGGGACATAAAATTGAACATAACCTTTGATCCTGTAACATCACTACTGGGTCTATATCCCAAATAGATCATAAAAAAAAAAAGGAGAAAGGACCTACTTATACAAAAATATTTGTAGGAGATCTTTGTAGTGAGAAAGAATTGGAAATTGAAGGAATATTCATCAGTTGGGGAATGGCTGAGCAAACTGGTATATATTGGTGATGGGATACTATTGCACTGTAAGAAATGATAAGCAGGATGATTTCAGAAAAAGCTGAAAGAGCTACATGAACTGATGCAGAATGAAATAAGCAGAACTGGGAGAATATTGTACACAATAACAGCAATATCTGTGAAAACTTGGTTATTCTCAGCAATGCACTGATCTGGGAAAATCCTGAAAGACTTCTGACAGGGAATGCTACCCATCTCCAGAGAAAGAACTTTCAGAGTCAGATGGATGTGGATCAAAGCATACTGTCTTTCACGTCAATTTTTGTATGGTTTTATTTTGGGAATTTGATTTTGTATGTGTGTGGTCTTACAATGGCCAATATGGAAGTGTGTTTAAAATCTCTCTATCTCCAATAAAATATGATCTCCTTGAGAGCAGGGACTATTTCACATTTGACTTTGTATCATTGTCACCTAGCACAGAAGCTGGCACAATTTAGGCACTTAATAAGTGTGTGTTAATTGATTGTCTGAAAAACAAGTTCCTGAGTTGAAATCTGGCCTCAGAAACTTACTAGATATGTAACCCTGAGCAAGTCATTATTCCTGTTGGCCTTAGTTTCCTCTTCTGTAAAATAAGCTGGAGAAGGAAATGACAAAGCAGTCCAATATCTTTGCCAAGAAAATCCCATTTGGGGTTATGAAAAGTTGGCATGACTGAAAAATGACTCAACAATGAAAACAAAATATCCAGCACAAAGTCCAAATGAAAGAAGGACTCTCTATAAAGGGGGAGGGAGATCCTCCAAATGCTCCTGTGAGTGGGTGGCTATAATGCCACTTATTCCACTGAACCTCCAAATATTGCAGAGCCTCCTAAATCACTCTAAAGATTTTGACAACTAGATGAAAACTACCTATTGCCCAGACAATGCTATACAGTGGATAAACAGCTCAAAGGGCTAGTTGGTCCATACATAAGTATCAGAAAGACACTAAAGATGAACAATGAACAGATTTAAGTACTGAATAGAAAGAAGTGACTTGGCTGAATTGCCTTTAGAAAATAAAGCTTAGCCTTTAATGATATCAATATTCTCCCTGAAACAAAGGCCTAAATTTTTAACATAAATATTTTTCCAGTTATGTTATATGGTTATGAATTATCAAATATCATAGCCATAGAAAAGTAAAGATAAAGGTCACCTAAATAGCAATGGAGAAGTAAGTGCATGGTGGATATTGCTTAGTTGTATAACAGTTAAATTAGTTTTTCTACTAAAAGTATTATATTTTTAGAGGTTTATTAAAGAGTATTAGAAATCAAGGATAAAGAAATACAAAATAAGAAAAGCCTAGATCTGGTAAGCCCATTCAATTTCACTTACTACATCTTGAGAGACTCGTGTGCTTAGAAGTGGAAGCAGAGAGTTCAAGTAGGGGGTACAGTCAGTTTAAATACCCATTTTGTTCTTGGCCCAGATGGGTATCTCAAATGAGATTATAGGGCATTCTGGGAAGTGCCAAGGACTTCTGGGGATTGAAGTCTGGAGTTCAAATCTCCATTTTTACAGTTGAAGGACGTTTCCTGCAAAGTAACATACAAAATAGCATACAGGAGACAACTAGGTGGCCCAGTGGATTGAGAGCTAGGCCTAGAGATAGGAGTTCCTGGGTTCAAATGTGACCTCAGATACTTCCTACAGTTATGTGACCCTGGACAAGTCACTTAACCCCCATTGCCTAGCACTTACCATTCTTGTGCTTTAAAATCGATGATTATAAAATGGAAAGTAAACTTTAAAATAAATAAGTAACATTTTTAAAAAACCCGACATGAGAATATTCTCAGAAATCTATGACCAGAAGACAGAGTGGGCCAAAGTTAGCAATAATAGGTGGATATTCCATGTGGTAACATGGTCATGTACTGTCAACAGACTAAAAGAAAGGCACCAAGCATTTCTTCATCCATGTTCCCTGTCCTGCCCCTGAGGATTTAGGGAAGGACATGGACAGGAATTGAATAACTTGAAGACATGTATTGAAGAAGAGAGAAGAAAGGGTGACTCATCGTGGTTTTTGAGCACAGAAGAGGCATGGTCATATTTGATTTTAGGAATATTAATTTGGAAGCTGAGTGAAATAAATGTTTTTTTTTAAATTTTTCTTTATTTTATTCCAGTAACAACTTTACAGCTAAGTTTTCCAAGGTTACATGATTCATGTTGTTTCCCTCCCTTCTTCTTTCCCCCCTCCCAGAGTTGACATATTATACGTATATTATCACTCAAAACCTGTTTCTATATTGTTCATTTTTGTAACAGAGTAATCTTATAAAACCAAAATCCCAAATCATATACCCATATAAACAAGTGATATTAGTAGCTATTAGTAGCAAAGCCAATCACATTTGATCATCCCACAATGTTTCAGTTTCTGTGTATGATGTTTTCCTGTTTCTGCTTATTTTACTCCACATCAGTTGATGTGTAGGTCTTTCCAGTTTTACAGAAATCATATAGTTCATCATTCCCTATAGCACAATAATATTCTATCACCATCATATACTACAGTTTGTTCAGCCATTCCCCAATTGAGGGACATCCCCTCATTTTCTAATTTTTTGCCATCACAAAAAGTACAGTTATAAATATTTTTGTACAAACAGCTCCTTTCCCATTTTTTATCTCTTTGGGGTACACACCTAGTGGAGGTATTGCTGGGTTAAAGGGTATGCATTCTTTTAAAGCCCTTTGGGAATAATTCCAAATTGCCTTCCAGAATGGTTGGATCAATTCACAACTCCACCAGCAATGCACTAGTGTCCCAATTTTGCCACATTCCCTTTAGCATTTATTATTTTCCTTTACTGTCATATTGGTCATACTGCTAGGTGTGGAGTCATACCTCAGAGTTGTTTTGATTTGCAAAATAAATTTTCTTTATAGAAGAGAGATGAGTAGCAAGGAGACCAATTTAGAGGCTATTATAATAGCATAGGTGAAGTGCAGCTAAGTACCTGGGAGGTTTCTTGACAGGCACAAAAACATGTCCAGATCCCCTAAGATGGAGGCACAAACATAAGAGATGACCAGAACCTGCTTCCAGAAGAAGACATTCTGTATTCACCTATCTCATAGATGGAAGCAGCCTTTTGTGACTGGATTCTAGCCAGAGAAACTAGCCATTCTACTGAGGCAAAGTCTTGAGTTGTACCTCCCACATATACCTTAGCTACATATGCCCTACATGTTCACTCCTCCCTCTATTCACATTTCCTGATCATGTGTTCTGTTGGAACATCCCTAAACATGATCCCTAGTTTTTCCCACTCTTCTTACTTAAAGTGAGTGTTTTGTGGGAAAGTGTGCACCAGGTTTATGTGGAGAAGTGTTCTCTTGCTATTTATCTTACTATGTAGTTCATTAAATGCCTTTTCTTAAATACATTGGTGGGGATGGAGGGCTTGTGAGTGATGGTTTTGCTCATATATAGGTCCCATAGAACCCTTTGAACCTAAAGTAGCTTTCCTAGAGGCCTCATATATGAGAAGAGGGATGGCCAAAAGGTTACATAGGAAAATACAATCAGAGTCTGAAATGGGGTGGTGGCTGTAACTATATGCCATGTGAGACCTCCAAAGGCACATTTACTCATTTCTACAAAGTTTAGAGCCAAGATCTAAAGACTTCTAAATCTAAATCTAAATCTAAAGAAACAAAGTCAACAAGTCCCTCCATAGAAGTAGATGTAGAAGGTGCAGCTTTTGGAAAATTAATGGGCCAGATACTACCTAGTTTCCCATCTTGGTGCATAGCAAAGCTGAGGCAGTGAGACTTTCAGTGACCATGTAGAAACTGACTGGCCAGCTGTCTATATAGAAACAAAATACTCCTCAGGGTTTTGGCTTAGTTTTCCTCACAGGCTAGAATATACTCTTGGGAGGAGCTGGTCTCTGCTCCAGTTATTCTCAAACCCCTAGTAGGAATCTAGCTCATTTAAACTAAGACCATATCTCTGATTGTAAGAATTTAATACTAATTCTAGAAAACTTGAAATTTTCTTTCCTGAAGCAATAAATATTGGAAGGGATGTGGCAAATTTGGGACATTAAGGCACTGCTGGAGGAGTTGTGAGTTGATCCAACCATTCTGGAAGGAAATTTGGAACTCTGCCCAAAGGGCACTAAAAGACTCTCTGCCCTTTGATCCAGCCATAGCACTGCTGGGTTTGTACCCCAAAGAGATAATAAGGAAAAAGACTTGTACAAGAATATTCATAGCTGTGTTCTTTGTGGTGGCAAAAAAATTAGAAAATGAGAGGATGCCCTTCAATTGGGGAATGGCTGAACAAATTGTGGTATATGTTGGTGATGGAATACTATTGTGCTGAAAGGGATAATGAACTGGAGGAATTCCATGTGAACTGGAACGACCTCCAGGAACTGATGTGGACCAAAAGGAGTAGAACCATGAGAACATTGTACACAGAGACTGATACACTGTGGCACAATCAAATGTAATGAACTTCTCTGCTAGCAGCAATGTAATGATCCAAGACAATTCTGGGGGACTTAGGAGAAAAAAAGCTATCCTTATCCAGAGAAAGAACTGTGGGAGTGGAAACACAGAGGAAAAACAACTGCTTGATCACATGGGTCAATGGGGATATGATTGGGGATGTAGACTCTAAATGATCACCTTGGTGCAATTATCAATAATAGGGAAATAGGTCTTGATAAATGACACATGTAAAAACCCAATGGAAATGCACATCGGCTATAGATGGTTTAGGGGGAGGAGGGGAGGGAAAGAGTCTGGGTCATGTAGCCATGGAAGAATATTCTGAATTAATTAAGTAAAAGTTTTCAATTAAAAAAAAAAGAAATTATCTTTCCTGAAGCAGTGTTAGACATAGAGAGAAAGCAAGAGCTATACCCATTCCCCTCTCCTCTGGAGGACTAGACTGCCCAGACAGTGACCTAATTTGGATCTTTTCACTCAAATTTCTTCCCATGATTCCTTTTTTCTTCAAGTCCTGATCTTTCCTGCCTTTTGATATTGATGTAGGATAGGAAATTTTTCATACCTCTGGTGTATACTGTCTGTCCCCTTAGGCTTGTGACCTGTTAATTGCTAGAGACAAAATAAGATAGCCTGCAGAACTATGCTGCTGAAGGTATTGAGTGTGACTGCCACACCTCAAATCCACCAGTCAGGTGCAATAAGTAAAATATTTCCCTATCTTGATTTCATCACTTCTTTTTTTCTTAACCCTTTACTTCTTAAGGATATAAAAAGAACAATAGGATGTCAAGGTCTGATCTAGCAAAAATATAATCTCTGCAATTTAACTGAAACAGATATCTCCAGGGTAATCAATGACCTTACCACCAAATAGAGAGGAGGGAAGGGAATAAGCATTTATATAGCATCTATTGTGTGCCAGGCACTGAAGTATTTTTACAAATATTGTCTCATTTGATCCTTACACGAATATACAAGGTAGGCACTGCTAATTATCCCCATTTTACAGGTGAGAAAACAGAAGCTCAGTGACTTGCCCAGGTTCCCACAGCTAGTGTCAGAAGCTGGATTGAATACATTAATATATGAACTTAAACCAACAAAATTAAATCTTAAACAAAACGATCAGCAAAATACAATAAAATGCAGAGATTTTTATAAAACATTTGTAAACCTCAAATTTCCTTAGACTTATAAATGTTGGAAATTTCACCATTGGGATATTTCATACTTGGAAAATTTCTTACTGATAGTCTATTGGAATGGGAACCCCATTGGCATGGGAGGTTCCTTCTCTTCCCTTCTTAAGATTACTTTAGGACAGAAACCCTTTGCTGAACAATGGAAAGGACTTTGACCTATGCTTAAGCATAGAACAGGAATTTCTTTGAGTCTTGATTGATTTTAGAATTGATACAATGGAGATACTTGGAATAAATCTCCACCCTATTCAGTCCTAATAGGATTGAGTAAGGGCTGCAGCCTAGATCAAAATTTAATTATTCCAATCTCTACCCTACTCAGGTTAACAGGATTTAGAAAGGGCTGTAGCAAAGGAGTAAAGATTTAATCATTTGAAAATATGACCTTCAACAGACATGTGCAAAAGCCAGAAACCTCTGGGCGGTCCTGGGTTAAGCTAGAGCCTCCATTGGCACAGGGAAATTGATGAACAGTGATTGGTAGATGGGAGAACTGAGGGGAGGAACTTGGATGGTTTCCTTAAAGATAGGGGGTCTGAAGACTCCAGGGGAGGTTGAGAGTTGGTCGGTGTGGTTCGTGTGGGCTCTGAGAAGGCTTGCTCTGAAGGAAGCTGAAGGTGGGGGCCTCTGAGACTGTTTCTCCATTTTGGACACGTGAGTAATAGGGACTGATCTCTTTTCTTTGCCCCAGCTATCTAAGGGCTTGGGCCTTTTGGCCCAGCCTAAACAGAAGGGGTATTTAAGCCCTATTCCCTTCTCTCCCTTTTTCTCTCTCTCTATCTCTAATTCCTTTCTTACTCCTATTGTAATTAAACTCCAAAAAAGGCTGACGGCTGACTTGAGTTTTTCATTTAGGAATTACATAGCTGATTCCTTGGCGACCTTAAATTAATATATATCAGTCTTTTAAAGTGATTCCCTTGTTACACATTTGAATCTGAAAAGCCTTAAAAATATAACCTCCAGTCTCTTTAAAGTTTGTTTTTGTGTTTGTTTTTTTTATCCATTGAGATTCCTTTTGTTAGTACTGTGGAATTCCCCATATCGAGGAAGAACATGGGTTTTAGGAGTATCAAATTGGGCAGGCCCAAATGGCAAAGAGTTGCAGAGAGATAAATTTCTCCCCTGAATCTCAGGTAAAATAAGCAAAAGGATCAGGGCAGTCAAAAAATATCCTTTGAAATAGGCAATGCACTGCTCTCTCATAGAATGAACCATACTTATAACTTCCTGTTTGGAAAATCTCTTCCTTTTCCTCGTTCCCCCTTGAGGTCCCCTGCCAATTGTTGCCTAAGGAAAGAACATCCCAGTTTTTACCAGTTGGTTTGTGATTCTGAAGACACATGGGGCAGCTACCAGCAGTCTGGGTCCTAGGGCTGGCCTGGGGTAAACTGGCTCAGAGGCCACAGATCAGTAGAGTTGCTGGGGCTGGGTCCAGGGCTTGGAGAGTGAGGCCGGGCCTGTACCAGGTGAGTGAGATGGTTGAAGGCAGGAGCAGGAGCCGGGCCAGAGCCTACGTACGCTGGGGCCAGGCTGGGACCAGGTGAGCAATCTTGGTCAAGAAGATCAGGAGGAGTGAGCTGAATCAGAATCAGCTTTGCGAGGGGGGCTGAAAAGCCTAAGCAGGAGAAACATGGCTTAAAAAAAAATTATCTAGGCTATCTTAAAAAAAAATTGAGAAGTTCTCATCCGAGTGGTTGTCATTAATTGAAAAAATTAAATTATTTCTCTACTAATAAAAATATTATATTTTATGAGGTTTATTAAGGATTATTAGAAATCAAGGACACAAAATAAAAACCACGTGCCCGTTGCTAATTAGGCCATTTAAATCCCTGTGCTTCACTTACCACTAAACTTACTACATCATTGCAATAGAAGACAAGAGAGCATGGGTAGGCATTACTGCCAGTTAAATACCAATTGTGATCTCACCTACATGGAGACTCAGTTGAGATTATAGGGAATTCTGGAAAATACCAAGGATTTCTGGGGATTGAAGCCTAGGGTTCAAAATCTCCATTTTTACAATAAGCTATTTTCCTGTATATTAATGTGGTCATTATGCAAAATGTTTTCCTCATTTCACACTCTCAGTTCATACAAGCCTTACTATTTTTTTATGAATCCACCAAATTTGTCATTTCTTATGTAAGGGTGGGACTCTGTTAATCATTCCAAACACTTAAAAGTAATTGCCTTTGTTAGGGAAGAACATTTTTTGATTTAATCAATCAGAACTGAATGTGAAGGTATCTTCTACACTACCTAGAATGAATAGAAACCATTGAGTGAAAGACTTAGTCACAATTTAAGGAAATCATATAAAAGAAAGGAGCTTACCAAAAGCAACTGACCTAGAAAGGAGACAGATTATTTCAGAATCTTTGAGTTCCCTGAAAACCAAAGAGAACAAAGAATAACAAAGAGAAAACCAACACACAATAACCTTTTTAAAAATTTTATTTAACTTTTTTAATTAACAAAATTTTATTTTCTCTCTCTCCTATCTTCTCCATTCACTGGGAAAAAAAGAAAAAACAAAAACAATACTCATAACAAATATGCATAGTCAAGCTAACAAATTATAACATTAGTCAAGTACAAAAAAAATAAATGTCTCATTCAAGATTCTGAATCTATCACTTCTCTGTCAGTAGAGATTGCACTATCATCAATTCACTAGAGTCATGGTTGGTCATTGCACTGATCCAAGTTCCTAAGTCTTTCAACATGTTTCTCTTTACAATATTGTTACTATTGAATATCGTCTGCTTGATTATGTTCATTTCAATCTACGTTAGTCCATATAAGTGTTACAGGTCTTTTTTTTTTTCTAAAATGATCCCTTCATATAATTTCTTATGGCACAATAGCATTTCTTTATATTGTTAAATCCTTAATTAATTATTAAGCTCAGCTATTACCTAACTGATGGGCAGCTCAGCTCCAAGTTCTTTGCTACCACAAAAGAGTTGTTTATAAGTATCTTTATGCATATCGGTATTTCCCCTACCCTCTTTTCTTTTACATCTTTATATTAACTATTCCCCTATTCACAGATGTGAAAGGAATTTTTTTTCCTTGTTTCTCTACCTTCTTTAGGTTGTCACCCTTTCTAAATAAGTCATGTGTCTATCTGGAGGTTCTCTTAGTATATGGTGTGAGATTTGGGTCTATACCTAGTTTCTGTCACATTGGGAGAGGGGTGTAGGAAGTGGTATTTGCTCACCTAGAAAAGAAGGCTGAGACAATGAGAACAAAACTCAAATAGGGTTTAGTAGTAGGAAGAAAAGAAGTAAGCAATTTTTAGAAAACCTCAGGAGACTTGCCATTGATATTATATGCACCATTAAAGATGAAGTGCCCTGAGGTCACAGCATTGTAATGTGCACAGTAAACCATCATTTATTAAGAGAAAGGGGGGAATTGTAATTAAATCATTATTTATATAGCATCTACTACCTGCCAGGTACCATGTTAAGTGCTTTACAAATATTTTCTCATTTATTTCTCCCAGCAGCCCTGTGAGTTAGGTGCTATTATTATCTCATTTTACAATTAAGGAAACAGACAAACAGAGGTTAATTCACTTACCCAGGGTCACATAGCTAAAAAGTGCCCGAGGCCAGATTTGAATTTTGGCCTTTTAGACTCCTAGCACAGCCCTCTATCTAACCATTGTACCATTTACCATTCCAGCTGCTTCTATTAAGTGTTTAGTTTGTGCCAAAACATTACAAATACAAAGAAATGCAAAAAAAAAAAACAGTCCCAGGACCTCACATTTTTAAATTTTTATCTAATTAGTCAATTTAGAACATTTTCCTCTGGTTACAAGAATCATGTTCCTTCCCTCCCCTCCCCCTCCCCCTTCCTGTAGCTGATATGCAATTCCACTGGGTTTTACATGTGTCCTTGATCAAAACCTATTTCCATGTTGCTAATGTTTGCACTAGGGTGATCATTTAGAGTCTACATCCCCAATCAACTCCCCATCAACCCATGTAATCAAGCAGTTGTTTTTCTTCTCTGTTTCTACTCCCACAGTTTTTCCTCTAAATGTGGATAGTGGTTTTTTGTAGATCCCTCCACATTGTTCAGGATTGCTGCATTGCCACTAATGGAGAAGTCCATTACATTTGATTGTGCCACAGTGTATCAGTCTCTGTGTACAATGTTCTCCTGATTTTGCTCCTTTCACTCTGCATCAATTCTTGGAGGTTCTTCCAGCTCACATGGAATTCCTCCAGTTCATTATTCCTTTCAGCACAATAGTATTCCATCACCAACAGATAAAAAACAATTTGTTCAGCCATTCCCCTATCGAAAGGCATCCCCTCGTTTTCCAAGTTTTTGCCACTACAAAGAGCGCAGCTACGAATATTCTTGTACATGTCTTTTTCCTTATTATCTCTTTGGGTACAAACCCAGCAGTGCTATGGCTGGATCAAAGGGCAGACAGTCTTTTATGGCCCTTTGGCCATAGTTCCAAATTGCCCTCCAGAATGGTTGGATCAATTCACAACTCCACCCACAATGAATTAATGCCCCTACTTTGCCACATCCCCTCCAGCATTCATTACTTTCCTTTGCTTCCAGGACCTCACATTTTAATGGAAGAAATAACATGTAAACAATTATATAGATACACAGGAGATACATACAAAGTAAATTGGAGATCATCTAAAAGGGGAGGTTTTAGCATTAAATATGAACATATTCTGGCAATGGGTGGGATTTTAGTGTCAATTTGGTGGCATAAAATATAGAAGACATTTATGAGAAGTTACTAGTTACCTCCCAAAAGAAGAGAAAGTCTCCAGTTTTGTGTTTTGACATTACAGAGAGCATGTATGATTAAAGGTATGGTTGCTATTATGATGGCCTGGTCTTGTATACACATTCCCCAAGCTACATCTTTGTAACTGATTTGTTCACCTTCAACTGACAATCTTTTTTTTTTTTTAACCCTTACATTCCATCTTAGAATCAAAACTGTGTATTGTTCTAAGGCAGAAGAGTGGTAAGGGCTAGGCAATGGGGGTCAAGTGACTTGCCCAGGGTCACACAGCTAGGAAATGTCTGAGGCTAGATTTGAACCCAGGACCTCCTGTCTCTGGACCTGTCTTGCAATCTACTGAGCCACCCAGCTGCCCCCTCAATTGATGATCTTAAAGAACTTGAGGGAAGGAGAGATTAAGGCACTTTCCCCAGGTCCTATTATCCATGTCAGAGGTGGAACTTGAACCAAAATCTTTCTGCTTTCTAGGCATTACACCTCAAAGACTCTGCAGTATTGGTTTTCTAGTATTATGAGTTCTGATATGGTTTTCCAGAAGTTAGTGTCCACCAGACTGAGTATTGCAAATGCCTGCTGACTTAGCTCTCTGTTTCATGCCCCTCCCTAACCTCGTCTTTCTTCCACTCAATTATTAATCTTCCTATAGTGTATATAAATGGAGATTTTATACCTTTGGACTTCATCCCCCAGAAGTCCCTAGTATTTCCCAAAATTCCCTTTTCCTGTATTCTCTCCTTTTAGCATGATTGCATTTAAATGGCTGTAACTCCTCCCTCTTTCTCTTTTTGACCAGTGACCAGGCTGAGTTTGTGTAGCTTTATTTTAGTTAGTATTAATAAAAATTTTAAAATATAATACTTAGTTATTGATGATTAATTTGAAAACCCACAAGTACAAGTCTGGCCATTTCTGTCTGTTTGCCTGTCTCTTTCTCTCTTTCTCAAACATACATACATCCCCCACACACACTCAACCAACCCCAAAGGCTTCCTATCACCTCCAAAAGCAAATATGAAATCTTCTATTTAACTATGCCCAAAGAGCTATAAAATTATGTATACTCTTTGACCCACCTCTATCACTACTAGGTCTGTATCTGAAAGAAATTATGAAAAAAAATCTATATGCGCAAAGATATTTACAGCAGCTCTTTTTTGTAGTGGCAAAAAAATTGGAAATTAAGGAGATGCCCATCAATGGGAGAATGGTGAACAAATTGTGGCATATAATTGTAATGTAATGGTGTTCATCCTTCATATTTGAATAGGAACAATGACATTATGAGACTGGATCAGGGTACAATGTGTCTGACTGTGACTGATCAGTCCAATATGGGCTTGGAAGGTTCTATGACAGGTCAGGTACAAATAGTCCATTTAAATACTTGGGATGTGTGGAGGAATTCCATGGGAACTGGAACAACCTCCAGGAATTGATGCAGGGTGAGAGGAACAGAACCAGGAGAACATTGTACACAGAGACTGATACACTGTGGTACAATCAAATGTAATGGACTTCTCCATTAGTGGCAATGCAGTGATTCTGAACAACTTGGAGGGATCTATGAGAAAAAACACTATCCACATTCAGAGGAAAAACTGTGGAAGTGAAAACACAGAAGAAAAACAACTGCTTGAACACATAGGTTGAGGGGATATGGCTGGGGATGTAGACTCTAAATGAACATCCTAGTCCAAACATCAACAACATGGAAATAGGTTCTGATCAAGGACACATGTAAAACCCAATGAAATTGTGCAGGAAGAGTGAGGGGAGGGGAGGGAAAAATGTGATTCTTTTAACCATGGAATAATGTTCTAAATTGACTAAATTAATTAATTAAAAAACTGTAAGTAACTAAATAAATAAATATAATACTTGGGATGCAGATGTCTCTGGATTTTTCCATCTCATATTTCCTTTGTGTTACTGCAATTCTGCTTTGCTCATGGAATACAGTGCCTTCTTTGAGATGCCATGTCTTGGCAGTCCTATGCCAATATCTCCCAAGTCTCACAATCTAAACACTAAAGTTCCTCTTAAAGACATTAGGAGTGTCCTTGTATCATTTCTTCTGCCCTCAGTGTGAGCAATTACTTTTTGTGAGTTCTCTATAAAATAGTCTTTTGGGTATACTTATATTTGGTATTAAGGCCATATGACCAACCCATTGCAGTAGTTCTCTGCGGTAGAGTTGGAATGCTTGGCAGTTTTGTTGAGGAAGGACCTCAGTGTCCAATACCCTATCTTGCCAGGTGAAGATAATTCAAATGGAAGTGGCTGAATTTTCAGGAATGGTGCTGGTAGATTGTTCAGGTTTCATACATTCAATAGTGAAGTGAGCACAATGGCTCTGTGGACTTTCAGGTGGGTATGTAGCCTAATATCTCTTCTCTCTCACGCTTTCCTTCAGAGCCTCTCAAACACTGAGCTAACTCTGACAACCAATGTATCAACATCATCATTGTAGCATCCCAAGCATATTCACATCTATGAAATATAGATGACTGTATTATTACTGTGTCCCCAAGCATGAGGCTTTACCGATAAGGTTTGTGAAGGTAACCTTGACCTGATCACGAGACCTATTGCCCAACACAAGCCCATTAACATGTTCGGAGACTTCCCCGGGAAAGCGCGGTTATGTCCTACACGCCCAAAAGGTGTTCCCTCCATTGTACCACCCAATCATGATTGTCTAAGATATGTGATGTAATTGTTACGTGATTAGAGGCATCCCTCTGCCTCCTCATCAATGAAAGCAAGGCAACCCCTGGAATCTCCTCTCTTTTTAGGAAGGTTCTTTCCCTAGATAGGATTACCGCTTCTCTCTCTCTTTCTCCTCCAAGTCCTTTCCTTCCCCGAGGCTGTGACCATCTCGGCCTGCATTCTCTATCTTAATCTCCTCAACCACCTTATGTTCCATTATCCTCATTTTCCGCCTTAAGGAAAATCATAGGGGTTGCCTGCCCTATCCAATCACTGATTTGTTGGTGTCTTTCATTTCCACCCTGGTTCTCGGTTCCTACCTCTCCTCGGGTCCCATCACAAAGGTGAGCCCCTTCCCTTGTGGGACCCTGCTGGTCAGGGAAGTCCATTAAGGAAAACCCCACAATCATCTGTTTAGAAGTCCCTGGAAAGTATACTGCCAAGGTAAGTGAACTTATCCACAGTATTCAAAATCTCTCCATTTACTATAACTATTGGTTCCACAAAAGGATCGTACAGTGCTGACTGGTTGGAGACTCTCTGTGTTCCTGGTGTAGTCAAGCCAAAATTGGCACAAACAGTTGAGAATCAATACATACTCTGTTGCATCTGAGCCTCAAGGCTGCATTGAGTACACGATTATCTTCAAACAAAAAGTTTTGCATCAACTCTCCCTCCAGTTTAGTTTTGGCTTGTAGCCTTTTCAAGTTAAATAGTAATTTTTTTAAATGAAAAGTACTAATTGAATACAGCAGATAGCAAGCTGGGTCTTAATATCTAACATACTGAAAAGCTATAGTTCTTGTATAAATGGTCACAGGAGGATAGAGGACAGTGTGGGGTATTGAGATTACAATTCTCTGGAGACCATATATTAATTTATAATTATTTATTAGATAGCGTTAAGTGGGTTAGAGATAGAAAAGGCACATAACCACATGGCCAAGTCACGTAGCTAAACTGTTGGCCACACACCTTGTGTCTCTATTTGGTAGCAAGGAAGCACTGCTTCCTCGATCCCTAATTTATAACCCGGGTGACATCACTTTTTCTGGGACTCCCTGGTTGGACGCACTTGACCTCAGTTGGTGTCAAAGGCCAGTCTTCCAGATGCCAAGAGTCAAGTGGGACAATAGGCAAACATCTTCCAGGATGCCAAGGACCAAAAAGCTTCTCCATATACAGATAAACCTCAGGCCTCAAATTTCCAATCCAATCAAATGAATTTTCAAAACTTTCCTTTTAGAAAGGAAAGAGGGGTATGAATGATGTTAATTTCACAAAGGGGAAAAGACACTAAGGAAGCACTGAACCCTCTATCTCGGGGGAGACCTTGGCAACTCCTTGGTGTCTGAGGAGCAACAGGAGTCATTCTGATCAGGGTCAAGATTATGAGGATAATTTATTCAAGGAGATGATTGATGTGAGGGAATCAAGAACTCCAGATTAGGAGGTCCATAACCAGAAAGTTTTAGTCATGTTCTGGTGAATATTCTGAGGACACAAAGTTATGAAGAAGGCTCAGTGGCTTCAGCAGGCAGTATTTCTAGTATGCAACTATACTGCCATGAGAAAGGATGCAACAAACTTTATACATGATGACCAAGGACTGTCTGCTAGTTCAGCCTGAAACTTCAAGGAACAGAGTTAAAGTCACACTTGGCTCTAACTGAATTTATTTATAGCACACACACACACACACACACACATATATATATATATATATATATATATATATATATATATGCACACATACATATGTATACATAGGGTTTATTTATAGTATACAAATAATGGTTGAAACATAAGCACATGCCCAAATGATAAAAGAAGACAATATGTTTCCACCTTAACAAGACCTTTGTTTAGCTCTGGGAAACCTAACCCATAACTATAATACAAGCAATCAGATTTTTCAGACAGATTCCAAATGACCCAAGACAACTAAGAGCTACCTTCTTCAAAAGCATGGAATGAATAAAATTCTCTGGAGGCTTTATTTTTAGTTTTTTAAATATTAATTTATGAATTGGCCGCTCAAGAAAATCTAACTCGTCAACGAACTCCCTCACAGTCCAAATAGATGCCACAGAACTCAAGCAGCATAGAAGGCAGGGCCCCAGAGAGAGCCAGATGTAAGCATGAGCAGGCAGGCAGGAAGGCCCGAGAGAGAGAGAGAGAGAGAGAGAGAGAGAGAGAGAGAGAGAGAGAGAGAGAGAGAGAGAGAGAGAGAGAGAGAGAGAGAGAGAGAGAGAGAGAGAGAGAGAGAGAGAGAGAGAGCAGAGACTTAAGCATGAGCAACTAAGCAGCTCTGCTGGGCAAGACAAGACGGAAGGCAGCGGCATAAGCTCAAGCAGCTAGGCAGCTGGACAGGAGAGCTGAGCCAGAGGCATGAGGATGGCTTGCTCTGGTCCATTGTCTTCTATGCCCCATGTGACATCATCATCCACTTCCTCCTCAGGACATCCTAAGAGGTTTCTGATTGGAACACAGGCATGAAGCAGAGACAGAATTCCTTTATCACAGGAAGGAGAATGTTCCAAGGATGCCAAGAGATTCTCCATGCAGCTTCCGGAATGGCTACACAGCACACACTCTTCCCAACTCGGAGGCTAGCAGAGTTCATTACCCTGGAGAGTTCCTACCCTCAGACAAGCATGGACTAGACCTCCACCCTGCCTGGAAAAGATCTAGAGGGCCCAATCCAGTTTCATAGCCCGAGAGGAGAAATTGTTTGCCTCTGCTTTAAATTCAAACTACTTCATCCTGGAGGGGGTGGGCTGGAAAGGGAGATATTTTTCAATAATATCCCAGTTCAACATTCATTTTCTACAACCATCAACTTGGGGTAAGCAGAACCCAGACGCCTCTGAAAATTCTAGTCTAGTAGGTCACACAGGGGCAAAGGCAGGAATTCCTTTGGGCTCAAGGACTCCCCTTGTGGTGTTATAGCAGTAATTTTGACTGTTTCTGTGTCCATGTTCTCCTTCCTCCCTCTGGAAAAAGGACCTGGTTTAAGATGCCTCTGTCATTCCTCTCACTAGACTGTAAGCTGCTCGAGACAAGGCACTGTTTGGTTTTTTTTTTTGGCTTTCTTTTTATCCCTAGGACTTAGTGGGTGACATTTAGTAGGGTGCTTAATAAATGCTAGGTCTAACTATCTAAGTACAACAGAGGCTCCTTCCCAGTGTGTGTTATTGTATTGCATACCCCCAAGCAAGCATAAATTCATACTAGCTTCGGAATGCCTAATAAAATTCAAAATGAAGGGATAGAAAATGTGTCAGAGGCATTGAAAGAGCCTTTGGTGCATCATGGGGGGGAGGGGGAGAGAAGACTCCCACAAGGAGGAAGTGTTCAATGCTATTATCTAGGGCAGTCATTGTTGTTTATACTCACTGATAGCAGTCTTTAGTTTCTGCCACTGATTGTAGGACTTATCCTACATTATTTGTAGGCAGCAGTGGTATATTAAATAGAAAACTGATCTTTGAGCCAGAAAGACCTGGGTTCAAGTTCTAACTCTGAAAATACCAACTGTGTGTCTAAGGGCAAATCATTTAGTCACTTAGTTCTCTAAGCTACTTTCTAGTCTATAAGTTATAAGGAAGGTGCCAACCTACATTGGTAGAAAATACTTCTTCACTTGGGAGTTTTCTGTACCAATAAGATCAAAGGGCCAGGCCCTATGTCTGCTATTTAACTCTCAGTTAATGAAAGGAAAGTGCTTTTAAAAAAAAAGAGTGAATTCTAGTGCAAATATTAATAATATGGAAATAGGTCTTGATCAATGACACATGTAAAACCCAGTGGGATTGCTCATTGGCTATGAGAAGGGGTGGGAGGAGGGGAGGGAAAGAACACGACTCATGTAACCATGGAAAATATTCTATATTAATTAATTAAATAAATAAACTTAATTAAAAAAAGACAAAAGACCAAAAAATGGAAAAAAATAAGAGTGAATTATTATCTGTTATTCAACAAGTAACTTATGAGCTTAACATGGTGAGTTGTACTAGGAGGGAAAATAAAGACAAGATATGGTCCCTTTCCTCAAGAAACGAAATATTTATTAACTTAAATCACCAATGCCTATTGTACATTTCAAACTAGTTATCCCAAAGACATTTTTTTAAACCCTTACTTTCTGTCTTAGTAATAACTCTAAGACAGAAGGGCAAATGGGTATGTGACTTGCTCAGGGCCACAAAGCTAGGAAGTATCTATGCTTTAGATTTGAACCCAGGTTCTCCCAACTCTAGGCCTACCTCTCTATTCACTGTGCTATTTAGCTGCCCCCTCTAGACATCTTAAACTCAACATATCTAAAGCTGAACTCTTTATCTTTTCTTTTCACCCTCCTATTTTTCAAATTTCTGTGGTTTTGTTTTTTTTTTTTTGTGGAAGGCACTACCAGCCCTGATTCAGAATCTTGGCATTATCGTATACCCTTAATCCTCTTTTATCCCACATAAATAATGAATTGCCAAATTTGCCATTTCTACTTCTACAATCTCTCTCCCATCTAACCCCTTTGTCCCATTTACAAAGCTACCATTTTAATTTAGATCTTCATAACCTCTCACTTACATTATTGCAGTAGCCTTCTACCTGGTCTCCTGCCTCAAGTCTCTCATTGTTCCAATCTATATTCTGCTGTTGTGACTCTTAAAAACTACTCAGACTGTACTTTAGAAGATTTTATTTAGCTATTCCCTTATTGTAACAATGGAGATACTTGGTCTAACAAGAATCAGGAATGTATTGGGAACCTTTTAAATTATTCCACCCTAATTAGACATACTTTAGGAGAAGATAAAGTTGTAAACTCCTGATTGAACAATGAAGGTACTTAACTCATACCTTATAGTGAAGCTAGAACCTTAAGCTTGGTCTATTTTAAGATCTAATACAAAAGGGTGTTAAGTACCTATAAAGGTTAAATTAATCACAAAAAGGTCAAGTAACTTACAAAAAGCAAGCTTAACAAAGATGTGAAATACCTCAAAAGATATAATCTGACCAGAGAAGGTGAGAACTAAAGAGTGGTGAGAACTAAGAATGAGCAGTCCTGGAAAAAAGAGTCTACTGTGATTGGTAGACGTGAAAATTTAGGGGAGATGACATAAGAGAAAATTTCTTTAAAAGGAGGGGTAAAAAGTCAGTTCAGGCAATTCAGTCCGGTGTGGAGGTTCTGAACTCAGTTCAGGAGATTGAGTTCAATGGAGGACTGGAACCCAGCTTGGAGATGGTGGTGAATGATAAGACTGACTCCCTTACCCTTAGGCTCAGGGAGGCCACTTTGGCCAAGGCCTTTAACTACTGCCTGGCTCAGCCTGAGCCAGAGCAGAGCAGTTTAAATTAACTCTCTCTCTCTCTCTCTCTCCCCTCTCTCTCTCTCTCTCTCTCTCTCTCTCTCTCTCTCTCTCTCTCTCTCTCTCTTTCTCTCTCTGTCTGTCTCTGTCTCTGTCTCTCTCTCTCTCTCTCCTTAATTCCTTCTCTCTATTAATTAAAATCTCCATAATTCCCAGATGACTTGGGTATTTTATTATTTGGGAATTTCCCCTGGTAACCAATCATTTAGATTTGTCAAAACACTAAAATTATCCCTATACTGTCAAAGCCATTTTCCTTAGACACAGACCTGACCACATGACTCCTCCACTCATCCAAATCCAGTGACTTCCTATAGCCTCTAGGATAAAACATAAACTCCTCTGTTAAGTTTTTGAAGCCTATACAACCTGGCCTTTTCAGCCTATTGGACATTATTCTTCTATCTATTGGTCTCTCTGTTCTTCCTATAAAGAAGTTCCCTGCCCATCTCTTTGCTTTTGCATTGGTCATCATCCATATCTAGAATGCTCCTCTTCTTTTACCTCTATCTCATGGAGGCCTTCTCTTCCTTTAATAAGCAGCTCAAATGCTCTCTTTTGCATGAACCTTTTCCTAATTCCCCCTACTGCTGGTAAGGATAGTAAAATCTCTTGTATTTGACTACTTGGGATGCATTTTCATTTGTTAACTTCTTATCTTCTCCATTAAAATGTAAGCCCTTGGATCAACCTCTTTGGAGAGACTCATCATTTGGGTGATCCTGTCTTCCACTTTCAACAGGAAAAGATGGAAGTCTAATCCCACTTCAGGTTGCTGAAGGAAAAGATTCTGGGAAGATACAAGAGGAGTTGGGAAGAAACAGGAGGTAGTCTCCATCATGACCCTATTTCCAGCTTGCTACTCTAGAGATTTCAGGACATTTCCCCTTGGGTCAAATCCAAGACACTATCTCTTGGTTGAACTAAGTTATCTCATTCCCAAAGGGAGAACTTCTTCATTCTGTATTGTCTGGTATATATTCTCTTCTTATACTTTTTCTCCAATTTCTGTTTTGCAATGATTTGGATAAATGAGCTTCTTTGCTATTCTCTATGTGCAATCATTATAAAACTGGTTTTCAATAGGGAAGGGGGGCAAACCTTGGATATAGAGCTTAGGGTTCACCTTTCCCTGAAAATGACAAAGAAATTAAAAGTTAGTTTGAACCTGATCATATCCCCTAAATGACCAGAAAAGTGTCTACACTATCTATATTTTGGATAGTGCAGATTTTATATTTTAGATAAATCCTGATTAAATTAAGAAAGCTTTAAGAAAGCTTTGTTTTCTAGTATTAACAGAAATAAGTGTTGAATCTTGTCAAAAGTTTTTTCTACATCAATTGATATCATATGATTTTTTTTTCATTACTAACATAGTTATTTAGGCTTATAGTTTTAAAGGAAACTTGGTGGCACAGTGGATAGTGCTCTGGCCCTATAGCCAGGAAGGCCCAAGTTCTAGTCCTTACCATAGTTCTGCCTTAGAATTGATAATTAGTATTGATTTAAAGACAGATTGTAAGTTTTTAAATTAAAATTACATTTTAAAAAGGGACAGCTAGATGGCTTGGTGGTTAGAAAACCAGGCCTGGGGACAGGAAGTCCTGAGTTCAAATTTGACCTCAGACACTTCCTAGTTATGTGGCACTGGGCAAGACACTTATTGCCCAGCCCTTACCCCATTTCTGCCTTAGAACCAATATTCAGAAAGTGTTAAAGACCTGAATTCAAATACTTAGTAGCTATGTGACCCTGGGAGTTACTTAACCTTTGTCTGACTCAGTTTCCTCAACTATCAAATGGAGGTAAAAAATGGCACCTATCTCCCTGGGTTGGTGTGAGGATCAAATGAGATATTTGTAAAGTTATATTGGCTCATAGTAAGTATTTAATAAATGCTTGTTTCCTTTCTTCTTTCCTCCCTGCCTATCATTGAAATGTACCTGCAATTATGATAAAAATCTAGCCTTGTTATAGTATATAATCTTTGTTCAGGACTGCTATAGTTTCCTTACTAATATTTTATTTAAAAATTTTGCATTGATATTCATTAGAAATTGTAAACCTTAAAATTCCTTAGACTTATAAATGTTGGAAATTTCACCATTGGGAAATTTTATACTTGGAAAATTTCTTACTGATAGTCTATTGGAATGTGAACCCCATTGGCATGGGAGGTTCCTCCTCCTCCCTTCTTAAGATTACTTTAGGACAGAAACCTTTTGCTGAACAATGGAAAGGACTTTGACCTATGCTTAAGCATAGAACAGGAATTTCTTTGAGTCATGATTGATTTTAGAATTGATACAATGGAGATACTTGGAATCAATTAGAATTGATACAATGGAGATACTTGGAATCAATTAGAATTGATACAATGGAGATACTTGGAATCAATTAGAATTGATACAATGGAGATACTTGGAATCAATTAGAATTGATACAATGGAGATACTTGGAATCAATCATGACTCAAAGAAATTCCTGTTCTATGCTTAAGCATAGGTCAAAGTCCTTTCCATTGTTCAGCAAAAGGTTTCTGTCCTAAAGTAATCTTAAGAAGGGAGGAGGAGGAACCTCCCATGCCAATGGGGTTCACATTCCAATAGACTATCAGTAAGAAATTTTCCAAGTATAAAATTTCCCAATGGTGAAATTTCCAACATTTATAAGTCTAAGGAATTTTAAGGTTTACAAAATATTAGTCTAAAGTTTTCTTTCTCTGTTTTGATTCTCCTTGGTTTAGTTATGAAAATCATATTTGTTTTACAGAAAGAATTTGCTAGGACTCCTCTTCCTATTTTTCAAATAGTTTACTGTATTACTAGGATTGTTTTTTTAAATAATTTCTTATATTTTCTATTTCTTAGAGTACCCCATCCATCCCTCTCTCCCCATCTCCCAGAAAGCCATTCCCTATGACAAATAGTATGAAATAATTTTCTTTAAGTTTGATAGAATTTGGTTGTAAATATATCTTGTCCTGTTCCTCTCCACTTCCCTCCCCCTTCCTTGAGAGTTCATATATGCCTTATTCAATTTCTTTTTCTAAAATGACATTAAGTCTTCTTTCATTCTGTTTGTCCTGGCAAATTTTTTTTTTTTGGTAAATATTCAACTATTTCATTTAGATCGTCAGTTTTGTTGGCATATAATTGAGGTGAAATAATTCCTAATAATTTATTTTATTTCTTCTTCATTGGTAATAAAAAGGGATGGATTTCAATAGACAAATGGAGGAGGGAGTTCATTCAGGACACTGGGCATGGCACACAGAAAGGCATGTTGAGGACACTACTGAAACAGGATCTAATAATATTTCAGTTTGGAAATCAGTTTTTGAGTAAAGGATAAATATTAACAGAGTTATGTATTATGAAGTCTACTCATGCAGCAATGTGAAAGGATAGATTATTATAGTAGTTGACTATTACAGTAGCAATTAGACTCCCAATCCAGAATTGTTTCTATAACATCACAGTAATTCTCTACGGAAAAAGAACAAATCACTGACTCCTAATTTGTAGAAGAGAAAAAGAGACAAGGGTTCCTGGCAGATATATTGGAAGGAAATCAACAGGACTTGGCAACTGATTGGATACATGTGGTAAAGGAGTAGAGAAGCATCAAAGAAGTTATAAGCCTGAGTGACTGGGACGATGTTAAACGCCATCAATAGAAAAAGAGAAGTTAGGGAGAAAGGTTTTTAGGGAAAGATGATGAGATCAATTTCAGATACATTGAGTATGAAGTACCAATGGGACATGCAGGTGATGATTTAGAAATAGTTTATAAATATAGGATTGAATTGAATCCTATATTGAATATAGGAAAAGGTTGGAGGTGAAAATAGAGATTTCAGAATATACAAAAATGGAACTGGCCATACTCTTAAGAGTCTTATCATAGACTAGAGATAAAGGTATAACTAAAGATGTGATCACTAAACTGAAGTACTGAGATAGAAGAGGGTACTTTAAAGGGACAAGAAAGGCATAAAGAGCCTTTCTTCCTTCTTTCTCTTCACTTCCTTTCCTCCAGTTTTTCCCCTCTTCATAAATCTTACTCTATCCTTTCTCCCCTTAAAGAGAGAGTGAATTTCCCCATCACTATTGAATGCTAGACAAAAAATAACTGGACATTTGTTGTTATTGTTTTTTTTTCCTATCAGTAAGAAGAGGAAAAAGAGGAATTTCATTTGTCATGAGACCTAATTAGAAAAGGATAAGCTCTGGCCTAGAACTGTTACAAAACACATCCCTCTAGAACATCAATTATTTCCTGAAAGTAGGAAGATGCCATATGCTCTCCAAATAAGATTGGTCTGAACTGAGGCCTCAAAAGGCTCTTTAATCTCACCTTCCCTTTGGTCCTCCCAAATGGAAAATCTACCTTTCTTCTCTCTAGAGGTAATTATAGTACTATGGAATGAATGTGAAATCCATAGTTTTGTAAAGGATAATTTTAGCATTGTGACCTAAACTATATTAGTTATTTGTTGCCATGGGATATCCCAAATAAAATACCCAAGACAGCTGGAAATTTATGGTGATTTAATTAATATAGTGGAAAGAAATTAAGAAGAAGGGAGAAGGAAAGGGTGTAGGATTTCTCCCACCTGGCTTGTGCCAGGGGGAAGATTAGAGGCTCTAGAAAGATAAGGTTTTTGGAGAGTAAAGGGGGAAGGAATCAGCCTAAACTCAAGAGGGCTCAACCAAGATGCCTGAACCTGAATTATCTCAAGGGCAAACTCACTGCCAAAACCCAGACAAATAGCTGCCACCACACTAAGATGTCAGAACGCTTAGCACACTGCCAGCCAGAGCTGCCTCTCTGGGGAAAGAGGTAGATGACAGGAAGCCCCATGAAAAAAAAACCCTCCCTTTCCTGCATCTCCTCTGCACCAATCGTAGCCTAAGCTTGACTTAGGACAGCCTAGGGGTTTGTCAGCTGTTTCTGATTTGTCAATTTCTCTATCAAAGGCCACCTTCTTAAAACTCAGTCCTAAAGCATGGTTACAGACATTCCCGATTTTGTTAGACAAAGTAGGGTGGAGTAATGCAAAGTTCCCAAGACATCCCTGTTTTTGTTAGAATAAGCATCTTCATTGTTACAGATCAGGAGATAGCTAAATCCAATCTTCACAATCCCCCCTGATGATCATTGGGAGACTAGTCTCCCCATTGATCATTTAACATAATCATCTTGTAGTCCTAAAGCACTTCTAACTACAGATGTATGCAATATTCAATTTCTAAAGGGAGATTACAAGTTACAATAGTTAAAGAGGGAAATAGAAGAAAGACAGACAGCAAACCAATGTTTGCTGAGTGCATTGACAAAAACCAATTAGGGGGCAGTCCCCTTTTGGCATAGGAGTATACATTCAAATAAATGTTCAATCGAACTTCAGTTCAATCAACCACACCCAAAGTTCATTCTTGATTTTCTTGATGTAGTGTAGGTTTTCTGGCATCTTTCTGCAACAGTTCATTCTCTGGATTTAGGAGTTAGCAAGCTTTTTCCTTGAAGATCTTTCTCAAACAAAAATTTCAAAATCTTAGATTTTTATTAAAATACAATCCCCCCTGAAGTGGGTGTTAAAAAAATTCAATTCAGCTCAGGATGCAATGTTTGAGTTATGGGGTATATCAGTCAAATATTAAAAAGAAGCGAAAAACAAAACCAAATGCATAAGGAAAAAAATGGAAGAAAGTTAAACTTTTGAGAGAAAAAGAAAAAAAATTTCAAAATTAGAATAAAAATACCAAAATCTATATATATAAAATGTTGAGTAAGGAAGAATAAATTCATAATAGGCCCTTGTACAGGTCCAATTTAAAGTAATTTCTATCCCACAAGTCTGTAGGACAGAATGCAATAATATTTCATTTACCCATTGCAGCCAAGACTACAGGAAGTTGCCATACTATTAGAAGAAAAGGAACTAGAATTTTATTTTGCTAGGTAAGTGTCATTCCCTGGTCTGATTTTACCTTCATTCTCAGGGATAGAGGGAGCCAGGATGATAGCCAAACTTTGGTACTTGTCTGTAAGTATTTTCACAAAGTGTGGATACAAGGAAGGCCTACATCTTAACATATGTCAAGTGTCGCAACCTCGAATCTCACACTAGGTTCAAGTCCCTTGTATTGGCTTAGAAGTGCATCAATCCTGCCTGGATTGGTTTCTTTTTTTTTTTTTTTACCTGTGTGCTCTTTTGGCACTATTCAGGTTGTCTGGCTCCCTTTTGATCCCATCCTAGAATCAGACACAAACATAATCACAGTCCCATAACAATTATCAGTAAATGGCAGGTTCCCACAGTCTAAAACTGTTTGGGTATGTATTAATATTATAGCAAGTATATATATGTATATGTGTATATACATATATTTTAAACTTATATTATTGTGGAATAAAATTAATATTGATTGTATGTACCTTAAGTACAAGAAATGAGAAAAGGGAAAAATAAAATATTCTAATCAAAAGAAAAGCAATAATAAAAATAAGGAAAAAGAAAAGAGGAAAGAAAAAAATTCAGGAATTCAATGGGTTAAAAAAAAACAGCTTCCACTTGTCAATGGATTATTATCTCTAATGCATGTATAGGATACAGTCAATCAATTACAATAGGAGATGCTCTCTTTACATGTGAGCAATGAATCTGGGTTCAAATCTGAACTCTATAGTTTACTAATGGTAGGACCTTGGGCAAATCATTTCTCTTCTTAAAGTGTGGTCTCTTTTATATGATCATAGATTAAGAGCTGGAATCTAATATCCTTCTTTTACAGGTGACAAAACTAAGACACAGAGAGGTTATATTGCTTGCCTGGAGTCACACAGCTAGCTTCTTAGGAAGGATTCCAACTGTAGCCTTCCTGACTCCAAGTCCAGTGCCTTATCCAAAGTGCCATGAAGCCTCTCAAATCAAAAGCCCCCACTAGAATCTAAACCCAAGGCCTCCTGTTTCCAAAGTTTAGCCTTCTGTAAAACAAAGGAGTTCTATTAGAATGTTCCCTTCCAGCTCTAAAGTGGGTAGGGCAGTGGAGTCAAGGAAACCTGGGTTTACATCCCATCTCAGACACTTACTAGTTGTGCAACTCTGGGCAAATCACTAAACTCTTTTTGTGCGTATTACTAGTTGTGTTACCCTGGCCAAATCCCTTAGCCTTTCTATGCTGTCAAATGAGGACATTCGATTCCAGCTCTTAATGTGTGAGCCTATGATTCCTCACCCCTCATTTCTGACTCCTCTTCTTATACCTCAGCCCCAAATCCAGATTTAGAGTGGTTTCACTGGGATTAAGACCTTGGGCTGCAGGCTCCAGATAGCCCAGAGAACAATAGCAAAGGAACTTTATTTATTTAGCTCTTTGGTTCTCAGACAGGAAACTGCCCATCCGCTTGAGCTAAAGAACAGGCTGTCTCCAATCCACCCCTCTATTCAAGTCACCACTATTCCACAATTCTTTTGTGCACCAGACCTCTGGATAAGAATTCATACCTTAGGCAAGTTAACTTACTTTTCTGAGCATCAGTTAAAATAAGAAAGTTTGAGGATCCCAAAGGGTCCTTCAAGATCTAACCTGCTATCATAAGTCCTTGGCAAAATTATGGGAAGGGGAAGTGAGATGGGTGGGGGAAAGATTAAAAAAAGGCATTCAAAACAGAAAAAAAATTGAGGATTGCATCTCTCTAGGGAACTAATCTGATTTAGAATATACTAAACTTTGTACAGACTCCGTATACCCATCATTACCTAACCTATAAATAGCTTATGTCCTTGTAGCAAGGGGCATAAACTATTTCCAGGTTAGATATTTAGCTCCACATAATAAAATAATACCTTCATTTTACTATTACAATGCCCTTTTGATTTTTAAAAGCCCTTTCCCTTCTCATACCACATTCTTCATGTGTCATACGTGATTATCTTTGATGCCCCAAGTCTCCCTTTTTAGCATTGTTTTTTCCTCTTTAATCCCCATCCTGTCCAGATTCTGTTCCAGCCTGTTCTATTTCCAACAGCTTTTTTCTCAGTTAGTTGTCATATAACCCTTACAAAACGTATTTAAGTTTTAGTGGTAGCCACTAAACCAAAAGTGTTCAGGATTCTAAGAAATAAATTAATAATGTGACAGTGAAATAGCCAGCAGAGGACTTCATCAGGGCCCCCATAAATCATACCAACTAAGGGCCTGCTTTGGTATGGAGGGCTTGTCGTGCCCTCCTAGGGCAGCTCTCCAGCCTCAGACCCTCCCCTGACACCCAGCTCTCACTTGTGGCTCCCAGTAGCTGCTAGCATGTGGCAGCGGCCACACCCCGGGCAACGGCTTCGACAGGCCGGCTAAACCTTGTGAGGGTAGCCATCGGGTTGTCGTTGACCCCAGGTGAACTAGGGCTTTGCTCACCCAGCATGTGAAGACTGCTTCAGCGGAACAGGCGGAAGAAACCAACAAGAAGGTTCAACAGCTGAGATGGCGATGCAGCAAAGCACTGTGGAGTGCTTAGGGCATGTTGGAGCACAAAAGACAACACGGCCACCCAATGCAGCTGAGGAAGTCTCCAGATGTACTGATTTTTCGTGCCACTGGACCCAGGCTTCCAACACCGAGAGAGTGGGACTGTCTCTGTGCATCGACTTTTCTACTTAAATCTCTTTCACGCACAAGTATCTTTGTGCACAGATGCACAAAGAAAATCGTCCTACTCGGCTTCTGAGAGACTACTACTAGACTAGACTAGGCTAGGATGGAAATGGGGGAATTGGGGGAGATTTGGTGAGCTTGAGAAGGTATCTAATACATTTTCCCCTTTCATATGGAAATACCATTCTTTTTGGTTAAAATATTCTTACATTTCTCTTTCCCATTTCTCTGTCCTTTTTCTCTTTACATTTTCCCCTTTTCTCAAGTGATGTGAATCAAGAAAATGATTTGCCTTTCTTGTCACCTCTAGAATTATATAGAAAATCTGCCTGAGACCATACTGGGCAGAAACTTCTGAGTACCAGCTGAGAGAATTGATATTGAGAGGGAGAAGCTATCTAGAAACTAATGAATGAATTAAAAAAGCATTTATTAATTACTATGTGGAAAACACTTTGCTTAGCAGAGTTGAGGTGTCCTTAACTAGAAGGTCGATAGCAGTATAAGTCTGCCTTTCAGAGTTTAATTCATTGGACAAGGAATCAGGAAAAAGTTCTCATCTTGGCTTTGCCATGAATTATGTTTGAATTTGGGCAAGTGATGGATAATCTCTCTGGGTCTTAGTTTCCTCTTAGGTAAAAAGAAAGGCATGCTCTAATTTTAACTCTAAAGCTCTATGCTTCAATCTCAGATGCCTTTTCCCTTTAATGTAATATTCCTTTCATGTAATATACCTGAATTCTGTAACTTTCTTCAATAAGGGGAAAGATATCCATATATGTAAAAAGTCAGGTCTTTTCTTTTCATAGTGTTTGATAAAAATAATGTATCAAATATAATATGTAAAATCCTTTTGCAATGTTAAAGTGATAAATAAATATTAGCTGTTATCATTTATGTTGTGTGGCTATAGAATTGACCTTAGGTATAAGTTGTAACATTAGGATTTAAACCAATAAAGAATATGAAGTCATTTCTATGAGAATCATATCGTTTACTAATGGAGGCAAGCAATTCCCATGAACAAAGAATGGATCTTTTCTTCAGCCTCCTTCCGGAAAAACTCAGGTTAAGTCCTGCCTCTTACTTTCTGCGTCCTCTTTCTGATTGACCTGACGTCTGAACTTCTCCTGTTAGTCCCCTTTGGTGGCTATTTCAAAGTGGAAGACTTAGAAACTCCTCCTTCATTACTTCATCACAGGGGAAGTGAGTCTTTGTCCATATAAGGAAGTTGCCACATACCCTTTCCTCCCTGCCACGGGACTGAACCAACTTACTTTTCAGAAAGTGTCAAAGTTCACCATGGCTTTAATGCCTTTAAGATCTTAAAAAAAGACAAAAGATTCTAACCCAGTTTATAGCTTATGGCAGGGGGTTGGGGGTGGGAATGAGAGTATCTACAGCCTGGAATCAGGCTGTTTCTGACTACTAAAATTAATATAATTGAATATTAACTTTCCTCAAAGTGCAGTAGGTGGTTATTTACACACTGTTGGGTGAAGGACTCCCTCTAAGATCTTGTCCCCAAACTATCTCCTCTTTGATCTGTACCTTTAGTCTAAAGTCTTGTGTTAAAATTGAAGAATTTCAGCCTGGGAATGGGTTGGGGAACACAACACTTGAATGTGAATAATTAGTTTATTCTTTTGAATAAGGAGTTTTAAAAAATTCAATCTAATTCATCAATTCAACAAATATTTATGTCACTCATGACCTATGTCACTGTGACCGTTTAGATAGTATTTTTTAAAGAATAACTGTCTTCTATTAATGTTCAATATTATGTAATTGTAAAACATTTGATTGGAAAAGAGCCAACCATCTTCTATGTGGGAGGCTAGGAGAGATATTTTGCAGAGGTGGATAGGAATAGAATAAAATGTTTCTGAGTGGTCCTATGAATTGAATTGGCAATAATGCTGTAATTTTTTAAAAAGTTGTTAGTAGATAAACTATGAGTAACCCCCCCCCCAAAAGTAACAACAAAACACACACAAACTATATAAGCAATAGGATCAGTTTTATAATTACATTTTGAACAAAGTGAATCTGCCATGCCTTAATTATATACATATTTATTATTGTGCTTCAGAAGAATTAAGTATGAATGACAAGCAAGACATATATTATGACTATAATTTGTAATTCTCTCCTGCAACCTCGCCATGTTGAACAAATCCTTTCTCTTTGGACTTGCTTCCTTAACTGTAAAATGAAGAGACTGGACAAGATCTACTGAGCTCTATTAATGTTCTATACGTTTATAAGTTTCTTTATTCCAATACTACAATAGAGCTGAGATCTCATAAATATGGAAATTCCCTCCAAATATGTAAATAGCAACCAATATATATCTGCTTGCTTTCATCCATGTGTTCCCATAAAGTTGATACAGAGTCCACCCAATATGCCAAGTGTATTTTTCATCTTTTGCTAGTGTATGGTCCTGAAAGAATTATGTAAGCTGTCCATCAATTATCCTTTGCTCCCATCTTGTGACTGTCCTATCTTCTTTAATAAGCAAAATGTCTTTGACAATATCCTTTCCATGGCTTGAATTTTGTCATTCTCAATTATTGCTACCTGCTTACATTTCCCACCTATTTCCATATTGTTAGGAGACCCTCTATTTTAATTCTTTTGAGTCTTAGTATTCCATACAAGTTGGGAATGTGGAAAATATTGAATCAATATAATTTTTATATGAAACCTTAAAATTTGGATTTTGGGGTCAGTCAGCTTCTAAGATAATTTATTCCTAGATCTCAGGACATCTCATTGGGCTGGCTTTGTTAGACACACTTCTTCCTGTATTAAAGTAAGGAAGGAGGAGTGAACGTCTCTAAGTCCACCTCTTCAGTGGCTATTTTCCAATCTGAGATGTCTTGTGGAAGCACTGAGTGATGAAGTAACAAGGGATATATATTGATCTGCATGAGCTCTGGCCCCACTGCTCTCTTTTGCCCAGCTCTCTCTATAGTGAGGCTTCCCATGTTCCTTTTTCTGCATGCCGTGTTGATTGAATCAAGTCCTGAACCATTTTAGTCTCTTCTAAATTGGATTCTAATAACTCAATACCATTAAAATCCTGTTGTCTTCAGCACACAGTTGCCTCCTACTTCAACTAGTTCAGCTACTTTTCCCATCTTTGCTTTCTTCAGTGTAATTTTTACTTCCTAAGAAATACATCTGAGATGAAGAGGTTAGAGTCCAAATACAGAATGCCACTGTTGTAGACAATGAAGTTTGTTATAAAAATCCATCTTTTGTTTGCTTATAATCCTTCCAGTTTTGTCCTTAAATAGCCTTAGGCTGACTTGGCTCAGCTGGATGCCTCATCAAAGCTTTCTTTAAACTTGTTCCCCACTCCCACCTCCACTTGTTTTATGAAGAGATACTGCTCAAAAATTTCCACCTTCTTCCCCTGCATAATTTTTACAAACAATATATTCTAATCTGTTGTTGCTTTTGCCGATCATATTTTCTACTTGATGAGTCAAAAGTTTGCTGCCTAATGGTTTTAAGATTCTTTTGATATCTTTCTTATGCCAATTGATTTAAATTTCTAAAGGAAATTATGTTGATCGGTTCCTTAAAAACTTCCATGTTATAATTACCTTTCTTTTCTCTCAAGTCATTTATCATTTTTTAGCCTTCATAATTTGTTTAGTTATGTTCAGAGTTGTTTTAAGTGGCATATCACTTCTCATGTTTATTCTTAATTTATATTCATTTTGACCTTTGCTCTAAGAAGTCAGTGGTTTAACTGTACATTGACAGTTGACTTCAGAATGATGCCTGCATCAGTAATAAATCATCTACTGTCCATTAAGTTATAATTATTTTCATTTATTTTGCTGTTTGGTGTTTCACCATGTCCAGAGACTCCCAGTTCTTTTTGTTTTGTTTTCAAATTAATTTTTGTTGGTACCTTTTTTGTTTTTTGCATTATCATAGTTTCTTCCAGTATTCTCCCCCTTCCCCTATAACAAACAGTATAGTTTTTTTTTAAATTTTTTTTTACTTAAAACCCTTACCTTCCGTCTTGGAGTCAACACTGTGTATTGGCTCCAAGGCAGAAGAGTGGTAAGGGCTAGGCAATGGGGGTCAAGTGACTTGCCCAGGATCATATCACACAGTTGGGAAGTGTCTGGGGCCAGATCAAACAGTATAGTTTTAAAGACAAAAAGAAAAGAAAAATGAGAGGAGAAATCATAACTGATCAATACATGTTAAAAGTCTGAAAAATATATTTAATGTGCAATTCTTGTGGACCTCCCACTACTCCAAAGAGACAGATTAGAAGTATCTTCTCATATCTCTTTTTGGGGGTCATTATTTATAATTTTTGCAACAATTCGTTTTAAAATTTTTGTGTGTGGATATTGTTTCCATTTACATTGTTGTAGTCATTGTGTACAGTTTTCTTGGCTCTACTTACTCCATTCTGCATCAGTTCATGTAGATCCCACCATGCTTCTCTGTATGCATCATATTTTTCATCTCTTAAAGCAGAGTATTATATCCTCACATTCAGGTACCACAATTTGTTTAGTCACTTCCAACCAATGGGTATCTACTTTGCTCCCAATTCTTTTCTCAAAAAAGGTATTCAGGGAGCAGCTGGGTAGCTCAGTGGATTAAGAGCCAGGCTTAGAGACAGGAGGTCCTAGGTTCAAATCTGGCCTCAGACACTTCCCAGCTGTGTGACTCTAGGCAAGTCACTTAACCCCCATTGCCTAGCCCTTACCACTCTTCTGCCTTGGAGCCAATACACAGTATTGATTTCAAGTCAGAGGGTAAGGGTTTAAAAAAAAAAGGTATTCATCATATATAGGGATAAGATTTCTGTGTAGTCTGTAAGCCTTTGTTCTCTCTCATTTCTTACTATGGAACTCCACTTTCTTTTCTAAAAAATATTTTTAGATTAAAATTTTTTTAAACATTCTTTTCTTTTTAAATTTTGAATTACAAATTCTCTCCCCTCTCATTCTTACTCCACCCACTGAGAAGGCAAGCAATATCTTAATTATACATGTAAAATGATGCAAAGCATTCTCATATTAGCCATATTTCAAAGAAAGCAAGAAAAATAAAGTGAGAAAATTATACTTTAATTTGTACTCAAGAATTCATCTGTTCTCCTTCTGGAGATATAGAGCACTTTTTCATCTCGAGTCCTTTGGAACTGTCTTGGATCAGAGTAGCCAAGTCTTTCACAGTTGATCATCATTACAACTTTGCTGCAAATGTGCACAATGATCTTCCTGTTCTTATTTTATTTCGCATCATTTCATATAGGTTTTACCATGTAGTTCTGAAACCATCTCCCTCATCATTCCCCATAGCACAATAGTATTCCATCACACTCATGCCACAACTTGTTCAGCCATTCCCCAAATATTTGAGCATCCCCTCAAGCATTCTTTCGATTTCTAAATCTTTGCCACCATAAAAAGAGTCAATATATATATCCATATCCTCTTCTTTTTTTCTTTGATCCTTTTGGAATACAGACATAATAGTGGTATTGTTTGGGCTGACTTCCATCCAACCTGTTCCCCAGAATAGTTAAACCAGTTCACTATTCCTTCTGATAAGTGTGAGATTGTAAGTCAGAGTTGTCTTAATTTGCCTTTTCTAATCAATAGTGATTTAGGGCGTTTTTTCAATTGACTTAAGAATTATCTTTTTATTTTCTTTGACCATTTATCAATTGGGCAAATGGGATAAAGTTTCTCTCTAAAGAAAACATTGGTATCTATACTCTTCTCCTTTAGATAGGATTTCCCCTTCATTCAGGATTTTCTATCCACAATTGTCTTTGTCTAACATCTTCAAAAAATCTTTTTTTTCCCCTCAAACAGGCTCCTTTGATGTTCAGTCAAGTTTCTTAAATTATGCTACATAATCTAGTTACAATCTAAACCTTTCCCTAGCATTCATATTGCCAGATTCCACATCCGTGGTCCACAACTACATCTACTTTTCTCCTTTTTAACATTCTAAAATCTGACTTTTGCCCCATTACTCTCTCAAACTTGTTTCCTCAAAGGTCAGTAGATAATGACCTCTAAAGTTTCATACATCTCTGAAATTCTGAGAACTTCCTTCTAGATAAATCCAAGAATTATTCTCAGCCTGCCTTCCAACTGCTCTGAAACCCAGTTTGCTCATCTGTCGTATTCAGCTACTATTACTTGTATGTTATGCTTCATGACATTTTAAGGAGGAAACTTTATCAATTATTAAACACTATATTAGGCTGTGAATTTTTAGGCACTGGCATTTTCTGAATTCTTTCCTATTACTTCTCTCTCTTGTTATTTTCCTTTGATGGTTCTTCCTCCTCCTGCTCCCCCTGTAGGCGATCCAGAGTTGTGCCAGGCATAGTTTCCCGTTCAGCCCCCTGCCATTCTGACCACCCTTCTCTGAAGAGAGCCCACCTTGCCGATGACCTCCCTGAATCTTGGCAAAGCTCTCTTCATTTCTCCAGGGTCTCCTCCACGTGGCCTACTAGCACGTCTATGCAAACCCACATTTCTACCTTTGGCCCCCATCTTTCTCCAAAGCTTCAATATGTTATTTACATTGACTTTGCCAAGGAGAGGGAAGCTGGCCCTCTGTGTGTGTGTGGGGGGGGGGGGGGCTGTAGAGTAAGGACAGAGATCATTATAATAGTACTAGTGCTCTTAGGGGAGGACATTCCCTCTCCACATGCAGCTTGACATTCTCTTTAGTTTATAGTCTTAGTCTTAGAAAGGTGCCTAGAGCTCCGAAAGATTAAATGACCTGTCCAGAGTCATATAGTATGTGTCAAATGTAGAACTCGAACCCAAGTCTTCCTGGCTTCAAGAGCAACTCCTTAGGCAATAGCCCATACTTTTTCTGAAGGATGGATGAAAAAAGCAGCTTGTAGTCATTTTGACTTGTTCAGAATGGAGCTCATCAACTTTTCTTATATATACACATACATACATACATACACACATATATGTGCATATATATATATATTTTTTTTTAAAGCCTTTACCTTCTGTCTTAGTAGGAATTATTTTTTTTTAACCCTTACCTTCTGGCTTAGAATCAATACTGTGTATTGGTTCCAAGGCAGAAGAGTGGTTAGGACTAAGAAATGGAGGTTAAGTGACTTGCCCAGGGTCACACAGCTAGGAAGCATCTGAGGCCAAATTTGAACCTAGGATCTCCTATCTCTTGGCCTGACTCTCAATCCACTGAGTTACCCAGCTGCTCTCTGAATACCTTTTTTGAGAAAAGAATTGGGAGCAAAGTAGATACCAATTGGCCTGGCATTCTTTCCACTATGCTCCCCCTCATCATCTTTTCTTTAAACCAGAACTAGCAGCATATTTCTAAATTAGTCAGAAAAAAACTAGTCACATTAGACTCTTCCTTTTCCATTATCCACTATATTCACCCACTTGCAAAATCTTGGGATTTTTTTTTCATTGAACATTTCTTCTACCTATCCCTTTCTTCCTACTGCCATTACAAACATCATTGTCTTTATAGCTCACATATATAGAGTGCTCTACAGTTTCTAAGCACTTACCTCACATCTGTGAGAATAAGAGAGTTAAAGTATCATCTTCCCCATTTTACAGATAAGGAAAACAAGGCTCAGAGGGTAATTTGCATCTTTTAAATCACAAGAAAATGGTACAGCTAGCATCTGAATTCAGGGAAAGAAATAAGTCATAGTGAAGAGAATTGCATTTGAAATCAAAATAATGAGGTCCATATCATAATTTTGCTATATTATTGCTTGGGTGAACTTGGACAAGTCATTTAGCCTTAGTTTTCTCATCTAACAAATGGGGAAAATAGACTAGATTATCTCCAAGTCCCTTCTAGCTCACCATCCCCTAATCCCAGGGCTCATCCCATTAATCTTTCCATTATACTGTTCATCTTTGTCACTTCCTATCAGGACCATGGCAACAAGCCTCTAGAGAAGCTGAACTCCTTTGGAAGGGGAAGGCAGGCAGGATTGGGTTAGGTAAAGGGGAGGCAGAGTAGGAGGAGTTATAAGTATCCCTTTTGGCATATCTCCTTTTCTGTGGCTCTTCCCTTCCATTTCCTTTCTTCACTGCCCTCCTGCTTTTTCACTCTCCCTGTCAAAACCAAATCAGAAAGGATCCGACAAACTTATTCTCATCATAGCTTAATGTACTAGCCCTTCCAATGGGAACTTGGGCAAGTCACATCTATGGGCAAGTTTTGTCATCTCTAATAGAAGGGGTTGGGATTAGGTTCTGTTAAAGTCTTTTTTCAGTTTTCATATCCATGGCTTTTACTGCTATTTATCCAAAAGAACAAAGATGGGGAGCAGCTGGGTAGCTCAGTGGATTGAGAGTCAGGCCTAGAGACAGGACCAGATGCTTCCTAGCTGTGTGACCCTGGGCAAGTCATTTGACCCCATTGCCCAGCCCTTACCACTCTTCTGCCTTGGAACCAATACACAGTATTGATTCCAAGATGGAAGGTGAGGGTTTAAAAAAAAAATGAAGCACTAATGTAGTAATGATGAAACTATAGCATGGGTGCCAAAGATGGAATGCTCTCTGTGGGCATGTGGGCATTACCACCCCCCCCTTGCCCTTAGTTCATTACTAGAAAGGCAGAAGGATTCAAGTGGAGCTGTTCCCCTCCCCCTCCCCACCCACATTCCCCACCCCTTTGCCCAGCAGCCAATGGGAGCTAGGGTGTTTTTTTTTTTTTTTATTGCCCAATTTTAGTTTATTGGCTCATCCCATGGCCAAGGGTCTAAGCTCTCCCTCCACAAGCCTTTCCTTCCTTTAGTTTCCTGGATGCACGAACACACGTGCCACATGCACACACACAGGGGGTAAGGTGGGCAGCTCACAAGTGGCAGAGCTGGAGGGGAGCAGAGTACTTGGGCCACTCCCTCTCCTCTACACTCACTGAGGACATTGCTCACTTCCCTCACCCCTCTGCCCAGCAGCCCAATGAGAGGGCTTCTTCCCTCCCCTGCTTGGGAAAGGTGGGGGCAGGGCACACCCAACACTTGATGAGGGGGGCGAGCCCAGCAGTGGGCCTGAGGGATGGGATGGGGGTGGGGCCCAGCACCCTGTCTCTAAAAGGTTCACCATCACTGCTCTATGGCTAGGGTGGGATTTCAGGCTTTAGTGGGGAAGCTATTTTGAAGAAAGCCTTACAAAATATCCTCAACCCAAGCAGCTGGTCTTTCACCTCCAGGTAAAGTAAGTTCTGCCCATTGGAGGGCAACATGAGGGCTCTGGATGTCTAGGGAAGAGGAAGACAGATTAAGAGAGGTTAGGTGAATAGGTGGAGATATAGAAAGGACAAGTGAGAAGGCAAAGATGATTTTTATGACTTTGGACAAGTCACTTCCCTTTTCTTGGTCTCAGCTTTCTCATCTGTAAAATGAGACAGTTGGACTATGTACTACAAAAAAAATTTAAAGCCTTACCTTCTGTCCTAGAATTAATACTGAGTATTAGTTCCAAGGCAGAAGAATGGTAAGGGGCCAGTCAAATTTCAACTCCTTCCTTCACAATTTTGCCTCCAAACACACTGCTCACAAAAAGAACAACTACAATTACATATTCCCTGGGTCAACCAAGTCCCAGGAGGGCGCAACCTTCCGGAGATTTCAAGGAACCAATTCCCTTCTCCTCCTTCGCTCACCAAACAAATGAAGGCTCGGGGTCTTATTCTGCAGCATGAGGGATGGCATGTAACTACTGTAATGTAGAGAAAAAGGACATTTGTTTTTCCTGTTTGATGAAAGCTGATCCCCCTCTGCAGCCTAGGAGCTGTGCCAATTGGGTCTGGTGTCCAGTGCAGCAGATGGGTCAGCAAGGACACAGGATAGGCACATGGCTGCCCAGCTTTTTCTCTGCCAGCCACCTCAAAAACACACTTTTAAAAGGGCCCTCTCCTCCTCCTCCCATCACTCAAGTGTCCCTTATTTCAGTTCTTATTTGAAAACTGAGATTTCCCTCCTGATATAAGAACACATTTATGTTATGCTTTAAAGTTTATAAAACTTCACAATCACCCTAAGAGCCAGTGGAAGTATTTATTCTCAACATTCTACAGATGATGAATCAGAGGTTCAGAAAGGTTACAGAGGTAGACACTAAAGATACTGGTTCAACTAAACACTTAAAGTACTTCCTATTTTTATTATTACAGAGAATCAAAATGATGGATCTTCCAAGATGGAAGATGAGTTAAAGACTTTTTTTTAAAAAAGCAAGTTCCTTGGATGAACCAGTATAGGCCCTTTAGTCAATGATTCCCCTTAACTGAACTGGGTTAGTTACTGCAAGAAGACTATGGAATTGCAAATATAAACACAATAAGGAGGTTTATGATGGGGTCAATCTAATATGATAAAATTAGGGTTTCAAAAATATACTATACAATATAGAATGAAGGGGTACACTTAGCTAGGTAAAGGTTCACAAGAAAAAGATTTAGGAGTTTAAATGGACTGCAAATTCAATATTAAATCAAGTGTGATATAGCATCCCAAAAGGCTAGTGTGACCTTAGGTTGTGTTAATACAGCTGTAGTATCCAGAACAAAAGGAATCCCAAATACAGATTAAGCCCTGGTCTGGATTTAACTAGGCAACTCAGAACTTTGTTGGAAATATGGATCTCGTCTCTCCCTACCTAAAAGGATTGTATGAATAGGCATTACACTATATTGTTTTTGTATAACCTAAGAATCTAGGACAGAACCAGGCACAAAGGCAGTAAATAAATATTCTGATAGGAATAATCCAACCCCAGTCTTCACCTTCCAGGATAGATGCTGTCAACTGAGCCCACCTATCCGCCTGAATTGTCTCCTCTTGGGTGTAGGAGTTCTGAGACCAAGTTGGGATGATTTCCAGGGCCATGGCGGTAACTATAGCAGCAAGAACCACCCCCAGTAACTTGTCATGGTTATTTAACTTACCTTAACAGCTTAAAAAAGACTTTTAGTTTCCCTCCACAGGACAGGGAATTAACGATTCTATTAAAATGCGACCTCTTCTGAACTTACCATCTCTTCTTCCCTTTATAGATTTCCTCTAACTTATAGTATAAGGCTCATAAACTAGCCTTTGGTTTTTTAGCCTTTTTGAAAAAAATCATTTTATGAGGCAAGTCTCAAAACTATACAGTTAGTTCCTCAAAGACAAGGGGCCTTGCATATGTGTGTGTGTGTGTGTGTGTGTTTCTCATTTTCCTTCTGCTGGATACTTCTTGTTTTAGGTAAACACTAGATGTCAATTGTCTTTCCCAGGGCCATCTAACCCAAAGGGAAGCTTTTCAGTGGCTAGCAGCCCCAGCCACTTGGTATACTCATAAATGGCTAAACATGGCTGGTTTATAAAAACTAAAGACACCAAGCCTGTTTGTAGAGCAACTATTTAAATTAAGATCTTTCTTCAAAATGCATATACTTCTGTTGGTGAACCTCTGAAATGGGTCAAACATTCTGAATAGCAAATTGAAACTATGACCAAAAGGATAAAAATGTGCATACCCTTTGATCTAGCAATACCACTATTAGGTCTGTAGCTCAAATAGATTTTTAAAAAGAAGGGAAAAGTACCTATTTTAACAAAAATATTCATAGTAGCTATTTTTTTAGTGGCAAAAAAATTGAAAAGTGAGGGGATATCTACTAAACCGAGAATAGCCAAACAAGTTGTGGTATATGATTGTAATGGAATATTATTGTGCTGTGTAAGGTATAATTTTAGTGTTGTGATTTAAAATCTAGATTTAATTGGTCGCCAGGGGAAATCCCAAATAAAATACCTGTCAGTCTGGAAATTTATGGTGATTTAATTAATATAGTGGAAAGAAATTTAAGAAGGGAGAAGGAAAGGGTGTAGGATTTCTCCCGCCTGGCTTGTGCCGGGCAGGAAGATTAGGGGATCTAGAAAGTAAGGGTTTGGAGTGTGAAGGAGGAAGGAATCAGCCTGAACTCCAAGAAGGCTCAGCCAAGATGCCTGAACCTGAATTAGCTCAAGGGAAAACTCACCGCCAAAACCCAGACAAATAGTTGCCACCACACCAAGATGTCAGAACACTTGGCACACTGCCAGCCAGAGACGCCTCTCCAGGAAAAGAGACCAAGAGGAAGTGACTTACCCTATATAGACAGTTTTATGTCACTTTCCTGTGTCTCATCTGTACCAATGTTAGCTTAGCTTGACTTGGGACAGCCCAGGGGTCTGTCTGCTGTTTCTGGACATGTCTGTTGAAGGCCATCTTTTTAGATAATTAAATCTTTGAGTATTGCGCCTCAGTCTTTGGACTTCAAAGCCACATGAGGGTACATCAATAGATGATAATGCACAAAGACAATTGTCATTCTCGGTCACCGAGAGACTACCACTATGGTGCAGATATTTCTGACCTTATTAAACTAAGTAGGGTGGAGAAATGTAGAGTTCCCAAGACTTGATTCTGTTAAACCAAGTATCTCCATTGTTACTAATCAGTAAATAACTAAACCAGATCTTCTAAAGTATGGTATGAGTAGGGTGGAGTAGTTTTAAAATTCCCAGCTGTAAGAAATGAGAAGTATCAGATTGTTTACCATCTCAGGGAGGGGGTAGGATGAGGTCGGAAAGAGGGTTAGAAGGGAGCAAATTTGGAACTCAGAATTTGTTTTAAAAATAAATGTTAAAAAATTTATTTTTACATGTAATAGAGAAAAAAATTGTTTTTAACTTCATGATTTCAGAAAAACCAGGAAAGACTTGGATGAATTGATACAAAGTGAAGTGGACAGAACCAGAACATTGTATGGAGTAACAGCAATGTCATAATGATGATCAACTGTGAATGACAGCTATTCTTAGCAATACAATGATCTGACAAAGTTCTGAAGGACTTATGATGAAAAATGCTATTCACCTCTTGAGAAAGAACTAATGGAATCTGAGTACAGATCAAAGAATTCTATTTTCCCACTTTATTTTCTTAATGGTTTTTTAAAAAACATATGTCTTGTTAGATTTAAAATGGTTGAAGGCCTTAAACTGTAACAGTTAAAAGAGTGATGTTGTAAACTGTAGTGAGTTAAAATGGTGGAAGATATAAATTGTGATAGATATAAGAGAGGGTGAGTAAATTTGACCGCAGAAAATATGTTTCACTACAGTGTCTTGGTTTTTAAATCAAATATAAGGTGGTCGCCAGGGAAATATTCCCAATTATTCAAATACCCAAGTCAACTGGGTTTTATAGAGATTTTTAATTAATACAAATGTGGAATTAAAGAAAGAGAGAAAAAGGAAATAAGTATGAAGGGCCTTAAGCCAATATGGCCTAGACCTGAGTCTTAAGGGAGATCAGTCAGTCAGTCTTTTAACACTCACCACAAGGTCTGTCTAAGCAAGGATTCTAGTGACACCAGGCCAGTTCCATCTCAGCTGACTTCACCAGAGAGAGTTCCAGCCAGAGTCCTCCTTAAAGAGCCTTCCAGCCAGAGACTGTTCTAAAGGGCTTCTCTCCAGAGCCTCCAGAGGGACAGAGTGCCCTCAGAGGAGCTCCAGCGAGACCTCCTTAGAGATTGTCCTCCAAGAGCTTCTCTTCTTCAGAGCCTCTCTCAAGAGATTCTTCCCAAGCGATTCTCATCAGAGATCCTCCAAAAGGTTTTTTTCAAGAGATTCTGCTTTTTCTTATATAGGGATTTTTCTCCTATGTCACCTCCCCTAAGTCCTTACATCTACCAATCACTGTAGACGTTTTCCAAAGGACTGCCCATCTGAATTCCTGCTAAGTCCACTAATCTCCTCAGTAAGTCTGAACCAGAAAAAATGCTACTGTGTTAAGTCTGAACCAGTGAAAACACAGCTGAGTCAACTAATCTCATTAAGAGAAAACTTGCCTGACCCTTTTAGGTACCTAGCATCTCACTGTATCAATTCTAAAAAACAGGCAGGGCTCAAAGAACTCCTTGCCTTATTATAAGCATGGGTCCAAATACTTTCATTGTTTAGCAAGGAGTTTTCTCCCCTAAAGCAATCTTAAGTATGGGTGGAGTAGAGGTCCTCCCATAGCAAGGATTTTTCTCCCCTAAAACAGTCTTAAGTACGGGTGGAGTAGAGGCCCTCCCATTTCTGATCCTGGCCAGTTCTCACATCAAAATGGGGAATGTTTCCCAGTAGGGAATTTGTTCCAATGGAGGATTCCTCAATGTGGAAATTTTTAACATTCACAAGTCTGAGAAATTTCAAGATTTACAGTCTTCTTCTACAACATGACCAATATGTAAATGTTTTGCATAAAAACCTAAATCAAATTGTTTACCATATTAGAGAAGAGAGAGGGGAGGGAGGAGGAAGAGAATTTGGAACTCAGAATTTTAGGAAACTAATGTTAAGTTTTTCTATAACTGGGAAGAAAATTGAAAGATGTTTAAAAAATACATGTGTTCTTTGGAAATAGCTATATTCTTTTTCTGTATGTACACACACGCATTAAAGCTAAAGATTGCATGAATACTTTTGGGACATCCCAAATGTCACAATATGCAAACATAAGAGTAGGAATCAGGGAGGGAGGAGTAGAGATCAGGTAATATTATATGTTATGTTCCATATTCCCAAGGAACTTGCAGAGAGATACAGAAGTTAGTTCAGTAGCATTTTCTCATTTACAGGTGACTGACTTGACTCGTTTGACTATCTACAAACTATAAGCCTTTTCTATTGTTGTTTTAAATTTTTAAGTATGATATGATGGAATATTATACTAACTAGAATACCAATATTCCTGGATTTAAAGGCATAAGATGCTGTTTCAAAACCACTGTGACCCTGGGAAAATAACTTCTCTTGGCCTCCATTTCCTCATCTGTACATTGGACAAGACAAATAATTACCAACATTCTTTCTAATCTTGGATACTATAATTTTAAAACTATGGTTGCCCTCTGGTGGCTAGAAAGAGAGCTATTAGCTCCCAAACATATAATTCAAACCAATGGTACTATACCAAAGCTATTTCTGGAAGTGTGACCTACCTCACAGCCGACATATGAACCATTTATTCCTTTTAGCTGAAGCTGGATGACCACCCCACAAAAGAACTGATACTTATTTTCAATTTATTACTCAACAATTCTTGTGACTTTCAATTAGAGTGTGCCATTGAGAAGGAATTTTTTTAAATCACTTGAACTTGTTTCCACTTATCTGTTCACCAGAGACTGATTTTGTAGAGTAGAAACTGACGTCATGGCTCCCTGGCTGCTCAACCCTGGTATCTGGTACAAAGAGATAAGTTATTGGAAGATGTCTATTAGCTCTCACAAATCTAATAATTTTCCTTAGAAATAAATCTCACTACGGACATAGACTGTGACCCAAGTCACAACAAGCTTCAATAGCTTGAACTTACCTTGAGAATTTTTTTCCCAGACACATACTATGCATAAGGAGATTAGGTTATTCAACAATAATATTCTACCCTTCCATCTTGCCCAGACAGAACATAGTCTCTCTGAGGACAAAGATGGTTATTTTTGTCTTTGCATACATTGAATCTAGACCAATGGCTCCCACATAACAGGTGTTTAACAAACTTGTTGGATTGAATAAGACCTCCTCCATTGGCACTGATTATCCATGTGATGGTCTCCTCATAAATCAATTGGTACCGGACATGTTCAAAATATAATTCACCTCTAGTATTCTCCAAATTTCTCTACTTTTGTTGAGGATACTATTTTCCTGGTCACACAGGTTTCTTTTTTAAAAATTTATTTATTTATAATATTTTTCATAGTTACATGATTCATGATCTTTCCCATCCCAATTCCCCAACCCCCTCTCCTGGAGCTGACAAGCAATTCTACAGGGCTATACATGTATCATTGTTTGAAACCTATTTACATATTATTCATATCTGCAACAGAGTGATCTTTTAATGCCACCCATATCCCCATCAAACCATATGATCAATCATATGTTTTTTGTCTGTATTTCTGCTCCCACAGTTCTTTCTCTGGATGTGGATAGTGTTCTTTCTCCTAAGTTCCTCTGGATTGTCCTGGATCATTGCATTGATGGTAGTAGAAAAGTCATGACATTTGATTGTACCAGTGTTTCTGTATACAATGTTCTCCGGGTTCTGCTCCTTTTGCTCGGCATCAATTCCTGGAGGTCATTCCAGTTCCCATGGAATTCCTCCAATTCATTATTCCTCTCAGCGCAATAGTATTCCATCACCATCAAATACCACAATGTGTTCAGCCATTTCCCAATCTAGGGATACCCCTTCATTTTCCAATTTTTTTGCTACTATGAAAAGTGCAGCTATAAATATTTTTGTACAAACATTTTTTCCTTATCTCTCTGGGGTACAAACCCAACAGTCACACAAGTTTCTAAACTTTTCCTAGGAGGCTCTCTCTCTCTATCAACAGCCCCAACATAGCCAACCAGTTGCTAAATAACTAAGCATTCCCCAAATTTGCTATTTTATCATTTTCCTCTGTATTTTTGCCATTCCCTGTCTAGAAAGTATTCTATTTCTCCCCTCAGTGTCTTTTTCTTCAAAATTTAACATGTATGCTCTTTCTTCTGCAAAACCTTCCCTGATCTTTCCCTAGTTCTAAGTGCTTTTTCCTTCAACAATTCTTATGTTGTATGTGCCTCCCATCCTTCAGTAAAAATATTATTTCTGAGGGCAGAAATTGTTTCATTTTTTTTGTCTTTTTATTGCCAGGGCCTATCATGGTACATTGTTCCTATCAGACACAATATTTATGCTTGAGTTATATCTCTGCAATATTTCTCATATCCACCATCTTCTTCCTACTTATATAGTTACTACTCTAGTTCATGTCTGTGTCACCTCTTGTCTAGCATTTTTATAATTAATTACCTTGTAATTGGCCTTTCTTCCTTTTAGGATCTCACTTGTGAAGATTGGATTTAGCTATCTCCTGATTGTAACAATGAAGACACTTAGCTCTTCCTTTATTGTGAAGATTAAATTGTAATCCCCTTACTGTTAACAATGAAGGTATTTAGTTCTTCCTTTATTGGGAATATTGAATTATAATCCGACAATCTATTTTTAGATTTTAATCCCCAAAAGGGGATATAATCTAACCAAAGAAGGTGTGAACTAAAGAGTGGGCAGTCCTGGAGAAAAGCGTCTGCTGTGATTGGTAGATGTGAAATTTAGGGGAGGCGACACAAGGGAAGTTCTTTAAAAAGAAGATCAGAGGCCAGAAGAAGATATTCAATTTAATTTGAGGAGATCAAAGAGCTCTCTGACTCAGAGGAGAGACTATGGAACTGGACCCCTGGAGGAGCTCGTGCAGGAGACCTCAGACTGCTTTCCATTTAGCCGGTTACTGTTGGTGAGTGAAAGGCTGACTTAGTGACTCTGCCTTTCTCAGAGGTATAAACCTCCAAGAAAGGCCCATCGTCTTGAGACTCTTTTCCCTGATTAGGATCTTAGTATTTCTATCTGGCTCAGAGGAAGCTGGAATTTCCTCTCTCTCATTCCTCAGTATCTTCCCTCTATTGTAAATAAACTACCATAAATTCTATTTACTTTAGTAATTCATTTTGGAATTTAGAAATTAAATCCCTGGTGACCACCTAATTAATATATTTCATATTTAATTTTAATTTAATATTTAAATATTTAATATATTTCAACCACCACCAAAATTTAACACTCTTTTCTAGTTAACTCCACCAGTAGTGTCAAACTCGAATATAAACTGGGGCCACTAAACTGTACATATAGATCCCTGCAGGCTACATATCAACTCAGAAAAATGCATGTTAATATTATCTATTTTAGCATATTTTAAAACTTATTTTGCCATTTCCCAATCACATTTTAATTCAAATGACAATTGGGAATAATGTGAGCCGTCTAGCACCTCTGATCCGCACAGCTATTAAAATAACTTTGCTAAAACATGGTTGTGTCCATGTCATTTTTCCTGGTCAAAATCTATCATTGGTTTCTTAATGCCCCCAGGATAATAAAATATAAGTACCTCATTCTGGCATTTAAGGTCTTCTATAATATGGTATCTATCAACCCATCTTCCCAGTCTAATGTCACATTAAACATTCTACATTCCTACCAGACAGGATCACTAGCTGTTCCTTAGACTTCCCTGATTCCCTTCCCCAACTTGTTAATGTTGTCTCTCTTCACTTGCCCTTATACCATATTTATTTGTGGATGTTTAGTTCTCTAGTAGAACAAAAACTCCCTAAAAGCTATTGTTTTTGTGCTTTGATAACACAGCCAAATACAATGCTTTCCACATACTTTACTTCAGTTTTCCATGGAGCTATCATCTCATCAATGTGGGTATTTGCTTCAATGATGAAGATAACCCCTTCTGTGCCTTTTTATTTGGAATACTTGTCCATGTCTTCCCATAAATATTCCACTGGCAAGGTACACCCAATGTGCTGAATGCCTTATATTACAAAGAGAGCAATGAAACCCAAGGACTGCCCAAGAGTTAGTCTTCATCCTCACTACATGAGTATAGCTTGTCTCCTTTTCTAGTCATAAATCTCTTTGATATCTATTACACAGCTGGTGTGCAAGTTTTTATTGGTAATTTGCTGCAGGCTATCATCACTCATAATATTTCCTTTCCCCTTGGGTTGATCCACAAGACTAATTTTCCTGAGACTGAGGTATTTATAATTCCATTTTATAGAGCATTACTAAATGACTACTAGTATTTAAAAAAACAAGGTGGACCTTTATTTCAGGAAGAATCTGAGGACAATTAAAAGTATCACACAATTTCTAAAATGTCATCCAATCTATTCTCTCTCTCCTATTCAATTCAGGGTTCAGTTCATTATTCACTTTAAGTCTAGACAAAAGGCATCTTCATCCATTTGGTTGTCCCTGGACCGACAGTTAGGCCAAACAAATTCTTTATGGATCTCATTTGGAAGATGTGTAACATTCTGGGCTTAATGTGATTAGAACATCAACCTCAAACAAGAGCATCTGGAATATGGCACCTTCCCATACCTTCCAAATGCAAGAGGCATAATCCCTTTACACTAGACATGTCACATTAGGACAAACACCTCTGGAAAGCAACTGTTCCCCGTTTTATTCCCTATGTGATATTAATAATCAGTATGTTGTTGAACAAAGTTATCTATTACTGTTTTCCTGTTCATACCTTCATCAAGTATCTTTGATATGCATGTGATTAGACTCAAAAATTTTGTAGATATGGGAAAGCAGATGTATAAATTGGTAATTGTTATTTTCCTGATCCTATTTTTTGGTGGTAAAATCTGAGATTTTAAAATAGAATTTAGTATCCTTTCCTCAATACTCTAAAAAATGTGGAACCTTTAGACCAAACTACCTCTATATATATTTTGCCTGGTTCAGATGTTCTCCCCATTCTTTTTTTTTTTAGCCCTTACCTTCCATCTTAGAATCAATACTGTGTATTGATTCCAAGGCAGAAGAGCAGTAAGGGCTAGGCAATGGGTATTAAGTGACTTGCCCAGGGTCACATAGCTAAGAAGTGTCTGAGGCCAGATTTGAACCTAGGACCTATAGGCCTGGCTTGCAATCCACTGAACTACCCAGCTGCCCCTATTCTCTCATTCTTGATGATGGTCTGAAAGTGTTTCAGATAAGACTCATATCAGTAATTCCTTGTCCATTAAGTCTTTTCAGAACTCATCTTATTCATTTCATATAACACAATAGTATTCTGTAACAACCATATACCACAATTTGTTCAACCATTCCAAGTGATGAGCAACCCCTCAGTTTCATTTTGTTCATTATTCATCCAACCTCATTTTTTTGACATTATTTGGTACTTTAAGTATTCATGATATTTTCATTTAGTCTTATAAGCTTCTGTTCTCTCATATTTCTTAATCCTAAACCACATTTTTCAACATATTTGCTGTCCTTTCCTAGGTATCTTTGATGTCACCAAGTATTAAAATACATACTGAAATGATATCCTACCTAAATTAATTTCCCTATTCAGTTCATGCCAATCAAAATAACCAAAAATTAATTCATAGAGCTAGAAAAAATAATATCAAGTTTCATCTGGAAGAACAAAATGTCAAGAATATCAAGAGAATTAATGGAAAATAAAATATAGGAAGTCTTGCTATACCAGACCTCAAACTATACTATAAAGCAGTAATTATCAAAACAGTCTTGTACTAGTTAAGAAACAGAGCAATGAATTGTGGATTAAGGGAACAGATTAGATAATCAACATATGGTAGTTAATGTCCAAAGCAAGTTTAATAAACCCAAAGATCCAAACTTTTGGGGAAAGAACTCACTAATTGACAAAAACTACTGGGAAAACTGGAAAGCAGTATGGGCAGAGACTAGGAATGGACCAACAACATCTCATGTCACACACCAAGTAAGAATACATCTAGACTATGGGAGGGGGTTGAGAGGAGGGGAAGAAAAAAAACCATGAATCATGTAACCATGGGAAACTATTCTAAATTAATTAATTAAATAAAAATTTTAAGTCACCAAAAAAAAATGCATCTAGATATAGATCTAGAAATAAGGGGTGAAACCATAAACAAATTAGGGGAATGTGGAAAAGTTTAATTGTCAGATAAGGGAAGAATTTATGACCAAAAAAGGCATAGAGGACATCACAAAAAATGCAATGGATAATTTTTATTAAATTAGAAAGTAAAAACATACAAATAAAACAAACACAACCAAGATTAGAAGGGAATCAACAAATTTTGGGGGGGGGAAAATGATAGAAAGTGTCTCTGACAATGCACCAAATCACTATAATGCTGTAGATGGCTGATACAAACATTCTGGAGAGCAAGATGGAACTAGGTTCCAAGGGTTATAAAACTATACATATCTTTTGACCTAGCAATACCACTACTGGATTTGTATCTATGACTATATGATCTCTATGATAAGTCTTTGAAATTTCCCATTGTGAATACTAAATATAAGATGATCAAACGCTCCTTAAATTCTATTTTTTGTTACTTCTGGATGCAAATTGGAACCGATTCCACCATTTCCTTTATTTGACTCCACAATGAATCTGTGAGTCATGTCTAGATTTAGCTTCAACATCTTTTTTGGTTTTCTGTTTATGCTGAGAAAAAGAATGTCAAAATCTATATGACTCAGTTCCTTCAGGTGCGTATGCCAATTCGCTGACCACTGGACAAATATCTCACATTTAGATTATCAACAGTTAATGCTAAGAAAATAAAAATTAACATTTGACACTGTATCTCTTTCTGCCTTTCAGCCACTATCACTGAAAAAGTAAAAGGGAGGTAAACAAAACAGAGCTATTTTGTATCTTGTTCATTTTGGGAGATTCCATTATAGCACCCCTTCTGGCTATTTCTTCTCCACCCCCTCAACTTACTCTCACAGGCTGCATCCCATAAGAGGTAATAACCTTCGTTCTGGTACTCCTATGGAAGCTATACTCCTAAAACTAAAGCTCACAAGTTTCCAAAGGTGCCTGCATTTTCTTTCTTTTTAAAAAATATTGTATTTTGCTAATTATATGTAATTATAATTTTCAACATATATTTTGGGTCCAAATTGTTTCCCTCATTTCTTTCCTTCCTCAAGCTGGTAAGCAATTTGATCTGGGTTATACATGTATGATCATGCAAAACATATATTTCCATATTGGTCAGTGTTGTGAGAGAATACTCATATAACCCCCCCCCCCAATACAAAATAAAAGAGTGAAAAACAGATGCCTTCATTTCCAATAATCATCTTCAATAGTCAACTAGAGAATACAAATACAAAGGCATTTATTGAAATAGCATAGCATAAAAGAGTAATAGAACATTCCCCCTTAAACCTAGGGCATAGTCTCCTACAAAGATACTATGTCTGCCACACAGATGCTTAGGAAATAACAAGTCCATGCTGTAAAGTCCTGCGGTCCTTTCTCTTTTGGGGATGTCCTTGCTTATGATGGACAGGTAGTTAGCTCCTGGTCCTCTCTGCAGAACTGCTGATGACCAGGATTAACTCTCTCATCTTACACAGCTGCTTAAGTCTCATGCCCTGACCAACTCCCTAATGACTTCCTTTTAAAAATACTATGGGGGAGGTGGGGGCAGCTGGGTGGCTCAGTGAGCAAGGCCTAGAGACATGAGATCCTGGATGCAAATCTAGCCTCAGATACTTACCAGCTGAGTCACCCTGGGCAAGTCACTTAACCTCCACTGCCTAGTCCTTACTGCCCTTCTGCCTTGGAACCAATACCAAGTATTGATTCTAAGACGGAAGGTAAGTTTAAAATATATACATACACACACAAACACACATATATTTTTATACACACTATAAAGGCCAATCATTAGCTCCTTACTAATTCCATCAAGTTTGATTTAACTTCTTTTTATTTCATTAGGGAAGTTAACATTATATCTCCTTTAACTACCCCTTAATTTCTATAAATTCATTGGCTAGGTTATGGGAAGAGGTTTACCTTGATCAGTTCTCTTGCCCCACAATAATCATCTTCTTGCTTGAGTTATTAGTAATAAGCCTTGTCTGTACTCAGGCTAGTCTTCAGAAAATACTGTCCTTGAAATCCTACCTGAAACACTTACAGGACAGTAGTTCTTTCCAGAGCTTATAGTCTGCTGACAAAGGCTTCAAGTATTGAGGGTCACTTTCACCCAAAGACAAGGTATCAGAACAGGACTTTTATGGAGAACAATGTCATAGTAAGTACTTAATAAAGGTTTCTTTTTAATGAAATGTGATACATCACACAAAAAAAATCATAATATTTCATGACATTTCTTTCACACTTCTAGTGTGTAAGTCACTTATAACTAAATAATTCATTCCATATTAGGCTTGGAGTTGGGGGAACAAACGTTCCTTAGCCTTGCATTAACCTTATTTTATTTGATTCCATCTTATTATCTTCATTTTATGAATGAACTAAGACTTAAATTACAATTAAAAAAATAAAAAGGTTAATGTATGACTAAGAACTTTGAAGGAAAAGCCTCATGAGTCTTTTCCCAAGAAATTCACTATGATGATATGACTTATACTGATTATACTTATACATGATTTATACTGATTAGCTCATGTTAGCCTCAACATTCCTGTAAGGTACTACTAATATTACTATCTTCCTTTGAGAGATGAAAAAATGGAAGTTCAGCAAGGTTAAATAACCAGTCACTAAGTAATAGAGCCCATACTTAAACTCAAGTTGTCTTGCTCCAACTTCTATACTCTTTCTACTAAATCACAATGGAGGTGTGAGGAGTCAACCTTAAACAAGACTAGATATGACATCCAAAAGCAGAAATTCTAGAATCTTCCCAACAACAAACAAGAGGAAGAAGACAAAAATCAAGAAATAAAGTTTACTGAAGATCAGAAAGAGGGCTAAAAACCAATATTTTGACCCAGGATAGAAGGTAGGATAGAGTAAGTAAGTTTTTATGAAATCTGCAATGGCCAGTGGCTAAAAGCAATACAACTGACTGTGCTTGTAAAATAGCTCAGTACCTCCAAACTCGTTTGTGCTTGCATAAAAGTGTAGTTGTGTACCTAAAATCATAAAAAGACACGTAACATGTCTACCAGTCCTGCATTATGACAAGATTTGAATTAAAAATGAACCCTAGCTATGGAGTTTTCCTCTGAACATTAACTTTTCTTCTGTTACTCAGCTTACCCTCATTTAGGCCAGCCCCAAGGCCTTTGTCCAATATCTGATGGTCTTGTATGGTTTTTACCACATCTACCCAGAGTCAGAGCCTTTCTCCAGCCCTATGCCCAACCCAATAGGGGCAACCTGTTCTCACTGAGCTGGCCCAACAAAGCACCAGGAAAACAGTAAAATCTCAGCCGGACACCGAAGGAGAAATCTAAAAATATATTACTGAGCAATATGAGAGGACTCTGCTAAGGACAGAGGGAATACCACATAGCGTAGTACTAAATAAAGCTCTCCTATCAGCTTCTGTGGGATAGTGTTCCCATCAAGCCCATGACACCACAACCCAGGCAGGAACCATTTCCAGCCCTCGCTCAATGAACCATCTGTCATCTGCTCCCAAGACTAGAGGAAAAACTCCACTTGGCAACTGAACAGACCCCAAGGAAGTAGAGTGCTCTCTTTATAACCATTTTTGTCTTTAGCTTTCAAATTAGCAGCCTTTTCCCTTGTCTTGAACAGAAATGGTATCGCTAAAATAGCTTTATACAAATTCCCCGGAGGAACATCCATTCACTTAGGTTTGTGCTTATTATGTAATATCCAGCAATACATGACCAACCATGTGCAAAAGTTGCCATTGCTAATTATATCATGTATTCATCTCTGGCTCCAGCCTGGTTCAGGGCATTAGAAACGCGATACACCGCCACTTTATTCCAGGATCATTGGTATGACTCCAGTCTGCAAGTGACAAAGTCATTGCCATATGATGCTGGTTACAACAGTGTGAGAGTAGTTACACACTTCAGTTTTGCTTCAAATAAGCACAAGCCCATAAATTGTAGAGACTCACAACCCCAGGGTTTTGGAGGATAAGAGGATTAATTACACTTTTATCCTGAGACTTGATCCATCCTTTATCCTAAGTCCTAAAACTGCCAAATTAAAGTTGACTATTAACCCGGTATCAGACTAAATCTTTATTAATAGTCTAAAGGATTACCTACTTTCAAATTTGGGGCATGTAGCCTTTTTAAAGAACCAGAAACAAGAAATGGTTTGGAGATCCTTTCAAAATGAGCACTTTCTTTGGGGTTTCTCAGTACAGGCATGCCAGCCTAACTCAATCAGAGCCTGCCTTTCCTGAACAAGTGCAAGTGGCCTCCCCCATTCCCCACACCTCCAAGATCATTTTAAAAATTACTCATTTTATGATTCATTTTCCTTGGCCTTTATAAGGAAAGAATATTCATATTGGGTTAACAAGTGATAAATTTGTTAACCCTCCCAAGTAACAACTTTGCCATAACACGAATATGTGACTAAGGTGAGAATTTCAGGCACCAATGCAAGTTGTTGTTGGAGGCATTTTTAGTAACATAATATAAAATTAACAGAACTGTCCCTAGGATTAAGAAAATTACAGGGATCACCCCAGTTGCCAAAAATTTGGTGTTTTTTTTTCTTTTACCATTTTAAACAATGTTGAAAGAACTAAGTGGCTGAAACCACAAAAGGATGATCAAGGGAAACAATAATAGACTATGATTTAAGAATCCCGAGTTCTAGTTCTGGTTCTACTACACAAGTGGGTGAATGAGTAATTTAACCTCTGACCTCAATTTCTTTATCTGAAAAGTAGATTAAGAAAAAAAGAGCCCTTACCTTAACATTTGTCTTAGAATAGATATTAAGTATCAGTGCCAAGGCAGAAAAGTGGCAAGAGCTAGGAAATTGGGGGTAAGAGATTTGTTCAAGGGTCACAAAGCCAGGAAGTATCTGAAGCTAGATTTGAACCCCGGGCCTTTCATCTCCAGGCCCAATTCTATCCTCTATGCCACCTACCTGGCCCCAAAATAGATATTTTAACCTTAACTTGGTTGTTGCAAGGAGTAAATGAAATATATATGAAAACATATGGAAAATTATAAAGCGTTCTACAAACATAGGATTAATATTAGCACTACCCATATCACAGATCTTAAGGACCTAATAGTTGTGTGCAGAAATTATTTGAAGAAATTTAAAGCACTATGCAAACTATTAGGCTATTATTTTTGACAGGTGAGACTTATGATACTGTAAATCCACCTAAGCCCTGTCTCTAGAATATGTTTAGGCACTGTGGAGAGAAACTGCTAATAAAATTACTAGTTATTATTATATTCTATTATAAACAAGGACATACACCAAAATGAAGCAAATACGTATTGGCATAAAACATCAAGGTTAAGAGATATAGCAAAAGAAATCTAATAATCAATAAAGTAATTAACTAATTCAATTAATAACAAAAATAACTAATTGAATAAGCATAATTAGTTATGTTTGAGAGTGTGTTGGCCTGGGGCAGCTGAGTGGCTTAATGGATAGATAGCCATGCCTGGAGAGTTCCTAGGTTCAAATCTGGCTTCAGTCACTTCCTTAGCTGTGTGACCCTGTATCACTTAACCCTCATTGCCTAGCCCTTGTCCTATTAAGACAGAAAGTAAAAATTCAGGCAAGAAAAAAGGAGTGTCTTCAATGATATGGTTTCTCAGGATTTAGCCTGGGTCTAGATTAGGTCCCTTCATTGTTCCCCTCATCCAATAAGTAAACATGTTTATACTTTCCTCTCTGTAGCTGGACTATCTAAAGCTCACCAGTTTACAATGATCTCTCCTTTTTCAGACCTTGCACAGAACTTCTAATTTATGGCTTGTAAATTTATATACTTTGTCATATTCTTCTCTAATAAATTTCTACAGTGTACACCTTGTTCTATTCTCAAGATTATACTCTTTGCAGGAAGGAACATTGCAAGGGGAGGCCACTTGCACTGAAAGTACAGAAACTTCTTTTGTATCCTCCCATCACATTTTGTTACATAACCCTTGTTTTTCACTTTTGTTGTACCAATTTATTCAAAAGAAAAGATGACAGTCACCATAATATTTACCTAGTGGAGGAAATAAAGGATACCAAACCTCTGAACTATTAAGCACATCAGCATAGAAAACTGACAACCAAGATAATAGTTTATTTTAAGTTTAAAGAAAATATGTATTTGGATACAAAAAGGCAATACATATTGGGATTTTTTTTTAAATAAATAAGGATACTATCATTTCATGCAAAGAACATAGGAATAAGGTATTAGGGAAGGCAGACAAAAAATACACTCAAAATTTTAAAGTCCTTTTCCATTCACTTCACTTATTAGGTAAATCGACGCTTACTTTGATCTGGTAACAATTCCATCATGTCCACCTTCATTGTGAGCTCAGCATCCACAGAATTCTAAAGGAAGAAAGTATCTCAACAAATAGATTCAAGAATATCTGTTTTAAGTTCCTAAGTTTACTCCTCTTCTGCAGTTATTTTAAGCCCAAGGAAGAAAAAAGTAGATTAAATTCTGGTATCCCAAATAATATAAATATTTCCAGACATTTCCTCATCTGCTGCCCTTCAAAATAATGTATATAGGATGTTAGAAAGTTAACAATAATATGAACAGCAACTAAATCACTTCCTAGCACTAATATGTCCCTCCCATCTACCTCCTGCTTCCCTCTTTCCTATTAGCTGCTACGAACACACAACTCTTAACTCTGCTCTTTCTTCAAAAGGTAGTCTCATTCCTACCTTCCTTAGCCATTCATCTCTCTAGTCCCACTCCAATTCTGTCTACCTTCCTAATGTTCTGATCCTTTTTACTGTTTTCTAAGGAACACTTACTTTATTGGAGGTTATGTATTCTTGATATTTTTACCAGGCACTTCCTGGTTCTCACTGAAAATTCTCTTTACTATACTAAAACCACATTTCCTTTGTAAATCTCTCCAATGTAGGGTGTTTTTCCACTCCATAATGCCCAAAGAAGAATCCAAACAACCCATTTCTCACTACTATTTCTAGATCACAGATGTGCCATCAACCCTCTGTATTATTTTGAAATTCATGCCATCTAATTAGATCAGCTTTTCCCATCCTTAAAGATAAACAAGTCACATTCCCTCCTTCCTCAATAAGCAACTGTCTCAAGATTCTAGACCTTCAATCCTTCCTATTGTCCTCACTCTCTATTACTTTATTTGTATCAGTGTTGATGATCTGTCCAAGGCTTTACCCCTAAGAATTGCCTGACATTAATATCAACCTGAATAACATTTTGTCTCTACTTCACCTCAGTCATCTATCAGCACAGTCATTCATCATTGCTACAAATTGTTTCACCTCCAAGCTCTTGAAATCTTCAATTCTTTCAGAACACAACTGCCTCTCTTGTCACTTTTCCCTTTCTCTCACTACTACTGAACCTGCTCTTTTATCAAATCCCATCAATTCTTCATTTTTGTCCTCTTCTGTCTTCACTAGTTTCTATACCAGTGCCAACTCCATTTCTAACATGTTCTCACCAGCACCGAATCTCATCATTCCTGGATCTCTCTCTCCCCTCACTCACCAAATAATTACAAATTCCTAATCTTGAGTAATGTTAGACACCTGGATTTTTGAGTATTGACAGGGAAAGTATTGAGATTGTGCTAATTAGCCATTTCTTCTCAAATGGTACTTGCTGCTTCTCATAACATTTCCGTTTTATCTTTTAACCATCCTTTAACAAATTCCCAACAGTTACTGAAAACTTTTTGCTCTCAAGACTTTGAACCCCAACCTTGCCCCTTCCTTATTCTAAACAGATTTCATTTCATATATATCTAAGAAGAGATAGAAGCTGGTGGACTGGAGCATCCTCAAATCCCTTCTCCTTCATTCCAGAACTTTTACATATTATTTTCTCCAGACTCAGATGTTCTTTCCTCTTTCCACGGTTAAACATTTCCCTGGTGCCTGTGATCACCTCCTATGTCCTTCCTTGCTCCTGAAATTAGCCCATTTCCTTCTCCAAGGTTCCTTCAGTGCTGTCTACAAAAATATCTCGACTAAACTAAAAAGTTCTTTCCTTCTATTCTGTGACCTCCTCAAATTTCTGTTGCATCTTTGTACTTCCTTCCACTGCCAAACCTCTAAACAAAAATAATCTACAATTGCTGCTTCCAATTCACTTCTTCAATACCCACTCCTACCTCAAACCTCTGCCAAGGCTGCTATCTCCATGTCTTCAGACATGTCACCAATGTCTCTAGTCACTATATCCAATAACTATTTCTCAATTTCCATCCCCTTTGACTTCTCTGAAGCATCTGATTTCATAAGCCATTTATCTCCTTCTTGATGTTCTCTTCTGCCTTAGTTTTTCTGAAAATATATTTTCATGCCATTGAGTTAAAGGGAAAAGAAGTTGTAGAATTGGAAAGGGGTTAGGAGAATAGAAACAATATAAATTGATAATGATTTGCTAAAGGGCATGAGAGAATGAGGAGTAAGGAGTGGAGGATCTCACTCTATGCCATAGTCAAGATAAACTGAATTAATTATTTGTATTTTCCCCAACTCTTGCCTTCGCTCCTGCTATTTCTTATACTTTTGATACCTTTCTTTATTTCTCCATCTTTACCTATTAAAAATCACACATTTCCTTCAATGGTCAGCTCAAATCTTACTTCGTCCATTAAGTCTTATCTGATGTTCTCAATCAGGAATGGGCTAGCTTTGGAACAAAGAATAGTTTCATAGGATCAAATAATATGAGTTTAGAGACAACAGGGACCTTAGTAACCATTTAACCCTCTCATTTTACAGGTGAAGAAACTAGTTTTGTTAGGTCCCCTAGAAAGTGTAAGTGACTTGCCCAGGATCACACAGCTAGTAAGTGTCTGAGGTAGGATGTGAACTCAGACCTTCCTGGCTCTCCAAGTCCAGCATTTTATCTTGTAAACCAAAGGTTTTCAAACTTTTCCAAAATAGTAGAATTCTTCAGTTTAAAACAAACTTTGGCAAAACCCTCTTAGTAAAATCCTCTAAAATTATTTTTAATACCTACTAACAAACAGCATAAAGTTTGTTTAAAAACAAACGAGGTATTTTAGGACTCCTTGCAGTAGAGTTTGAGAAACACTGCATTAAACCAATCTACAACTGACTCATTTCTTGTATGATAGTTATCTTCCCTTGAAGATCATAAGCTCCTTGTAGGCAACATGGCATAAAGGATAGGAGCACTAGACTTGGGAGTCAGGGAGATTATTTCAAATCCTGCCTCAGATATTTAATGACTGCTGTGTGATCCTAAGCAAGTCACTGAGCCTTAGTTTCTGGATTTGGTGACCTCTAAGGACCTCTCTAGCTCTAAATCTATCAATCTTTCATCTTATAATCAACTTTGTCATCTCCCTTAGAACCAAACCCAGTGACCTGCACAGAGTTGTTACTCATTATATATTCGCTGAATGAACAAAGAACATGTGTTGGGGAAAGAAGTTCAGAGAGAACTTTATCGAACACTTCATGGCCACATTTATAGGTTTTATTAAGTACATACCAGTTCTCGCTTGGCTTCTTCAATTTTCACTTGAGCAAGAGAAGGATTCTTTTAGAGAGGAAAAAAGGTACATGTTAGATAACAGAAAATTTGTCAAATCACAGGGGCATGTCTTAACATAAAATTAAGATACAAAGGTCTCTTAAAACAAGTAAATTGAAAGTATGATTTTTTTTTAAGTGTTATGGATCTTCTTCAAAGGAAACAATGAATATGCTCAGTAAACATCAAAATTAAGAGTCAACAGTGGGCAGGACAGCTAGGTGGCTCAGAAGATAGAGTCAGGTCCAGAGATAGGAGGTCCTAGGTTCAAATCTGGCCTCAGATACTTCCCAGCTGTGTGACCATGGACAAGTCACTTAACCCCAATTGCCTAGCCCTTACTATTCTTCTGCCTTGGAAGTAATACTTTATTGATTTTAAGATAGAAAGAAAGAAAGGTGTTTGTTTGTTTTTTAATTAAAAAGAGAAAGACACACACACACAAAGATAGCAGTGGCTTAACCAAATGGAAAACAGTCTAGTAGTGAAATGAAACTCTGAGTACTTCCATTATTTCGAAGAAAACTTTGGGATACGAAACATTTTTTAAAATCATGACACAGTGTAATAAATACCGGCATTAAGTCTAAATAAGATTCCAATCTCTTCTTCAAAGGTGCAGTCTGTTGTTTGAGTTCAGCCAGTTTCTAAGGAAATAACAAAACCAAATTACCAAAAAGCAACGAAGAAAATTAAACTACCAAAGAAAAATTTTACAAATAATTTAAAAGAGAAAAGTTACACATCCAACATTTTTTTAAAGAAGAGTGGGAGTTAGGGATAGGCTATGTAATTTGATAAAGGAAGGTAATGAGGGAAACTGCTAGAATCACAATTATATGCTGTCTGGGAAGTTTGCATTTTAGTGCCAAGTAGTCAAAATGGAAAATGTTAGGACAGCCAAGCTCTACAAGACCTAACACACACATATCCAAAAGAAAGAAGTTAGCCTTTAGAGTTAGAAATATAAACCAAGTCTTGCAAAAAAAAAAAAAGGAAGTTGTGATACATGATTATAACGGAATACTATTATTCAGTAATAGAGAATATGAAGAACTAGGAAAAACTTGAGATTTATATGAATTTCTGCAGATTAAAGACAGCAGAACAAAGAGAACAATATACACAACCTTGACTACAAAGGCAGAATAAGTATAGAACAAGGTATACATTGTCGGTCATGACCAATGTACTGGTCTGGTGTTATTTCATTAATTTATTTCCCTGTTTCAGGAGAGGGTTCCATGGGGATGGGGAAGATTGGGAAGTGACGGTGGTGCTTTAAAAAGCATCAATAAAACCCTTTAAAAAAATCAAATGAATCCTAGCCTATTAAGGGCAGAATAGTGAAGAAATGTACATTAATGGAACTACAAAGAGAAAATAAAGGGAAAAGAAAAAAATTTATGTTAATGAACATTTAAAGCTGAATTTCATCAAAAAGACACACTGTAAAGAGTAAACATAAAGTTATACAGGTATCAAGGAGACAGAAACAAAGATCAAAGATGTCAGATATAGTTTGAATTCTGCCACTCAGAAATGGATTATATTAAAAAAAATGACACAGAGAACCATGAGATTCTTTAATTTTGAAACAGCTAGGTGGAATAAAGACAAATAGATGGCACAGCAGATACAGTACTGGGCCTAGAGTCTAAAGACCTGACTTTAAATGTAACCTTGGACACTTATTAGCTGTGTGACCTGGGCAATTTACTTAATGGTCTCTTTGCCTCACTTTCCTCAAATATAAAATGGGGATAATAAAAATACCTCCCCTGCAGAACTGCTGTGAAGACCAAAAGAAAGAATATTTGTAAAGTGCTTCCTTAGTACATAGCCTAGCTCACAGTGGGCATTATACATAAATGCTTTTCCCCATCCTTTCCCCTCTCCCACTTCTAGATCCTTTGACCTGCAATGGTCCTGAGATATTTAGTAATGAGAAGTCCACCTTTCCGCTATGCTGAGGTGGGACTCCAAGGACTTTACTACCCAATTAAACACGGTTAATGCATCAAATTTTCAATAATTTTTGTTGTTGTTATTCAAGACTTGGCAAATATCAATCAATCAATAAATAAAAATCAACATTTCCATATACATAGAACAGATATTATTGTGAAGGATAAATAAAAGAAATCAATAAAACTTTTTTAAACGGGGAAGCTAAAAGTCACAGAGGAGAGAACACCAGGCCTGGGGTTGGGATAATGTGGGTTCAAATTTGGCCTGAGACATTCCCACCAGTGTAACCCTGGGCAAGTCACAACTTCATTTTGCCTAGCCCTTGCCCTTCTGTCTTAGAGTAGTTACTAAGACAAAGTTAAAAATTAAAAAATAAAACAGAAAAGGGTTATCTTTAAAATGCAGCTAGAAGGCAACATTTCCTTTTTTAATAATTTGTATTTATACCTGTTGTTTTTATATCCCCTTCATTTCCAAATAACCCCATCCCCCAAACAAATGAGATATCTCTTATCACAAAGAATAAAAAAAGAACTGAAACTTCTGAAGAGTTCAACAAAACTAACCAACACTTCCATGGAGTCTGACAGTATATACAATGTTTCCATAGTCTTGCACCTCTGTAAAGAAGGGAGAGAGATGTATTTTTTCATCTCTTCTTCAGGATTAATGAAGGTCACTATAATAACAGTTAAGTTTCAGGAATAAAACTAATTAAAACAAAAATAAGATGACAAAGTGGCTATGTGAAAATGTGAAAGATTAACAACTTCTTTCCCTTTTGGCTAAAACTGAAAATATGAAAATCCAACTCATTTAAAATTTTTTAACTCATTTTAAAAAACAAAAAATCATAACTATCTTTAAAAAAGCTAAAAAGTTGCTTTCTTTTATGTCTAGTAGTGCCCAAATGCAGTACTTTTATGACTTTTTTCATTTCCCTTTGATCTCTTTGGGGCCTAGTAGTGGTATCACCAAGTTAAATGGGTAGGTCTATGTATAATAACTTTTGGGAAAGTGTCTAATTTTTTTCCAGAAATGGTTGTACCTGTTCACAGCTATACCAACCATGCATTAATGTGCCTGTTTGCTTACATGCCCTTCAACATCTGATATTTCCTTTTCTTGTCAACTTTGCCAATCTGATGAGTAGTGGTAGTACTACTCAGAGTAGCTTAATTTGCATAGCTCAAATTATTAGTGATTTCATGTCTTTTTTTTCCTCCCACAATCAGAGGAAGACTGTATTTCTTCCCTTGAGTCCTTTCAGATACTATCTAGAGAGATGGAGTGCTAGAGAGGTCTTAAGCATAGAAATAAGGGTGCAATTCTCTAGCAATAATCCCATCTGGAACACTGAGAATGAGGGATAACTCAATATAAATCCTTCCAGAGTCCCCAACAAGTATGATGTTATGATTTCTGAGAAGCACTAGCCTAAATAAGTGCAGAATGAGGTATGTTATTCTCAGATATGGACAATATAATTTGTTTTGTTTGAATGTACTTATTTCTTACAAGAGACAATTCTACTGGGGAATAGGGGAAACTCAGAAGCAACAGTTTTGTGTGTGTACATATATAAATATATAATTTAAAGATATTAGATATTCTTAAAAGAAAGCAAAAATAAATAGCATTGTTTTCTCTTTTTTTTTAAACTTTCCTTTTTGAAAAATTTATTTATTTAATAGAATTTATTCCCAGGTATCTCAGCCTTTCCTCCCTTTTTTATACTGTAAAAAGTATCACCCAACAAAGATTTGCATATATAGATTTTGCCTTTCATGTTTTTATTTTTCAGTTCATTCTCCATAGGTGGATAATTAACAAGTTATTCTTCATATATTACTTTTTCAGCTGAAATATAGTGTTCTCTTGGTTCTAACTTGTTTCAGTCTTCATTATTTCACATAGTTTTCCAAGTATTAAAAAAATTAACCTGTTCTGGGTAGCCAGGTGGCTTGGTAGATTGAGATGGGAGGTCCTAGGTTCAAATCTGGCCTTCCTGATCTCTTTTGGAAACAGACCCAACAAAGGGATTGCTGGATCTAAGGGTAGACAGTTGATAACTTGCTCTCCAAAAATGGTTGGATCAATTTGCATTTCCACCAACAGTGTGTAGTGTCCCGTTTTTCTACATCTCCTCTAACAACTGTCATTTTGCCCTTTTACCATTTTAGCCAAGTGTGAGATAACATATCTAAATTGTTTTGTTTGCATTGTCAGTGGTGATTTAGAGCATTTTTTCATACACACACATACACACATATATGTACATGAAATATAGGGAACATACTACACACACACACATATGGCTTTGATTTCTTCATCCAAAAACTGTCTGTTCATATCTTTTGCCCATTTATCAACTGGGGGATGACTCTTATTCTCATAAATTTGACAAAGTTCCCTATATATTTTAGGTATGAAACCTCTATCTGAGAAACTGTCTACAAAATTTTTTCTCCAATTTTTTGCTTTCTTTCTAATCTTGGTTACATTACTTTTATTTGCAGAGAAAATTATTTTCTATCTCACAATGCTCTCCATCTCTTTATTTTTTTAATTTTTATTTCTTTATGCCCTTACCATCTGTCTTGGAATCAATACTGTGTATTGGTTCCAAGGCAGAGGAGTGGTAAGGGCTAGGCAATGGGGGTTAAGTGACTTGTCCAGGGTCATACAAAAATTATTGTGAAGAATAAATAAATCAATAAAAGTTTTTTAAAAGGGGAAGCTAGAAGTCACATAGGAGTGAACACCAGGCCTGGAGTTGGGATAACGTGGGTTCAAATTTGTCCCAGTAATTTTTTTTTTTTAAACCCGTACCTTCCATCTTGGAGTCAATACTGTGTATTGGTTCCAAGGCAGAAGAGTGGTAAGGGCTAGGCAATGGGGGTTAAGTGACTTGCCCAAGGTCACACAGCTGGGAAGTATCTGAGGCCAGATTTGAACCTAGGACCTCTTGGCTCTAGGTCGCTCAATCCACTGAGCTACCCAGCTGCCCCCTGTTCCAGTAATTTTTACCAAATAGTATGTTCTTATTCCAAAAACTTGGATCTATACTTTTGTCACATACAAGGTTGGTTTTAATATTGTTTTATTACTGTTTGGAGTATGTCCTGTTCCACTGATCTACCTTTTTTTCCCAGCCAATACCAGATGGTTTTGATAATTACTGCTTTATAATACAGCTTAAAATCCAGTACTGCTATACCCCTCATTCCTTTACATTTTTTCATTAATTTTTCTTGAATGTTTTGTTCTTCCAAATGAATTTTACTATTTAAAATTTTTTTTCCCCAGATTAATAAAACAATTTGTTTTTGTAATTATTTGGGATGGTTTTGAATGAGTAGATTAGTTTAGCTAGGATTGTCATTTTAATTATATTGGCTCTGCCCATGAACAATCACTATTTTTCTAATTATTTAAATCTGACTTTGTGTAAAGTGTTTTATGTTTATGTAGTTCTCGAGTTTGTTTTGCCAGGTATTTTATTCTATCGTAATTTTAAATGGGGTATCTCTGTTAGAAATATATAAAAATGTTGATGATTTCTACTATTTTGCTAAAATTATTGTTAGTTTCAACTTTTTAGTTGAATCTCTAGGATTTTCCACATATACTATCACATCATCTGCAAAGAGACAATTTTATTACTTCATTGCTCATTTTGATTCCTTCTATTTTTTTCTTCTCTTATTGCTATGCTAGCATTTCTAATGCTAACTTAAATAATAAGAATAGCAGTATTTTAAAAGAAGTAAAAATTTTAATTCAAATCAAGGAATGCATTTCAGGACCATGTTAATTTCCTAGATTACTCAAGAAAAAGAAAATTCAATAAGGTTTAAATCAGCTCACCTCTGAAAGTGTCAATAATGATTGATGAGAGAGAGAAGCATCCATCCCTCGAGCTGAAAGTTGCTCCTACAAAACAAAAACAGAAATGCTAAAATGCATAACCATTCTTTTCAAATGAAGATGCTGTTATACATTTTCAGGAGCATAAGCTTTAAGCTGTAATTTAATTGATTTGATTTTAATTTAAACTATAAGCCAGACAAAAGCACTCACCTATTCATGCATTCAAGTATTTTTATTCATTAACCATACACCCTCTAACAAATGGTACAACATAACCAAAATAAAGAGCCAATAATTCCCAAGTTATAAGATATCTTGTGGCATAAAGGAAAATTGATGACAATGGAAATCCCACTGTTTTTTTTAAACCCTTACCTTTTCTCTTAGTATCAATTCTAAGACAGAAGAGCAGCAAGGGCTAGGCAATTGGGGTTAAATGACTTGCCCAGAGTCACACAGCTAGGTACTGTCTGAGGCCTGATATGAACCCAGGTTCTCCTGACTGCAAGCCTGGTGCTCTATCCACTGAGCTACCTAGCTTCCTCATAAATTCCACTGCTTTCAGGAAACTTCCTAAAAATATCAGGAAAAGATAATTATGAAGATGCACTTCATGCCTCAACTCCATTAACTAAAGACAATCCTCAGAAGGGCCTACTATTATGGACCTATTAAGGATTTCAATGGTTGATAAAGGAGATATGTAAAGACTCATTCCATAGGCTAATAAAGGCAGGTAGAGAATACTGAGAAAGTCAACTTGAAAAGTCCCAAGACAACGCATCATTAAGTATGAAGAATAGGGTTCTGAATAAAGAAAATCTGGAAATAATTATTCGTCTGATTGATCCCTAGGGATAAAAAGTAAGTATGTTACATCATCACACTGATTTAAAAATAATTCACTAAGTAAGCAGGATGAGTTTATTAGGAAATACTTACAGAGTAATAGAGCAGAACAAGAAAATTTTCTCTCTTCCATTTCAAATATCTATACTTCGCATGGTCCTCCTCTCTTTTTGTAGCGTATTATTCACTGATTTTATAAGTTGAAGCAAATATAGAACCTTACAAACACCCAAACACAACAGTAACTTGGAAGAGCCAAAACATCTGTGATTGATGGCCCTGTCACTCACTTCTGAGAAGTCTGCTTCTTTTCAGGGTTTTGTAGACTAGCCTAACATTCAGTTCATAGAAAGTCAATTAAAACCAAGAAAAGGCAGTATCTCAACACAAATAAATTACTTAAATACCAGTGAGAAAAAGTCTGAGTCATCATTGCCTCCATTTATGTTTAAAGTTTTTTATATCAGAAGTTCCACGTTAAAATAAGAGTAGATGGGAGCTCTACATTACATAGTATTAACAAAAATTATATTGGAAGATACTTTGTAGCATTTAAAGTAATTTATAATCTGACCCCTCTATATCTTTCCAGATTAAAAAAAATTAAAAACCCATATCTTCTGCCTTGGAATCAATACTAAATACTGGTTCCCAGGCAGAAAAGTAGTAAGTGATAAGCAAGGGGTTAAGTGAGTTGCCCAGGGTCACACAGCTAGGGAGTATCTCAGTCCACATTTGACCATCTGTCTTCTCTTCCCAGATCTGTTATACACTCCTCCCCTTCCCATACTCTGCGGTCCAGGCACATTGACCTACATGGAATACATTGTTCCATATACACAATGTTCTATATTCCATCTTCATGCATTCACACTGGCTGTTCCCATCCTAGGAATGCTTCTCCCTTTTAGACTCCTTGGTTTCCTTCAAGACTCAGTTCCAACATTACTTTCTTCAGGCCTTTCCGAATACTGGCTGTCTGCCCCCTTCTTCCCCCCATCAAGGTGTCAGTGTTTTCTCTCTGGTTACCTTATATCTACTCTGAATGTAATTTTGTTATGTACAAGCTGTCTCCCACATTAGCATGTAAGCTTCCTCAAAAGAGGAACTGTTCTTGACTTTTTTTTTTAATCTCCAGTGTTTGTCAGTTCTTGGGACAATGTACATATTTAATAAATCTTTTGACTGTAAGGAGATCTGTGCCTCAGTGGAATATCTCAGGAATCTGTTCTTGGTCTTCTGCTATTTCATATTTTTATCAAAGATTTGGATAAATGCATCAATGGCATGTATATCAAAAGTGATGACAGACAGCTAGGAGGTAGAGCTCAAAGACTGAATGTATGACAAATCTATGATCCAAAAACATTAGTTTAGAATGCTAGGTTGGTTTAATAAAATGAAATTTAAAAGGAATAAAGTATAGAGTCTTGCACTTGGATTCAAAAAATCAATTTCAAGGGGGCAGCTGGGTGGCTCAGTGGATTGAGAGCCAGGCCTAGAGATGGGAGGTCCTAGGTTCAAATCTGGCCTTAGACACTTCCCAGCTGTGTGACCCTGGGCAAGTCACTTGACCCCCATTGCCTAGCCCTTACCACTCTTCTGCCTTGGAGCCAATACACCGTATTGATTCCAAGATGGAAGGTAAGGGTTTAAAAAATAAATAAATAAAAAATCAATTTCACATTATGATGTTCTGAAGAGTACACAAAGAGAAGATGCCAGTTAGTGCATCTGAAAAAGTTCCATGGATTTTAGTGGACTGCAATAAAAAATGGATGCCAAAAATTCGAACACAGTCTTAGAAAGGCATCCTGTTCAGAATAAGAGACATAATAGTCCAGCTATACTCTGCCCTGGTCAGAACCTATTTGGAGTACAGTAGGGCCCTAGTACATTCCAAGACCTACCATGGATGACTGAAAAATTGTATTTGAGAACCCCTGCTGATTCCCACAGTATATACTCTCATACTTCCTACTCTTACCTCTTACCCCATCAGCTGGTCTCAGTGGCCTCCTACCTCTACCCCATCCATAAAAAAGTGAAAGTGGAAGCAGAGTACACTAGCACTGGAGCAAACTGCTGCTGCAGGTGGACTTCTGGCTGGCTACACATTACTGAAATATTGGAAAATGAAACTTTATAAAGGAGATCTTTTTGTGCCATTTTTAGTTCTGGGTTCCACATTTTAGGAAGCACACTAATAAGCTTTGTGAGTATCTAGAAGGCAACCAAATTGCTTGTCAGCTCTGGGAAGGGGGAGGGAAGTGGGGAGAGAAAAAACATGAATCATGGAACCATGAAAAAAGTCTAAATAAATAAATAATTTATTTTAAAAAAAGAAGGCGGCAACCAAGATGGTGAAGAGCCTCAAGATCAGACTGTATATGAGGATCAGCTAGAGAAACTGCAGAAACAAGGAAAAAGTTTAGGGGGAACATGAAAGCAGTCTTCAAGCTGCTGAAAGTTCTGTCATGTAAAAGCAATGAACTTTTCCTGCTTAGCCTCAAAAGGTAGAACTAGAGAAACTGGAGAGGGGTATATTAGTTTGATGTCAACAATAACTTCCTAACAATTAGAATTACCCCAAAGTGACATGGGTTGCCTCTTCAAGCAAAGGATAGATGACTCCTTGGGTATGTTATAGAAGTTATGTTCAATATTTGGACTAAATTAGATAGCTTCTGAGGCCCCTAAATTTTATTATCTTGGGCAAGCTGTTTAACTTCTCTGAACCTCAAATTGTATCATCTCTAAAGTAAAGATGAGAGGTATAATGGATCAGGAAGACCTAGATTCATGTCCTGCCTCTAATTTGTCTCTGGACACATCACAACCTCTCTGTGCCTCAGGCACCCTCTCTGGTACACCAAGTTGTATAGAAGGTAACAATTTGTTAACCATTCCTTTCCCACTACTGCTCCCCACCCCACCCAAAGAGAAGTAATAAATATAGACCTTTTCTCATAGAGTTGTTGTGAGGACAGACCTTTATAGACCTTAGAAGTGCCATGTCAGTTGGAATTTTTTTTTAAACTATTCTCTTCTGAGCAGAAATTCTCAAATTTTTAGTACCCACTACCCTAAAGTCTGAAATTCTCAAGGAAATGAAGTCATGGTAAATATTTGATCAGATTTAGTCCTTTATACAAACCTCTGCAATCTTGATTCTTAATCTGAGGTCATCAGATTTGGCTTTTAGAAAATCCATATTTGAAATTCGACTATCAACTTTGGCTTTTTCCATGGAAAGATGCAGCTCTGCCTTCTTGAGGTCCCTTTAAAAGGTAAAATTTCCTTCATTTGAATGCAGTACATTTTTAAAAAGCACTGAACAGCAGTATCAGTTTTTATGTTCAACTTTCTATTAGCATTTCTGGAATACCTCTTTTGTTGACTATATGCTATATCCCAAGCTGGCTTTCTCTGGGTACCCAACATACTCTTGGCCACCTCCCCCATATTGGTGCTTGATGTTTTGCTCAGAGAAGGTGAACTAGGTTTAATATCACCTTATGTCAAACAAACTTGGAAAAGTAAATCTACTATCCCTCAAAAGTCATGAAATGCATTATAAAACTATTATGAAATTAATTTTTAATGTATCCTATTGTGGTTTATCCTTCTGTAATATCATGGAAACAATGTACAGAATAAAAAAGGGAGATCTTGAAAAAACTGTTTTCTATTTTTAGAGATAAGTATTTTATTAGTATTTCATTTCTCTTATCAAAATTAAGATATCCTAATGTTATTAGTTGAATGAATTACTGTACTGAATTAGATAAAACTATCTTTGAAACAAGTAAACAATTTTAAATACAGGAATATTTGACATGTAGACCATTTAAGATTACAATAGATTCCTGTTCTAGCAGATTCTATAGAAACTCACTAGAGTAAGTCTATCATGAAAATTCATAACTTCCTCTGAAGTTTAACTGAGTTGAGAAATTAACCTCATAGTGCTTAAGATCTGTCCCTTAGAGGATGGGAAAGAATGGCAATATCCTTTAATTACAACATATACAAAAATAAGAATAGTTTTCTTTAGATAAGTAAATAATGAGGCTACAACCTATTTTTAACTGTTTAGTCAACCATTTATTGTGTCTATTACATGTAAGACATTGCAAAAAGATTTTGTAAGTTTCCTCAGCTGTTTAATGTGCATTTTTCACAAGCAACCGTCTTTCTCACTTTCTACATACCTCTGTGCAAAAGGAAATAGAATCAGATACTGCCATCAATTTGCTAGTCTATCGAATGAATTGTTTTCCCTTTCTGAACCTATTTTCTCTTTTCTAAAAATGAGTGTTAAATCAATGATCTAAGGTTTCTTCTACAACTCTAAAAATTATGTGAACCTATGACATTGACAGGACCAGCAGGTACTCCCTGAATAAACACATATATATAAAGCACATATTTCTCCATAAACACCAAAATATTGATTGTAGCACATTCTGTGATAGCAAGGAACTGGAAACAAAAATAAAGGCCTATCAATTGAAGAAGGGCTAAAGAATATAATGGAATAATATGGTTCTATAAGAAATAATAAACACAGTAATCCCAAAGACATATGTAAAGACCTACATGAACTGATGCAAAGTAAAGCTAAGAAAAAATATACATGATGAATATAAAGTAAAAAGAATCACCAAAAAAAATCAAAAGTAAATGTTGTAAAATTATAAAAAATAGATATGGCTCAAAAGAAGAGATGTAAGAAGATATCCTTATCCTCTCCCTCTGTAGAGGTGGGAATCCCTCAAATGTTGTATACTGCATGTATTTCATATATTTTTTTTTAATGTACTGATCAGTTATGCTGACCCACCCCCCCTCCCTTTTTCTTTCTTTTTTTTGCCTTTAATGGGATGACTCTCTGGGAAGGGAAAGAGAAGGAATACTGGTATTTTTTTTAAAGTATATATCCTGGGACACTAAAATATGATTGTAAATTGGATTCTCTTCCCTAACATCTCCAAGTCCCTAAGCCTATCAATAAGGATTCATAATGGAATGCATGTTATTACCAAGGTAGGAGAAAACAGACACCCAGAAATATAAGCATACATATTCCAGAAAATGGCAGCTCTAAATCATATAACTCCACCCCAAACTAATGATCTCACAATATTCCACTCTGCCTTTACCCAATTAAGACAGCTATTATTTCCCCTAAGGATTTACTCACTCTCTTAGACATTTTTCTAGCATTAGAGTTGCAGTTAGATTTTTTCCCAGTTTGCTTAATTCATGCTCCATTTCTTCATTTCTGCTCTTGGTACGAAAAAGATCAGCAGTCAAACTGTTCACTGCAGGGATAAAACTTAAGACAAAAATCTGATTACAGAACTGGAGGTTGGATGCTCTACAGAGACCAACAATCACTTTTAATTTCTAAGTATCTAAGTACTCCTTCCCAAAAGACCAAGTACCAATTCATGTACTAATACCTTCCAGCTGTGAGACACTGGCCAGGTCAACTAACCTGACTTTTGTTTTTCTTTTATAAACTTTAAAGCACTCTATAAATGTATTATTATTATATTATCAATCAATCATCCATCCATGAAGTTCTCATTTTGAAGATTAACTCTGTATGGATTCTTATAATCTGAACATACATATACATGCCATTCTCTAAGCGTGTGTAAGAATGAACACACACACACACACACACACACACACATTATTTAAGTGATAGAATATAATGAGACTAGTAGTGGTTGTTCTGGCTAGTGAATGCCCAATTCTAGTAGTATGGAAGAAGGTTTACTAGATGAAGTGTGGAACCCCTCCCATTTAAGCATAACAGAAGAAGGCAAGTTCTGAGGCCAAGAACATTTCAACCTATGGCTGGTGTGCTCCTCTGCTTATTATTTAGGGAATAATGCTCTTACTCCACAATCTTCCATAGTCTTCCCCCAATAATAAGGGATGAAAGTGATCCAAATTAGGAAGGTGAGAGAGCAGGGAAAGTGATAAGGGGAGGGAGAGGAGAAGAAATAGATTGGTCCTGAAGGAAAAACAGTTATTAATTTTTGGATCACTTAATACCCTACATTAATTTGAACTAACTAATGTATAGTTTCATTAGTTTGGGAAACAAATATTTCGCCAAATATATTTTTTAGCTGGTACCATTATTACTCTAAACTTAACACTTCTTGGAATGACAAAGTCACTAAATCAATACTTTCTGGGGCAATTCACTGGCAGGTATTACAACTGACTTACCTAGCTAGGGAGGTATCCTTTGTTTCAAGCACTAGTGCAATGTCAACCAAAGCATTAAGATAGCTGCTTCCGATACTAGAGAGACTGGTGAAGGACAGATTGACACTTTCCAAGAGAAGATCTTGGAGATATCTGGCTGAAAGATTAAAAAAAAAAACTCATAATGAACAGCACAATTTTTGTAAGTCATGAATCCAAATCAACTCTTAAATGATTGCTCCTGTATTTCTGTTACCTCTTTTAGGCATTTGAGGTACATGAAGAGATTTTAAATACCATAAAAATTCTGTGAAGGAAGAGATCACATATCAAAAGGCATTTTGAAAAAGGTGATATTCAAATTAGGTTCTGAACAATAGATAATTTATACAATGATTACAATATAGATAAAAAGAAATGGCATACAAGAAAGAGTGAGAATCTGGAGTCAGAAATACTGGGTTCAAATTCTATCTCTATTATTACCATCTGTGTAATTCTGGGTAAATCACCTAATCCCTCTGGGCCTCAGTTTCATCATCTATAAAAATAAGGATTCAGGACTAGATGACTTCTAAAATCCACTCTAATTTTCTACGATTTAACTCCTTTGCATCTCCCACAAAAAAAAACAAAGCTTATTTAGATTTACAAACATCATTCCACAGCTAAACTTACCTTCTGATTCATATTCTCTTGCCTTCTGTTTCAAGTCTTCTATTACCAAGGAGGTATCCCTGTCTCGTACTCTGTTACATTCTGAAAGATGATACAAGATATCTGTGGTCCGTGGATTCATTTCATATTTCGGAATGGGCTGATCACCAAAAATCTTTTTCAACCATGAAGCAATCTAATGATCAAAAGGAATACCCATATTATAAAACATTTTAATAGTTAACATTTATATAACATTTAAACTTTGCAAAAATCTTTTATCATTTAATCATCACATATTTGCACAATATTTGATCCTCAGAATAACCCTGTTAAATCAGCACTATTATTATACTCATTTTATAAATGAAGAAACTGAGAATGAGAAAGTTTAAGTGAATTGCCCAGGGTCATAGCTAATAACTGATTGAGTAGGATTCCAACTAAGGTTTTCTTGACTCCAAGTCCAACATTCTTTAACTACTTATCAACCAGGAAATCAATAAGATAAGGATAAAAGTGATTAAAAGCCACCTGGATATCTCTAGAAGTACTACAGGTTTCCAATATACTTTATTAACTCTTAATAGACATTCATTTCAGGAATCAAATATCAAGGAATAATCTGGAAACAAGAATAACATGTCAAGACAAAACTCCAAGTTAGTGAAAAATGGTCTAATCACACAACACAGTAGTCCGGTTAAATTTTTTAAAGGGCCCAGTATCAAGCATTCAGGTTATTTAAGCAAATGAAATAAACTTTTTATCTAACTTCTTGATCCTTAAAGTCCTATATAAATGCTAGTTATATTTTTCTTTATGTGAGGTTTGAGGAAATAGACTGCAAAGACTGTGGCTCATAAACAAAGGTAATGGTGAAGAGGGGAGTAAAAAGGGGGCAGTATCATGAAACAGGAAAAAAAAAATGCTGTATCTGAGTTAAAGGACCTGTGCTCAAATCCCAATTCTGTCTGCAACTTTACTAGTTGTGTGAACTTCAATAAATCAATTATTTACTCCTCTCCTACCACTCTATGATTCAGCTATAATGACTGATTTGCATTTCCTTAAATAAGATACTTTATCTTCAACACTTTGCAATGGCTCTTCACTGGGACCCCTCTGTTTCCCTGATTTCCTTCAAGACTAGCTCAAATTTGATCTTCTACAAAGAAGCCTTTTCCAATCCCCCCAGCCACTAGTGTCTTCCCCTTTCAGATTACCTTCCATCTTCTCTTCACATATTTTGTACTTAACTAATACGTATATATTGTCTCTTCTAGTAAATGTCGAATACCTTAAATTTCTGAATAAATGAATGAACATATAAATCCTTTCACCCATTTCTAAACTCTTAGCAGTTTACTCCATTAAATTAACTCTGCTGCTTTTTCTCCCTCTACCATTTCTATGAATTCTCAGTAAAAGTTTCTAGATATAAGTCAAAGCATTTCTTTATTAAGTAGCTGCTCTGTGTCAAGTGCTGGAGACATAAGGAAATGCCCGCCCCCCCCAAAAAAAGGCAAGTCAGTCCCAACTCCCCAAGAGCCCATCTGTCTATCAATAAACCTCCAGAGTTCTCCAGGGAGGGCAAGGGCCTTTTTTTGCATTCTCTGCATTTCACACAACAGCCTAGCACAAAGTAAGAGCTTAATAAAGGTTGACAGTTTACTCTCTCTTACAAGTTACTCATCGGCAAAAGGAGACTGTCTACTAAAGTGCTTTTTTGTGAGTTATACCAAAGGCCGGGGTTTGGAACAGAAGGTGGGGGTGGGGGTGGGTATGAAGAGGCAAAGGAGGCCCAGAGCTCTTGAATTCCAGGCATTAAGGAGGATTGGGGCATAAAAGCCTCCCCATCTCCTGGCCTCCGCCTCCTGGACCATAATCAATTAATCCAACAATAAACATTTATTAAGCGCCGCCTATGTGCCAGGCACTGCGTTAAAAGAAAATGCGTCTGAAAAAGGGTCCAATCTGGTGGGAAATGGGGAAGGCATCCTTAAGCCCCACCAGAGAACGCGGGGGTGGGGGAATCCCAGAGGACGCCTGGAACTGGGGGAGGGGCATAAGGAGCTGAAGGATAGGAGCAGATAAAGTTCTTTGAGATTTTGGTAGGGGACAGTACACGTTTGGAGGCTAAGGCGGCCTCAAGTCTAGATCCCAGGTCCTGCTAAGGGGAAAGGGAATGAGTGAGGAGGAATCCGAGGGCCTCACTCCCACTCCCGCTCACCTTCTCAGACTTCTCCTCCTCCTCCTCCTCTCCCTTTGGGTCCTCCTCCTGTACCTCCATAGTCTCCGCTCAAAGGGTCCGCGGCTACCGTCACAGGCCCGTGATGCTTCACGCCACCGGCTCCGCCTCCAACTAGCCAATTTCCAGTTAAGTAGGAGGGACGCTCGCGCCTGAGGTAAGGGGGTGGGGCCGCATGCGATTCTTCCGGCGAAGTGACCCTGGGCCTTTCTGGGAGTTGTGGTTTTTTCATAGGCCACCGGAAATGGCTCTAGCTTCCAAGCCCCACCTACCTTTTTGCTGCAACCCTTCTCTAGCCACTTGCTGTATTCTGTTTTGCACTAGACCTGATCATCTTCATTGTCCTTGTTGCCTTTTTTTGTTTCTTTATTTTTTTCCTATTTATATTTTGATTAGAATTCCTTTTTCCCAATGAGGGGATGCCCTTTGATTGAGGAATGGATGAACAAATTGTGGTATATGTTGATGATGGAATAGTAGCTAAAAGAAATAATGAACTGGAGGAATTCCATGTGAACTGAAATGACCTCCAGGAATTGTGAAGTGAGAGGAGTGAGAGGAGCAGAACCAGGAGAACATTGTACACAGAGACTGATACATCATGGCACAATCAAATGTAATGGACTTCTCTACTAGCAGCAATGCAATGATCCAGGACAACTCTGAGGGATTTATGAGAAAGAACACTATTCACATCCAGAAAAAGAACTGTGGGAGTAGAAACAGAAGAAAAACAACTGCTTGGTCACATGGGTCAATGGGGATATGATTGGGGATGTAGACTCTAAGTAAATATTAATAATATGGAAAAATAGGTCTTGATCACTGACACTTGTAAAACCCAGTGAAATTGTTCCTTGGCTATGGGAGGGAGGGTAGGAAGAAAGGAGGGAAAGAACACGAATCATGGAACCATTGAAAAAAATCTAAATTAATTAATTAAATAAAAATAAATTACTTTTCCCCAAAAATGTGTGCTCTTCATAAATATATAAGCTGATGCTTTTCACTTTTTAAAAATTTTCTTGCATTTTTATGTAAGTTTTTGTTTTGCAATAGGGCTAATATGGAAATGTTTTGCATGACTTCAGATGTATAATTGTTATATTTTTTGGCTTCTGAATGAGTGGGGAAGGAATAGGAGAGTTTTTAGAAATAAAAATATTTTAAGATGAATATTAAAAATAAATGGAAATATTTAACAAAATAAAATAATAATAAAGAAAGCCTGCCCTTTTACAGACTTTATGGAAATTGAACATCTAGTTTAAAAAAACAAAACACTATCCTGCTTCCTGCCCCCAGTGATACTTATTGACTTTAACCCTTGAACTCGGGCAAATCATTTATTTCTAGTGATGTTTCTTTGGGTCTAACAGGGGAGATGGGTGATTTATAATGTTATGAACCCAATAAGGAACTTTGCCTCACATTCAGTTTCAACCTGAGAAAACTGTAGTCCCTCTTACTGTACAATCTCTATTACGTTGTATGCTCCTTGAGAACAGACACTATGTTATCACCTTTATCTAATCCTATATAGTAGACACTAGTTAAATGTTGATAACTGTGAATAACTGTGGATAACTGAAGGAAGAGATAAATAATTGTGCCCATTTCTAAACTCTTAGGAGTTTTCTCTATTAAACCTTTGCTACTTTTTCTCCCCCTGTCATTTCTATAAATTCTTAGCAATATTTCCATGTATGAGTCAAGGCAAGCAGCTTCATTGGGCAAGGCACTGTGCTAACAAGGTATTCAAAGAAAGGCAAAACTATTTTGTTCTTGCCTTCATGGAGCTCACAGTCCCATTGCTGAGTCAACATGCAAATAATTGGGCAAAAACAATGTAAACGTGTAAACAATGTAAATGGGGAAATAACCTCCAAGACACTGCATTAAAGGGGATCAAGAAAGTCTTCTTATAGGAGGAATTTTAACTGACTAGAGGGAAACCAGGGATGCCAGGATAGGGAAATGAATAGGGGAGAGCATTTCAGGCAGAAAAAAAACAGGACTTGTCAATTATGCTGAATAAGCTAATGAACCATGCATACTTCTTAAATCAGAAAAGCTATAGATAGGCCTATAACATAAAGAGAGAAAAGAAAGGGGAAAAAGACTGATATGTATTTATGGCAGCTCTCTTTTTGTTGGTAAAGAATTAGAAACTGAAGAGGGTATTCATCATATAGCAACATTAGTGGGCCTCACATGTATGGTGAGGTTTCACAGGTATCAAGGATACTTTTTCTTGTGCATTGAAGAGAGGCAGAATAAACTCATCTAGCCTCTTCTCCCCTGATCTTTCTCCAAGGGAGACATTCCTCTAGAAGGTTAAGTAAGAAGCTGAGGCCAGAGGCTACTACTCTTCTCTCTTCAGAGATGGGGTACAGAACTGTAAGTATTTCTATCTGTTCCTCTTAATATCGTTCATCTTTGGGATATGACAGGATTCTATCTAAATTTTTATCACTTTGTCATTTCTGTGGGGGGAAGGGGAGGCTCAAGTTCTGTATCTATGACTTAACCCTTTTCCACCTAAAACCAATTCCTCAATGCACTGACAGAGTGGCCTGGATCTCATGAAAGCAGAAAACTATTTTAAGTTTCTAGAGTAGAAAGCTGGGAATAGGAATATGATGATTGCCTGCTATTCTTATAACTTCCCAGATTCTTTTCCTTCAGCAACCTGAAGTAGAGTTGGCTTCTTCCATCTTTTCTCTCAAAGGTTGAAGACAGGAATGCTCAAATGATGAGACTCCAAATGCGGACTGTAGGAGCACTGAAGCTCTCTCCTCTCTACAACCAAAATCACACATGGGACAAGTAGCAGAAACGGGATTGGAACACTGGTCCTTTGCCTTCCAAAAGCATTCCTTCTCCCTTGCATACTGAAAGTCAGCGCGGTACACACAATTAGTTCCATTGGCTACGTTTTTAGGAATTCCTTAGTTACCATCTGCCCCTCCCATTCCCCGAGGGGATATGGGGTGTGGGCGGAGGCTCATGCATTAATTCTTTCCTTTCCAAGCTCCCACTCTAGGGTAAGGTCAAATGCCCTTGGGCGGAGCTCCATGGGTATGCTAATTACTCTGAAAAAATCTCAGGGCCTGGCTCGGCCCGACTAACGACCTTCATCCTATAGGGGCCTGCTCAGTCTCCTCCCTGGGCTCGTGGACTGCGGGGCGGCGTCCAAGGTCATCGCCCGCTAGTGTGCTCATCCCCAGCCACATCCCGCGAGGTGTGCGGGTGGGTGGGTCTCCTCAAAAAACGGAACAGCTACTGTGGGAACTGCGAGGCTGGGGGGATGAGGGAGGAAGGAAGAAGGGGACGGACCAGAGCAACCGTCAGCAGGGGGCGAAGGAGAAAGGATACTGAAGGACAGAGAAAAAAATTATAAGAGGTGAACGGTAGGAAGGAAAGTGTTTCCGGGTCAAGTGGGCGAGCCGACTTGACCTTCTCCGGCGGCGCCGCCATTTTGTCCCAGTCAGTCCGGAGACAGCGGCTGCACCGGTTGCCCCCCTTAGGAGCTGCAAGGATGCTGTCTGTACGCGTTGCTGCGGCCTTGGCCCGCGCCCTCCCTCGTCAAGCCGGACTGGTAAGCACATTGCGAAGCCAGGCGAGGGGAGGAGGAAGGCAAGAAGGCTGGGGTTGCTTGCTCTTCCGCGGCCTCAACTGCAGACGCGGCGCAGGACGAGATAGGCTTGGCGCCGCCATCTTGCAGCCCTGGCCTCGTAGCCAAAGGAGGCCCCGGGCCGGGTGGGCGGGCGGACGCCCACAGGTCCTTGGGTCGGTTCGCGTGGGGAGTGGCCCGGAGGATGCTTCAGGCAGTGTGGCACAGCCCGACCCGTCCTTGCAGTGCTTGCTGCTGGGACCCCCGGAAGCCGTGTGAAGGTCAGGCCTCCTCTGGTGCCTGCTGCCCTTATCTCCCCCAGCTCAGTGTCAACGAACCGAGGCTTGTCCTGGGCGCGTCTCTTTTACAAGGTCGGGCCCTGGAGTGCTGAAACGCATGGTGCCAGCCGGGCCCTTTGCACGGCAGTCGTGGCTTTGAAGGTCAGCGGACTCCAGTTTTGTTACCTCTGATGGGTCCTGCCCCGAAGCTTAGGGGGTTTCTATTTCTCACTTCCACTAGATGCGAGAATCAGAAGGTTACTTTCCAATTGTTTCCACATAAAACTTTAAATAGGTAATGGCTTTGCACTTTGAAGGTGCTGCACGAAGCATGACAGTTGTCTTCCTTGAACGGTTACTTGGGAGTTTGCGATTTCACCAGTGCCGTCAGAAGCAATGATAAATAGCACAATAAAGACTTTGAGATTTTGACAGCACGCCTCCCTCCCTTATTGCATCGTTGGATACCGGTGTACTGATGAGAGGGCAGAGCTTATTAGTGAGACTCAGACTCAGATTCCGCCTCTGCCACTTGGTAGTGGGGCGACCTTGAGCAAATCACTTAACCTCTATATGAGGGGTTTAGATAGAGATGTCTTTTAAGTCCTTTACATTCCCAGATCTATGAAAAGTCATGGTCTTGCTGAGTGAGTTTTCTTTGCTATGTTCCTGAAGAGCATAACACTGAAAAGGACCTCTAAAGGGCATTTATTGTTCACTCTTGGAGTTTATCAATAACATTTCTTCCCTACAATGAAATCGGAAACAACTAAGTTTAGACTTCTCATAGAAGAGGAAAGCACTCCACTCAGTTCATTTATGCATTATCGCTTGGATGGAAGGATGACCAACTCTCTTTAACTGCTGTTCTATATCTAGCACTTTGATTTAACTTGGCTTTTCTATTTGATCTTCGCTGACTACCAGCCACCCCATAAAATAGATCCTACTGATTACTATTAGTATATTGTTTCTATTTAGCAAAAAAGAAGTGCAGGTGGTCACAAAGCTAATAAATTGGAGGTCAGATTTGGCATTCTGATCTTCCCAGGCTCCCTAAGTCCTGTACCTTCATCACTAGGTTGCCAAGAAAGTGTGAAATAATTCCGTGTGCTTTTATGGAGTAAAATAAACATCTTTATGTGTCTTAACGATGGATAAAACCTACTAATGTTTTTGCTGTAACACACACAAAAAAGATAAATTAAGATTTGTCCTTAGCTTTTTATTAAATATAAAATCAATCTGTTCAAATGATGTCTTAATTTTCAAATTGGGCTAAAGATACACAAGTGCACACATACATTAAAAACTTGTCTTGACTAGATGTGAATTGAGACAGGTAAGGAGACTTAATGTGTTATTGTAAAGCTTTCCATGGAAGTCATATTATTGAATGTTTTTCTTTGGGTCCAGGTCTCTAGAAATGCCTTGGGGGCAGCTTTTGTTGCAACTAGGAACCTCCATTCCTCTAACATCCGCCTTCAGAAGTCTGGTATGTCCAAATTTATATTTTTATGACCTGTATAAAGACTATCTTAAATCCATTTCAGAAAAGATAGCATTGATTTAATTTGAGAATTTTAAAATTTCTGTTTTGTGGAACATTTTTTGAGAAAATTGTGTTCAAGGCTGCTTTTCCTATTTCCTTGCCTTTGAACCACCCCCCTCCCCCTTCATGCTTCGAATGTACTTTTTTCCCCCTCCACTGCCAATCTCTAGTTTCTTTCAAAGCCCAACTGAAATACCATCTTCTGCAAGAGGCTTTTCCTACCTCCCCCCCCAATTTCTATATATTTCTTTATTTTTTTAAACCCTTTTGTCTTTGAATCAATATTATTTATTGGTGCTGAGGCAGAAGGCCTGTAAGGGCTAGGCAATAGGGATTTAGTAACTTGCCAGGGTCTCAGCTAGGAATTGCCTGAGGCAAGATTTGAACCCATGGCCTCCAGTTTCTAGACCTGGCTCTCAATCCATTTTGCCACCAACTGCCCCAATATTTATTTGTTGTTTCCCTGGATTAAATGTATATTCTCTGACAGCAGAAATGGTTTCATTTTTGGTGTATCATAGGTACTTAATAAATGCTTATTTAATTTTTGATTGATAGATCTCCCACTCCCGTTTCCATTTAAAAAAATGTTCTTAGAAGCAGAAGAAAAAATATGATTTATCACTTGTTTATATGGGTATATGATTTGTGGTTTTGATTTTAAAACAGAATAATATGGAAGTAGATTTTGAGTGACAATACATGTATAACCCAGTGGAATTGCTTGTCAGCTCCAGGAGGGGGAGAAAGAACACAAATCATGTAACCATGGAAAAGTATTTTAAGCATAAAATAGAAATCAAATTTAAAAATTTTGTAGGGGTCTACTAAATGAACAAATACATCAGAAAGGTATTAATTTAATTTTGCAACTCTTTTACCCCTTGTATCCCTAGTGCTTAACATAATGCTTGGCACATAGTGAGAGCATTATATGTATTTCATTGACTGGCTATTGCATTACCTTGTTATAACCTTTCCATTTTTGAGTCAAACACAAATAGTAGTAGAAATTTGATAATTAGTGAATTTTTCAATTACTTTGTCACAACCACTCTGTAAAGTAGGCAGAACACTTATTTTATTTGTGAGATAGCTAAGGAATGAAGGGACTGTCATCCTTAAGATAACATGAATGATAATCTAAATGTTTGATTTTTTTTTTTTTAGTTAATATTTGAATTTGTAATTTTTAAATTTTGCCTTATAGCTAACTGAGCTTCTGATGACTTCTGTAACCAGTTTATATTTTGAGTTAATGAGAACTTTTTGGAATTATATACTCAGTAGTGTTTTGCATCTTGGATTCTAATATAACCTGACTTCTGTGATGTTATGCCATTTATCATTCCATTTGAAATTTTAAGCTTTTCTAATGCAGGAAGTATTTATTTGTCATAGAATGTAGATTTACAGAACAATCCCCTTTGTTTTATAGTAAAGAAAATTGAGACTTAATCTGCTATTTGACATCTTAATGGTGTCTCAAACTCCTAATGCTATGTATTTATTTCTGTCTTAGAAATGTGGGATTGTAAAATGGTCCTTTGTTTTATAGTTAAGGAAATTGAGACCTAGAGAATTTATGGAACTTAACCTAAACAAAGGTTTATGTTAACTTTTTTTTACATTTATTAACATTTGTTTATATGTATGTTTTATTGATAAAAGTTTTGAGTGTAATCATTTGCAGACATTTTCCAGTTCTTCAACTTAAAGTAACAACTAATTCCTGCAATTTGATAATGCTTCATACATAAAACTAGTGCAGCAAAGCAAAAGAAATGATAAATTAGCCTCAACCAGTAAAAGAGCTTCATTTCAGTTAAACCAACTTCCCACTCAGTCCTTACATTAGGTTTCCTAAGACTAGCATCTTTTCCACAAGCACCCTTCTAATATAGTGTTCTTTAATCTTTTTATATGGACTGAGCATGTGTTAAGCCAGAAGTTAGGGTGACTTTAATACTAAGATTGTATTTGTGAGAGAGTGAATTTGAGTGAATTGTCAACATCAATGATCTGTTTCTGTTATTTTCTTAATTAGCCTAAATTCCAACAATAACATATTTCCTCTCATTTGAGCTTCACTGACTTGTTATATTTTCATTGGAGGTAGAAGACAGTTTTGTACATAATAATTTTAAATAGATAGAAACTCTTACTTGACCCTCACTTTTTCATTTAACTAAATGGTTTCAATTTAGCTTTTAAGGCTTATTTTTGATCTTTGAGTCGTTTCTGTGAAGTATGCAGAAGTTTTAAAAAAGGCTTTATTTAAATAAAAATAGCATTTGAAAATATTTGAACCTATAAACCATATATTGGTACTATCTAGTTTTCCTAATTATGGTCTAATTGGTAAACTGAGAGCACAGGTAACTTCTGGCAGATTATAATTTTGCTCTCCTACTAAAAATGTTGCTTCTTACAATAACCAAATATACAAGGAATAGAAAGTGGAAAGTATAATTTTTGAAGGTCTACTGTTTGATTTTCTTTTCTGCCTCATTTATTTTGTATTGACTGCTCTGAATGTTTGCTCAAGTCATCTAAGCCAATACTTATTTTGATAGCATCTTATTGAATGGAGCTTTTTATCTTTTGGATTTAGGTGGATATCTTGAATATTACCATGCTTCTATCTTAAGTGAATTTCATGTATTATTATAAACATTACTGCTTTTTTTAGAAGCCAAAAATGAATATTTAATTTAATTTTATTTTATTAATAGGTACTGCCGAGGTGTCCTCTATTCTGGAAGAGCGTATTTTGGGAGCTGACACTTCTGTTGACCTTGAAGAGACTGGTCGAGTCCTGTCTATTGGAGATGGTATTGCCCGTGTACATGGGCTGAGGAATGTTCAGGCTGAAGAAATGGTGGAATTTTCTTCAGGCCTCAAGGTAAATTAATTTTCTTTGTGCCTGCATTCTCTATTTTCAGGTACTTTGTTATTCATATTTCTGTCAGGATACCTTCTAGCAGGAGATGTCAAACTAGCAGCACCTGATTAAAATGTAATTTGGGAATGTTTAACAGTAAATAAAAGACACATTGAATATTTACATAATGTTAATTGGTGGTTTTCTGAATCACTATACAGTAGCTGGGATCAATGATTATTTTAGTTTGATATGACTGCCTTAGAAACTTTTGGTGAGGGAATTACAGATATAGGCTTATTAAAAATATCACAAGTGATTTATATGGGTTATTTTGGTAATGGTTCCTTTTTTGGTTGATATCATTGACTTGTTATTTGCATTCAAATATATACTATGAAGTTTATTCAAGTTGAATGCTTGTTTTAAGCCATGAGCTTGAGACTAGTCCCTGCATAATTATTTTCCAATTTGGATTCCCCTGCCTTAGAACAATAATAGTATTTTGGGAAAAGTAGCTGTAGGGAGTAGAATAAGGACAGAATGATCCTATGGTAAGTGTCTAGTTTGAGAAAAGAGCAGGGGATTAGCTTCAGTATGGATTTTTTAAAATTGCATTAATTTTTACTGTGATTCTCAAAGTTTGAATTAATGTCCTGGGGTCCTATGTCTGGTATAACTTTTTCTGTTGTGAATATGATTGAAGAACCAATCCAATCACTCAGTAAAATGAAGGTAACAGTGAATCAGGGCTTATTATTTGGGGAAATTGGCTTAACTTTCTTCCTTAGAATTCTAGTTTCTTGTAATATAATCACTAAATTCAAGGTCTGTTGTGAAATTGCATAAAATACTAAGTGGGATTTTCTATAGCTTCAGAAGATTGAATACAAAGCTAAGACTACAAAAATTTTTTTCTTCTGCCTTTTAGCAAAAAACATGGGTTAGTAAGGCAAAAAATAACAAAGGCATATATTGACATGCCTGTAGTCAAGGGTTCAAATCACCTGTAAACAAATTTCATAATTTAATAAATTTATAATAGAAAAGGGAAGCATGGATTGCTTTCTTTCTCTCTTTTACAATGAATTCTTTTATTTTTCATTGTCAATCTGTGAACTGTTCTGAATTAAGAAGAACCTTTTCAATTCCCCACAGTATTTATTTGGTTTTCAGTTGCATTTTGTTTTTTAAGGGTATGTCCCTGAACTTGGAACCTGACAATGTTGGTGTTGTCGTATTTGGTAATGACAAACTGATTAAAGAAGGAGATATTGTGAAGAGAACAGGAGCCATTGTGGATGTTCCTGTTGGTGAGGAGCTATTAGGCCGTGTTGTAGATGCCTTGGGCAACGCCATTGATGGAAAGGTAGATTTAAAATTAATTGGAAAGAATTGGGTTGGTAGGAAAGGTGTCAAAACAACACTTAGTAATAATTTTCTTCTTTTAAGGGTCCAATTGGTTCCAAAACTCGTCGAAGAGTTGGTCTGAAGGCCCCTGGAATCATTCCCAGAATCTCTGTGCGTGAACCCATGCAGACTGGCATTAAGGCTGTGGATAGCCTGGTACCGATTGGCCGTGGTCAGCGTGAGCTGATTATTGGTGACAGGCAGACTGGGTAAAGATTCAATAATGTGTTAAATACTGTTTTCTTCTCCAAAAGAAGAAGATTCTATATATTGGGTACAAACTACTTCCATTAAGAATTCTCTAGAATGAAAGAAGTAATAATAAATATTTGTGGCTAGCAGAATGTGTTAGCAAGCTTTTTCTGATCAATTTAATTTAAATCTGTTTTAGCAAAACATCAATTGCCATTGATACAATCATTAATCAGAAACGCTTTAATGATGGAACTGATGAGAAGAAGAAGCTATACTGTATTTATGTTGCTATTGGTCAGAAGAGATCCACTGTTGCTCAGCTGGTGAAGAGACTTACAGATGCAGGTATTAAGGGCTGGGCCCTAGTTCTGTTTGTTTGTTTTTGTTTTTAATTTTTAAAAATTTAAAATTGTTGTTTAACATTACTAAATATTGCTGTTAAACAATTTATCTGATTTTTAAAACTTGTTCAGAAATGACTGTGGGAAGTTTAATTGTTGCCTAAAAGAATTAAATTTTTCTACTAATATGAAGCACATGTTGATCATACTTTTGTTTTTAAGTGTTGCTTGAGATTATAAATTTTTAAAAAATCTTTACCATATTAATACTTAATACTACGTATTGGTTCCAAAGCATAAGAATAGTAAGGACTACGCAATGTGGATTAAGTGACTTAAGGTCACATAAATAGGAAGTATCTGAGGCCAAAATTGAATCTGGGACCTCTCTACCCACTGGGCCACCTAACTGCCCCAAAATAAATACTTTAACATGAATTTGATGAATTCTGAGTTACAAATCTTTTAGTTGGTGATTTCTGATTATTTTTATAATTTGGGGAACCTAATTCCAAATCATAATTATTTGAAATCTGAAACTTTTCTCTTTTCAGATGCCATGAAATACACCATTGTGGTTTCAGCCACTGCATCCGATGCTGCCCCACTTCAGTACTTGGCTCCTTATTCTGGCTGCTCTATGGGAGAATATTTCCGGGATAATGGCAAACATGCTCTGATTATCTATGATGACTTGTCCAAACAGGTTAAGTGTATTCAGTTTTTAAACTGGAGAATGTTGCTGTGTGGTGGTAGGTGGGAGTATTAAATATTGGCTTATTCTTTAAACTGATTTGAAAGAACATGCCATTCTTTTCTGTGTATACCAGGCTGTTGCCTATCGACAGATGTCTCTGCTGCTTCGTCGTCCTCCTGGTCGTGAAGCTTATCCTGGTGATGTGTTCTACCTGCACTCCCGTCTGTTGGAGAGAGCTGCCAAGATGAATGACACTTTTGGAGGTGGTTCTCTAACAGCCCTTCCAGTCATTGAAACACAAGCTGGTGATGTGTCTGCATACATTCCAACAAATGTCATCTCTATCACTGATGGACAGGTAATTGGTTTTTGGGGGGGGGGGGTGGGTTGTTTGTTTTAGTCCTTACTTCTCTCTTAGAATTGATACTAAGTATTGTTTCCAAGGTAGAGAAGTGATAAAGGTTAGGCAGTTCGGGTTATGACTTGTCCAGGGCCCACAACAAATATCTTCATTAATACTGACCCAGTGATTCCCAATTTTTTAAAAGATCCTTTTAATAGGCTAGTGTTTGTTTATCCACATTTCTGTTAATATGTTATGATTTGTCAAGGGTAGTAGCTTATGAGAGATCATGGTGCCATAAGAGACCTCAGGGACTAAATAGTCCAGCCTCATTATAATAAGTGAGGAAACAAACTCAGGAAATCTTATGACCCAGATGATGGTATGATGGAAAGAGCAATGGCTCTTCAACTTAACTCCCTGTGTGACTGAGCAAATCCCCTTAAATGGTTCTAGATCTATGAACTGAGAGATCCTAAGAGTTTATAGAAATATTAGCCTTAAGCTTTAAAGGTTTAGCTTTCAAAACACTTATTTAAGTTTCCTTCTATTTGTCATAGTTGATAATTTAGTCTTTCTCATTTATAGATCTTTTTGGAAACAGAATTGTTCTACAAAGGTATCCGCCCTGCCATTAATGTTGGTCTATCTGTGTCCCGTGTTGGATCAGCTGCTCAGACAAGGGCCATGAAGCAGGTAATTTGATGTCACAGTTGTAAAGTGCATAACTGTTTAAATTATCATATTCATATAATTGGGTTTATCTCATATGATTTTATTTATCTTACGCACTCTAGGTAGCTGGTACCATGAAATTGGAGTTGGCTCAGTATCGTGAGGTGGCAGCTTTTGCTCAGTTTGGTTCTGATCTAGATGCTGCCACTCAACAACTGCTGAGTCGTGGTGTGCGTCTGACTGAGTTACTGAAACAAGGACAGTATTGTGAGTTGTGCCTCTTGTTTTGGTTAATATTTAGGCTAGGTTCTAAGAGTCAGAGTAGTTGTCTTACCAATCCCCTTCATTTTTTTACAGCCCAGGGAAGTTAAGTAACAATTCAAGAACAAATAAGTAGTGGCAATTTAATCTAGATTTTATCCCAAATCCAGTCCTTTTTACCATATGTATGCCATATTGATTTGATTTAGTTAAGTCAAATACAAAATATATTAAAAGGCCTTAATGGTTTAAGAAAATAGTGATGCATGTTAGGTCATAAATCATCTTCTAATTTAGCCCATGAACTTATTGTGATTTTAATGAATGATTTCTGATTTAAAAAATTTCAGAACAGAAACAAATGTCAGTGTAGGCTGTCAGGTAGGTTTAGTAATATATGTAAGACTATGAGAGCAATGAATTTCCCAGGCTTTGGCATAGTGACATATTTCCTCAGACTCTTAATAGATTGGTGTTGACTTTATTTTCAGCTCCCATGGCAATTGAAGAACAAGTGGCAGTCATCTATGCTGGTGTACGAGGGTATTTGGATAAATTGGAACCCAGCAAAATCACTAAGTTTGAGAGTGCTTTCTTAGCTCATGTCATCAGCCAACACCAGTCCCTCTTGGGTAATATCAGGTATGGAAAAAACCCAATCAATTCCTTTGATAATAAAAGAAATAGAAAGTTTGATAAAATAAATAAAATTAAATCTTCAGTAAAGTGAAAGATTTTATCCAGGTTAGAAATTACAATTTTTTGTTTTTATTTCTTTTTATTTAAAGGTCTGATGGAAAGATCTCTGAACAGTCAGATGCAAAGCTGAAGGAAATTGTCACAAATTTCTTGGCTGGATTTGAACCTTAAACGCCCCTGGATCACATGCCAGTTTGGTTTTGTCAATGTTTCTTCTAGTGATTCAGTTCCATTCAATTATAGGACTTTAATAATGCACTCTTTCCCCTAATGTACAGAAATACCATTATGAATAAAGGGTTCCGTGTTAACATATTTTCGTTCTCACTGAAGAGATTCAAACCTATTTGCCTAATTTAATTTGTAATTAGAACTTCTGACACTGCTTTTAGTGGCTTCACATATTGTAGTGGAAGCTAAATTGGGTTGTGGTAAATAAGATGACTGTGGGGAAAAGAGATCATATAATCCAGAGGTTCTTAACAATGGGTTCTATAAATTTATTATTTGCTATTATGGTGATGTTCGGTTGTGTGTGACTGGATGTGACCACATGGACTTGTCCTTGAGGTATTCTTGACAAATATTCTGGAGTAGTTTGCTATTTCCTTCTCCAGTGTGTCTCCATTTTATAGATGAGGAACTGACGTCAATAGAGTAAGTGACTTCCCCAAGATCAAATAGCTAATAAATGTCTGAGGCTGGATTTGAATTCAGATCTTTCTAAGTCCAGACTCTGCTCTATCCACTGTGCCACCTAACTACCTCTAAATCTTATAACTTTCAATAAAATTGTTTTGTTTCTGTAGACTGCTGAAAAGGTCCATGACACAAAAAGTGCTATCCCAGACCCACCTCACCCATTTGTAAATAAGGAACAATAGATACTCAAAGTTCACATAGCCCAGGTCCTCTCAGTTTAGTGGTCTTTTCATTGTATCATGCTGCCTCCCCATACTCAAAAGCAAATGTTTTAATTTATTTTAACGTGTCTGGCATAAATAATTTAGAGCTCCATTCTAGTCAGTGTTATCATTTTCATTTTTCTAAGATATAATTCAGAATGAGGCAACTGGGTGACTTAGTAGGTTGAGAACCAGGCCTAGAGGTGGGAGGACCTGGGTTCAAATCTTATCTCAGACATGTCCTAGCTGGATGACCCTGGGCAAGTCACTTAACTCATTGCCTAGCCCTTACCACTCTTTCTCTGCCTTGGAACCAATATAAAGTAGCGATTCTAAGGCAGTAAGTAGGAATTGGTTCAGAACCTTACATTTTATAAGCTTATTCAAGTAAACCTTGGGAAATAGTATGTCTCCTATATATAATGAGACTTCCCTTAAGATTTTGTGATATACAAAAATTAGGCCATTCCAAGGCTGCTGGGTGGTGACTGCATAGAAACGACTGACCTAAAGTCAAGAAGATCTGAGTTCAAATCCAGCCTCCGACACTGACCCTGTGAAAGTCTCTTAATACTGCTTCAGTTTTCTCATTTGTAAGATGAGCCAGAGAAGGAAATAGCAAACCACTCCAGTGTCTGTTAAGAAAACTTCAAATGGGGTCATAAGTCAGAAATGAGTAAAGTGACTGAACAAGAGGCCAGCCATTTACTGAGAGATCCTTTTTTTTTTTTTTTAAACCCTAACCTTTTGTCTTGGAATCAATACTGTGGTATTGGTTCCAAGACAGAAAAGTGGTGAGGGCTAGGCAATGGGGATCAAGTGACTTGCCCAGGGTCACACAGCTGGGAAGTATCTGAGGCCAGATTTGAACCTGGGACGTCCTATCTCTAGGCCCAGCTCTCAATCCACTGAGCCACCCAGCTCTGCCTCCTGAGAACTCTTATCTCACATCACACAATTGCCTTCATGCTTCTCACATGGAGGTGACCCTTCTTGCCAAAACAAACTCTTCCATATGCACAAGGCATTCCATTCCATCCCATCTTCTCTAGCAGATCCTTGCTAATCTTTAGTTTCTCCCTGTCTAGCTGCCTCATTGCTGTCTAAAACCATTGTCTCCTCCATTCCTCAAAATACTCCATTGAGCCATCCATCCCCATTATTCTATGTCTTGTCTCCAGGTCCAATGTCATAAGAATGCTATTCTAAATTGTCTTCCTAAGAGGGGAGGGGGGTAGAAAGGGAAGTAAAATGGGGGTGGGAACAAGGTTGACTGTTTAAAAGCAAACATTGGTGTAGAAGGAAATAGTGAAAGAAGAAAAGGCAGGAACAGGAGCAGGAATCAAAATGCTGGGAAATACACAATCAGTAATAACTCTGAATGTGAATGGAATGAATCGCCCATAAAATGAATAGCAGAGTGGATTAGAATTCAAAACCCTACCATATGGAGGAAGGTAGATACACATAGGGTGAAAGTAAGAGGATGGAACCAAATCTATTGGGCATCAACTGACAAAAAGAAGGCAGGAGTCGCAATCATGATATCTGACAAAGCCAAAGTATAAATCTTGTTAAAAGAGATAGGGAAGGTAATTACATCCTGATAAAAGGCAGTATAGACAGTGAGGAAATATCTACTCGACATGTATGCACCAAATGGCATAGCATCCAAATTTCTAGAGGAACTCAAGGACGAAATAGAAAAACTATACTAGTGGGAGACCTGAACCTTCCTCTATCCAAACTAGATAAATCAAACCAAAAAATAAGAGGTAAGAGAAGTAAATGAAATCTTAGAAAAATTAGAGTTAGTAGACATGTGGAGAAAAATAAATGGGGAAAAAAGGAATATACCTTTTCTGCAGCACATGGTACATTCACAAAAATTGACCATGTATTAGGGCATAAAAACATTGCCAACAAGTGCAAAAGAGTAGAAATAATAAATGCAACTTTCTCAGATCACAATGCAATGGAAATAATTATTAGTAAGGGAACATGAAGTGGTAAATCGAAAATTGGAAATTAAACAATACGATTCTCTAAAACCAGTTAGTTAAAGAATAAATCGTAGAAACAATAACTTCATTGAAGAAAATGACAATGATGAGACATCCTTTCAAAACCTATGGGATGCAACCAAAGCAGTACGGGGGGGGGGGATTTATATCCTTAGTTCATATATTAACAAATTAAGAAGGGCAGAGGTCAATGAATTGAGCATGCAAATTAAAAAATTAGAAAGCGGGGGCAGCTGGGTGGCTCAGTGGATTGAGAGTCAGGCCTAGAGATGGGAGGTCCTAGGTTCAAATCTGGCCTCAGACACTTCCCAGCTGTATGACCCTGGGTAAGTCACTTGACCCCCATTGCCTAGCCCTTACCACTCTAATGCCTTGGAGCCAATACACAGTATTGACTTCAAGACGGAAGGTAAGGGTTTAAAAAAAAAATTAGAAAGCAAACAAATTAAAAATCCTCAGATGAAGACTAAATTAGAGATTCTAAAACTCAAAGGAGAAATTAATGAAATTGAAAGCCAAAGAACTATTGATTTAATAAATAAGACTAGAAGCTGGTACTTTGAAAAAACAAATAAAATAGACAAAGTACTAGTCTGTCTAATTAAAAAAAGGAAAGAAACCAAATTGACAGTATCCAAGATGAAAAAGGAGACCTCACCTCTAATGAAGAGGAAATTAAGGCAATCATTAAAAACTACTATGCTCAATTATATGGCAACAAATATGGCAATCTAGGTGATATGGATGAATACTTACAAAAATATAAATTGCCTAGACTAAAAGAGGAAGAAATAAATTACCTTAACAACCCCATATCAGAAAAAGAAATTGAACAAGCTATCAAAGAACTCCCTAAGAAAAAATCCCCAGGTCTAGAGATTCACAAATGAATTCTATCAAACATTCAAAGAACAACTAATCCCAATATTAAACAAATTATTTGACAGAATAAGCCAAGAAGGAGTTCTACCAAATTCATTTTAAGACACAAACATGGTACTGATCCCAAAGCCAGGCAGGTCAAAAACAGAAAGAAAACTATAGACCAATCTCCCTAATGAATATAGACGCAAAAATCTTAAATAGGATACTAGCAAAAAGACTCCAGCAAGTCATCACAAGGGTCATCCACTATGACCAGGCAGGATTCATACCAGAAATGCAAGGATGTTTAAATATTAGGAAAACCATCCACATAATTGACTATATTAACAAGCAAACTGACAAAAATCACCTGATTATCTCAATAGATGCAGAAAAAGCCTTTGATAAAATACAATACCCATTCCTATTGAAAACACTAGAAAGTATAGGAATAGAAGGGCCTTTCTTAAAAATAATAAACAGTGTACATCTAAAACCAGCAGCAAACATCATCTGCAATGGGGATAAACTAGAAGCATTCCCAATAAGATCAGGAGTAAAACAAGGATGCCCATTATCACCTCTATTATTTAACATTGTACTAGAAACACTAGCAGTAGCAATTAGAGAAGAAAAAGAAATTGAAGGTATTAAAATTGGCAATGAGGTGACCAAGCTATCGCTCTTTGTGGATGAGATGATGGTTTACTTAAGGAATCCTAGAGAATCAACCAAAAAGTTACTCGAAATAATCAACAACTTTAGCAAAGTTGCAGGATACAAAATAAACCCACATAAGTCATCAGCATTTCTGTATATCTCTAACCCATTTCAGTAGCAATAATTAGAAAGAGAAATACCATTTAAAATCACCCTAGACAATATCAAATACTTAGGAATCTATACATAAAGGAAGATCAGTGGAATAGACTTGGCGTAAATGATCTCAGCAAGACAGTTTATGACAAACCCAAAGACCCCAGCTTTTGGGACAAAAATCCATTATTTGATAAAAACTGCTGGGAAAATTGAAAGACAGTGTGGGAGAGATTAGGTTTGGATCAACACTTCACACCCTACACCAAGATAAATTCAGAATGGGTGAATGACTTGAACATAAAGAAGGAAACTATAAGTAAATTAGGTGAACACAGAATAGTATACATGTCAGACCTTTGGGAAGGGAAAGATTTTAAAACCAAGCAAGACTTAGAGTCACAAAATATAAAATAAATAATTTTGACTACATCAAATTAAAAAGGTTTTGTACAAACAAAACCAATGTAACTAAAATCAGAAGGGAAGCAACAAATTGGGAAACAATCTCCATAACAAAAACCTCTGTCAAAGGTTTAATTACTCAAATTTACAAAGAGCTAAATCAGTTGTACAAAAAACCAAGCCATTCTCCAATTGATAAATGGGCAAGGGACATTAACAGGCAGTTTTCAGTTAAAGAAATCAAAACTATTAATAAACACATGAAAAAGTGCTCTAAATCTCTTATAATCAGAGAGATTCAAATCAAAAAAACTCTGAGGTACCACCTCACACCTAGCAGATTGGCTAACATGACAGCAAAGGAAAGTAATGAATGCTGGAGGGGATGTGGCAAAGTCAGGACATTAAAGCATTGTTGGTGGAGTTGTGAATTGATCCAACCATTCTGGAGGGCAATTTGGAACTATGCCTAAAGGGCGCTAAATGACTGTCTGCCCTTTGATCCAGCCATAGCACAGCTGGGTTTGTACCCCAAAGAGATAATAAGGAAAAAGACTTGTACAAAAATATTCATAGCTGCACTCTTTGTGGTGGCAAAAAATTGGAAGATGAGGGGATGCCCTTCAATTGGGGAATGGCTGAATAAGTTGTGGGTTCTGTTGGTGATGGAATACTATTGTGCTAAAAGGAATAATAAAGTGGAGGAATTACATGGAGACTGGAACAACCTCCAGGAAGTGATGCAGAGTGAGAGGAACAGAACCAGGAGAACATTATACACAGAGACTGATGCACTGTGGTACAATCGAAGGTAATGGACTTCTCCATTAGTGTCAATGCAGTGTCCCTGAACAATCTGCAGGGATCTAAAAAACATGATCCACAAGCAGAGGATAAACTATGGGAGTAAAAACACCAATGAAAAGCAACTGCTTGACTACAGGGGTGGAGGGGACATGTCTGAGGAGAGACTCTAAATGAACACTCTAATGCAAATACCAACAACATGGAAATGGGTTCGAATCAAAAACACATGTGATACCCAGTGGAATAGAGCTTCGGCTATGGGAGAGGTGGTAGGAGGCTGGGGAGGGAAGAAAAGAAAATGATCTTTGTTTCCAATGAATAATGTTTGCAAATGACCAAATAAAATAATGTTTTAAAAAACATGTCTTCCTTTCCTCTCGTTTATTTCCTCTCTAGTCTTGGTTGTGATCTTGTCATTGAACTGAAACTGCTCTGCACAAACACTTGTATATTACCAAATTTAGTGGCCTTTAATCCTTTTTGATTCCTTTGCAACTACTGACACAATCATCTTGTTCTCTAATGCTTTTTTAAAAAATTTTTTTAAAATATATTTTATTTGATCATTTCCAAGCATTATTTGTTAAAGACATAGATCATTTTCTTTTCCTCCCCCCAACCCCCCATAGCCGACATTTAAATCCACTGGGCATTAGATGTTTTCTTGATTTGAACCCATTGCTTTGTTGATAATATTTGCATTAGAGTGTTCATTTAGAGTCTCTCCTCTGTCATGTCCCCTCAACCTCTGTATTCAGGCAGTTGCTTTTCCTCGGTGTTTCCACTCCCATAGTTTATCCTTTGCTTATGAATAGTGTTTTTTTCTCCTGGATCCCTGCAAGTTGTTCAGGGACATTACACCGCCATTAATGGAGACGTCCATTACGTTCGATTATACCACAGTGTATTAGTCTCTGTGTACAATGTTCTCCTGGTTCTGCTCCTCTCGCTCTGCATCACTTCCTGGAGGTTGTTCCAGTCTCCATGGAACTCCTCCACTTTATTATTCCTTTTAGCACAATAGTATTCCATCACCAACATATACCACAATTTGCTCAGCCATTCCCCAATTGATGGGCATCCCCTCGTTTTCCAGTTTTTGGCCACCACAAAGAGCGCAGCTATGAATATTTTTGTACATGTCTTTTTGTCCATTATCTCTTTGGGGTACAGACCCAGCAGTGCTATGCTTTTTTTCCCTTTGGTTTTTGTGACACTTCTCTTCTGGTTCTTCTGCCTATCTCACCTCCATCTTTGGTAGATTTTCATCTACTTCATAAACCTGCTAATGGTGAACGCCCCTCATATATATTCTGAACCCTCCTTTTCTCTCTCTAAACTCTTACATCAATTCAGTGATCATCTCTGTACAGATGTTTCTCAGATTTATCTAGCCCTAATCTCTCTCCTGACCTCTTAGTCATATTTCCAGCTGTGTACTGGACTTTCTAAAATGGATGTCCCATAGATTTCTGTTTTATTTTAAACTTGCCTTCTGTTCAAGAATCCTCCACTCTTATTCTAAAATGTAGGTTTGATCCTGTTATCCCCCAAAGTCTATACACAGGAGACAGAAGGAGAATGATCTTGGGAGAGATTTACAAGACCAACCCACATCCCTTCTGTTAGGCACAAATTAATTTTAGCTAAGTACACATCAGTTTGCCTAAGTTTACCACACATTTTTTCATTTTGATTACTTGTAATGGAAAGCTATAATCTTAGAAGAATGAACAATGCCAGTAAAAACCTTTAAAGTAACTTGGGAGTCCTAATTTCCTCAAAACAACGTGCTGCTGCAACCAAAAAGGCTCCCCCAATTCTGGATGTTATTGGAGAGAAATAAAACAATATCTTCCTATTATACCAGATAGTTTCCTGCCTGTGGTTGAGTTAATGAATGTAGTCTAACTGCACCTGAAGAGGGAAAGAAAATGCACAGACAACAGGTTTTTTCAAATACGAAAAATCGGAACTTCAATTTTGAAGTCAAATCATGAAAGCTATGGATGGGGTGGATAAATCCTGATATCCTAGGAAAATGACTTGAGGGGAAACAGCTCCTTAGGGTAGGATGACCAGTTGAATATTCGATTATGATATTCCATGTGTGGATTCCTCATTTTTGAGAAATTGATGTTTGTTTTTGTGGTAGTTTTTGATGTGCAGGGTTTATAGATCAAGCATGAAAGGATCAGAGAATATCTTCAATTTTTCATATTGTAGATTAAGAAACACCTTCAGGGATATAGGCTTGTTCAAAATCATACAAATGTGAGGCAAGACAAGTAGCCCAAGTGTTCTGACTCCAAATTCACTATTCTGCCATCATGCCAATCCCAGGGTGATCATTAGAAACACCAACTTGGATAGAAGCAAAACATTGGAAATTCAGCAAAAAATTTTTTCATATGTAAGGGCTACTAGTTTTAATTAAGAATGAATCCAACCATTTTTTTGAATCTTTCACTTGCATTCCCATTTAATGCAAGATTGCTAATTCTTTGTTAAAAGCCCAGTTCTCCCCAAAAGCATTGCTAGACTGATCCTGGGCAAGTCATTTTATCTTTCCCTTAATTTCCTTCTGAACACAAATGGGATATATAGGATTTTCCCCAATAGTGAATATTTTTTTAAGAGAACAGTAATTTTTAAAAAATTTAATTTTTTCCAGTTATTAAAAAACTCTTCCTCTCACCTCCCCCTGCCATCACCAATCAATAAACCATTTATCATTAATATAAATAGTTGGTAGAATTTAGAATACCTAGAGCTGTATTGGCTATTGTGCTATTGAGTGTCTTAAGCTGGATTTAAAATCTTTCTGGCCAGTTGACACCATCTTTGGTATATCAATACTGGTTAATTTATAATTATGAAGTGAAGGATCACCAATTCCATGTATAGTATAACACTGAGGAATTAGGCCTGCCTTTCCTTCTAAACACAAATGGGATATATAGGATCTTCCTCAATGGTGAATTTGTTTTTTTTAAGGGACCAGTAATTTAAAAAAATAATTTTTTCCAGGTATTAAAAAACCTTCCTCTCACCTCCCCCTGCCATCACCAGTCAATAAAGCAAGAAAAAAGCATTGTAGCAAATACAGTCAAATAGAAGTGATGGTCAGATGGGCCAAATCAATGTATATTTTGGATAGAATTAAGTATGCAGATTCAAGAAAATAAAATACATAATTACTACAGTAATGTAAACAGAAAAAGGAACCCTAAAAAGTAAATGCTGCCAAAACAGGTCACATGAGAAGAGATGACAAGACACACCCCTTTGCAGAAGTGCATTGCACATATTTTCAGTATGTGTTGATCATGTGTTGATCAATTATACTAACTTCCCCTCTTTAATCTTAAAAAAATACTGTTTGTTCTATTGGAAAGCTCTCTGGGAAGGATACTGGGTAGGATTTTGGGATACTTAAGTATTCAAAATTAAGAGCCCTTAAGTGTTTGAAGTTGAGTACTTAAGTGAGGGGAGTTAAGAACACTTAAGGTTTAAGGTTACTTAAATGAGAACAGAAGGAGGGATAGAAGGAATAGGGGTACCTCTAGTACCTAGAGGTAATGAATGAAGTTAAGAGCAGGTAAACAAGGGGACTTCAAAGCACTAAATGAGGGGAGTTAAGACTTTAATGAAGGGAATTAAGAGCACTTAAGTATTCAAAGTTAAGAGCACTGAAGTATTCCAGTTAAGAGCCCTTAAATCTTTTAAGTTGAGTACTTGAGTGAGGGATCTTGAGAGAAAAAAAGTGATGCAAAAAGTCAAAAGTCTCCCTAACAAAATTTTTTTAAAGAAATCTATAATTCTTTGATGTAGATACTCCTTTCATTGGCATAGACCATAACTTTCCTAAAACTTCATAGATGAGTGTTTCTGTGGCTGAAAAGTTCATCATCCTGCAGTCAAAAAGTCTTTCTGAATTTAACTTGACTTGTTTAGACCACTCTGAAATGTCTTCTCTCTCCCAGATGTTATTGTCATCATCTTGTTTTTTCTTTTGGAGATTTCTCCTTCCTTTTTCCCCCTTCCCCCATCTCTTCTCTCTGTCTCTCTGTCTCTGTCTCTGTCTCTCTCTGTCTCTGTCTGTCTCTGTCTGTCTGTCTCTCTCTCTCTCTCTCTGTCCCTCTCTCTCTCTGTCTGTCTCTCTGTCTGTCTGTCTGCCTGCCTGCCTGTCTGTCTGTCTGTCTGCCTGTCTGTCTCTGTCTGTCTGTCTGTCTGTCTGTCTGTCTCTGTCTCTCTCTCTGTCTGTCTCTCTCTCTGTGTCTGTCTCTCTGTCTGTCTGTCTGTCTGTCTGTCTGTCTCTCTCTGTCTCTGTCTCTCTCTGTCTCTCTCTCTATGTCTGTCTGTCTGTCTGTCTGTCTCTCTCTCTCTCTCTGTCTCTGTCTGTCTGTCTCTCTCTCTCTCATGAATTTGCAGATTATGTTAGGGACTCTACCTTATTCACGGCTTGTCTTTTTGTTAGTTTTCTTACAAGACTTTCCATGGGAAGATTTCCTCCCCTCTTTTCTGTTACATGTTGCCTTATTCAAGATGGTACAGGGAAAGCTAGGTTTAGTCATAACAAGTCGGACATCTTTTTTTGGTGGGGGGAGCAGAATGGTAATTTAATGATGTGGAACTCCCAGTGAGGAAACTCCTACCAATGCAGGACAGCAACTATTCTACAACTTACTCTCTAATAGAGTTGCCTTAAGTTATTTTCCCAGAATCATACAGTTAATATGTCAGAGGAAGGGATTTGAACCTATCTTCCTAATTGGAAGGCTGGCCCTCTTATAAATTATAGCATATTGCCTCTTACTGGATTAAGAAGAATAGTTGGCATTTATATAGTACTTTAAGATTTGTAAAGGGCCCTTTAGACAGCTCATTTGAACCTCTCAACAACCCTCCAAGGTAAGTACTGCCATCATTTTATATATGATGAAATTGGCTTAGAGAGTTTTAAGTGACTTGCCCATGTTCTAGCTAGTAAGTGATTATATTCTTACTCAGGGTTCTGCTCATTCTAACTCTGATGCTCTTTCCACCTCAAAATCAAATGTCACATAACGTTAAATTCAAGTGAGCCAAACTCCCTTATAAAAATAAAAAAGTTTACAGAATAGATTGAAAAACAGAACCTACCGATATGTTGTATATCAGAAGCACGTTTAGTGTCAGAAAATGGACGCATACTTAAATAGAAATGGCATCACTGCACCAGCAGAGCCTTTCCAGATGGCTATTGGAGGGTGCGCCAAGCAGCAGTACACTGAAACTTCAAATGGACAAACCCACATGCCTGTTGCTCAGACCTGGATCTAGGTCAGAACTTACAGAGCTCAGATCAAGGGGAAAGTGATCAGACTTTGCTCTGGAACAGGAGAGCACTGAAAGCTTGCAGGTCTTCAATTTGAGTTGTCTCTGATATCCTGGAAGAATATAACATTCGATAGCCCAAGAAAGCAGCAAGAGGACAAGCCCACACATTTCTTCCAGAAATATACAGGCGACAGGTAGGTGACTCAGTGGACTGAGAACTAGGCCTAGAGCTAAGAAGTCCTGGGTTCAAATTTGGCCTGAGGCACTTCCTAGCTGTGTGCCCCTGGGCAAGTCATTTACCAAACCCTATTGCCCAGCCCTTAACACTCAGCCAATCCACATAGTATTGAGTCTAAGATGGAATATAACAGTTATATATTTTTTATTTATTTTTACTTATTTATTTTTACTTTTAAACACTATTTTATTTGGATATTTTCAAACATTATTTATCGAAAACAAAGATCATTTTCTTTTCCTCACCCCTTTTCAGCCCCCCCCTCAAATAGCCAACAAACGATTCCAGTGGGTATCACATATGTCCTTGATTCGAACCCATTTCCATGTTGTTGGTATTTGCATTAGAGTGTTCATTTAGAGTCTCTCCTCAGTCATATCCCCTCCACCCCGGTAGTCAAGCAGTTGCTTTTCATCAGTGTTTATACTCCCACAGTTTGTCCTCTAAATGTGGATAGTGTTTTTTCTCCTAGATCCCTGCAGATTGTTCAGGGACATTGCATTGACACTAATGGAGAAGAAGTCCATTACATTCGATTGTACCACAGTGTATCAGTCTCTGACTACAATGTTCTCCTGGTTCTGCTCCTCTCACTCTGCATCACTTCCTGGAGGTTGTTCCAGTCTCCATGGAATTCCTCCACTTTATTATTCCTTTTAGCACAATAGTATTCCATCACCAACAGATCCCACAACTTATTCAGCCATTCCCCAATTGATGGGCATCCCCTCATCTTCCAATTTTTTTGCCACCACAAAGAGTGCAGCTATGAATATTTTTGTACAAGCCTTTTTCCTTATTATCTCTTTGGGGTACAAACCCAGCTGTGCTATGGCTGTGTATCTAAGGTCAGACAGTTTTTTATCGCCCTTTGGGCATAGTTCCAAATTGCCCTCCAGAATGGTTGGATCAATTCACAACTCCACCAGCAATGCATTAATGTCCCTACTTTGCCACATCCCCTCCAGCATTCATTACTTTCCATAGCTGTCATGTTAGCCAATCTGCTAGGTGTGAGGTGGTACCTCAGAGTTGTTTTGATTTGCATCTCTCTGATTATAAGAGATTTAGAACACTTCTTCATGTGCTTATTAATAGTTTTGATTTCTTTGGCTGAGAATTGCCTATTCATGTCCCTTGACCATTTATCAATTGGAGAATGGCTTGAGTTTTTGTACAATTGATTTAGTTCTTTGTAAATTTGAGTAATTAAACCTTTGACAGAGGTTTTTGTTATGGAGATTGTTTCCCAATTTGTTGCTTCCCTTCTGATTTTAGTTACATTGGTTTTGTTTGTACAAAAACTTTTTTAATTTGATATAGTCAAAATTATTTATTTTACATTTTGTGACTCTTTCTAAGTCTTGCTTGGTTTTAAAATCTTTCCCTTCCCAAAGGTCTGACATGTATACTATTCTGTGTTCACCTAATTTACTTATAGTTTCCTTCTTAAATTAAAGTCATTCACCCATTCTGAATTTATCTTGGTGTAGGGTGTGAGGTGTTGATCCAAACCTAATCTCTCCCATACTGTCTTCCAATTTTCCCAGCAGTTTTCATCAAATAGTGGATTTTTGTCCCAAAAGCTGGGATCTTTGGGCTTGTCATAGACTGTTTTGCTGAGATCACTTACCCCGAGTCTATTCCACTTATCCTCCTTTCTGTCTCTTAGCCAGTACCAAATTGTCTTGATAACCACTGCTTTATGGTATAGTTTGAGATCTGGGACTGCAAGTCCTCCTTCCTTTGCATTTTTTCCCCCATGATTTCCCTGGATATCCTCGATCTTTTGTTCTTCCAAATGAACTTAGTTATGGTTTTTTTCTAATTCAGTAAAGAAGTTCTTTGGTAGTTCAATGGGTATGGCACTAAATAAGAAAATTAGTTTGGGTAGTATTGTCATTTTTATTATGTTCCCTCATCCCTGTGAGCAATCAACGTTTTTCCAATTGTTTAGATCTAGTTTTAATTCTGTGGAGAGTGTTTTGTAGTTGTGTTCATATAGTTCCTGTGTTTGTCTCGGCACATAGATTCCTAAGTATTTTATATTGTCTAGGGTGATTTTAAATGGTATTTCTCTTTTTAATTCTTGCTGCTGAAATGGGTTAGAGATATATAGAAATGCTGATGACTTGTGTGGGTTTATTTTGTATCCTGCAACTTTGCTAAAGTTGTTGATTATTTCAACTAGCTTTTTCATTGATTCTCTAGGATTTTTTAAGTAAACCATCATATCATCTGCAAAGAGTGATAGCTTGGTCTCCTTATTGCCAATTTTAATACCTTCAAGTTCTTTTTCTTCTCTAATTGCTACTGCTAGTGTTTCTAGTACAGTGTTAAATAATAGAAGTGATAATGGGCATCCTTGTTTTACTCCTGATCTTATGGTTTTAGATATATACTGTTTATTGGAATATAACAGTTATAAAAGAATAAACAAACAAAAAATAAATTCAGAAGACTAAAAAAAAAAGAACATTTAAGATATTGCAGAGCAAAAACAATTTACTTGGAAAAGGTAGAGAAAATTGAAGGATTATTGGAATACCTGAAAGCTATTGTCAAAAAATAAAAATAAACCCCCAAACCACAGATATCATATTTCAAGAAATCACAAAAGAAAATAACCCAGATCTCTTAGAATTCAAAGATAATGTGAGTATATCACCAAGAGGATAAGCTTGATATCTCTACTTTTCTTTGCCCTAATGTACCAGTTAAAATTAGTTTCTCTGCTAAAAGTATTATATTTTTATGAGGTTTATTTAAAGATTAAGAAATAGAGAAAATACAAAATAAGAAAGCACGTGCCTAGGAGGGCTGAAAGGCCCAATCACTTACACTACATCTTGAGAGATGCATGTCTTTGGAAGCAGAAGCAGGGAGAGAGAGAGCAGAAGGCGGAGTCAGTTTTAAAAACAATTTCTGTTCTTGGCGCAGGTGGGAATTTAGGTGAGATTAGAGGGCATCTTGGGAATTAGAGCAATCCGGGGTTCAAATCTCCATTTTTACAAAATCTTAGGAGAAAGGGGATTTTCTTTGTGAAGAGCCTATGCCTGAGAATTTCCTGATTCCTAGATTCAGTGGATTATTGACCCTTGTGCTGAATGTCATCTTAAAGATGGCATCTTTCGAAAAGGTTGGAGAGAAAGGAACTGTAAGAAATAAGACTTCCCTTAAAACAAGGGGGTTGGTCAGTTTGATGTGGGGGTGGGATGGAGCTGTCTGGCTCTCCCTTCCTTGGCTTATCCTGAAATCCATTCATTTGTTCCATCACTCCCCTGCCCATAGGTGGCTCCATAGGACTACCAATTCCTTTTACTTAAAGGAAAGGCATCTAATCTATCCTATGGCCCATTATCAGACTAATTTTATAATTACTAATGACTATGGCTTTCTTTCTTTTTTTGAAAAACTCTTATCTTCCATCTTAGAATCAATACTATGTATTGGTTCCAAGCAGAAGAGTGGTAAGGGCTAGGCAATGGGGGTTAAGTGACTTGCCTAGGGTCACATAGGAAGTGTCTGAAGTCGAATTTGAACCCAGGACCTCCCATCTCTAGGCATGGCTCTCAATCCACGGAGCTGTCCAGCTGCCCCCTGATTGTGCTTTCTTTGTGTCATTCCTCTGATTGAAAAACTATTGTAAAAGCGCCCCATTGCCTGAACGATTTAATCTCTATAGCCCTTAGTTTGGCATTTAAGGATTTAAAAAATCTGATACCAATTTTTCCTGTCATCTTTAATTTTCAATCCTCTCCAAGATGAACCCTTACTTATGTCAACAGGTATTGGCAGAGTCAGAGCTGGAGGGATAATATGGTTTTAAACTATGCTCTATGTTCAGTCATCAGTGTGACTTTATCAACTTTTTATAACATAATCTGTATCTGAGCATAAATATACATACGTGTATATGTAAGAATATATGTATATGTCAGTAATTGGATGCATCCATGATTACATCAAGATGGCTGTGGATGGAACCCCATTCATTCCTTTCCATCTTAGGCAAAGGTAAGTAATAATTTCAGGTAATGTGCTGCAGTCTACTTCCCCTAATCATGCATCTTTGCATTGTCTCTTGGGCAAGTTGCCATTTTGATTGTTTTGAGTAACGTTCCCTGACTCTCAGCCATACGGCATCTCTGGTTTGAAGAAGACACAGTTTTCTAGTGGAGGCAGGTGGGGACCAATCAAAAAGCTATGCAAAAGTGATTTCAATTCAGTTCAACAAATATTTCTTTAGCAGTTCATTTCCTTTTCCCCATTGTATAGAATTTATTTTGAGAAGGAGATTATAGGCTTCATCTGACTACCAAAGAGGCCCATGATAAAAATAAGTTAAGAACCTCTGCTCTAGAAACCTATCCTTCCTCTATCCTCTCCTTTTCTCAGCAAGCTGTCCACATAAAAATAAGAATCCTACTTCGATAGCACTCTGGAGGATCAAGTACTTTCAATCTATGACCCCAAACAAATAAAAAATTATACTCAGACTAGTTAAAGTGATTTGACCAAGTAGCAGAGCAGGAACAAGAGCTCACACATTTCCAAACAGCTTATTCCTTTACACCAAAAAGAGTAAGGGGGAAGAGATGTTCTTTTACCTCGTGCACTGCATTTATCTTCTAGGTAGAGGTTCTCGGTGAGATGGAGGGGGTGACTAAGTTAGTATTCATGATTTCAAATAGCCCTGGGTGTAAATCAGGCAAAACCCATGTTACCCGTGTCACTATACAGCCAGATCTGCATTTACCTCTTATCTAGGAGGGCTTCTTGCAATTCAGTCACCTAATTCACCAACCAATCACATGTTGAATACCTACTGTGTGCTAGGTTCTGAGAGAGGAAACAGAAAGTATGAGGCTCTCCTTGGCAGTTTATCCGATAGGAAATAAGACAAAGACAAAGCATTAGATTGTGCTGGACAGATCACAAATGCCAGGAGTCCTGGTGGGCTAGAGTATTTGGAAAAGGTTTCACGAAAAAGATTCAGCAGCTCAGTCAGAGGCAGCTTGGTATAATGGAGGGAGTGTTCTAGAAGTTAGCAACAGATCTGACTTTCATTCTCACTACCAGGCAGGTAATATTTCGTTTTTTAAATTATTTATTTTTTTGAGAATATTTTTCTATGTTTACATGATTCATTTCCTTTCCCTTCTCTCTTCCCTCCCTGCTCCCAGAGCCCACAAGCAATTCCATTGGGTTGTACAAATGTTGTCACTTGATACTTAAAGCAAGTAATATTTCCAAGCCTGCTAAGTGGAGCAGTGTATAGAGTAGTGGCTTTGCAGTCTGGAAGACTTGAGTTTGATTTTTGGCTCAGACACTTACTAGCTGTCCCTTAGCCTGCTCCAGTGTCCTTATCCGTAAAATGGATATATTTCTGAGAAGTGGGGAAGGAAGGAAGAGAAGGAGACAACTTGAATCTTATAATTTTAGAAAACATATGTTGAAATTGTTATTACATGTAATTGGGAAAATACAATATCTTTGAATAAAAAATAAATGGGTATGATCAGGATCAAACGAGAATGTACATAAAAGTATATTGCTGTAAACCTTAAAGAGTTATATAAATGCTAATTATTGGGGAATGGTTAAAATAAAAGCAACTCCTTCACAAGATTTTCTTGGAGATCAAATGCGAATGATTTATGCAAAATGCGTTGCCAGTCATACACTACCGTAGTTTCTGAAAAGGGCAGTCAATTAATTAATTACTGTAAAGTGCCACTTAACATCGCTCTGATTCTTCAGCTCCAAACACCGTTTCCTGGATACTACTTTCCAGGCTGAGTTGATCCATGAGGATGTAACCTATTTGAGTGTAGTGTCTGTCCCACGTACATTGCTCAGCTTAGCAGGGAGCACGTGAACGTATTTATCCGTACTTGAATTTCAAGGGGGGAAAAAGACAACCAAAGCATTTTATGGCTGTAATCGAATGTGAATGCATAAGCTTTAAATAAGCATTTCTCTTTTTTGCTCCTTCTATCTGTCTAGTGAGTTTATTCTAATAATCTCTGTCCTCTCCAACCGCAAAGCTCAGAGAAGGTGAGGAAAGCCAGAGGAGTCAGACTTCGCGCAATAGCGCGACAGTTTAGCACCCCAGGGCGGGGCGGATTGATGAGGAACTCAAAAGTTGCAGCCTGGACTTGGGCTTTTCACACAGCGATCCCTCAGTCCTGCTAGTCGGACCTCAGTGCCAAGGCTCGAACGTCATGAAAAGCTCCAAGTTCAGGGAGAACTTCTGGGTAAGGAAGTGGGAATGTTCTGGGATGGGATTCAGCGGCCCAGAATGGGGAATGGGCAGCAGGTACATTGGGGGCGAGCTCAGCTGCAGTTGCAAGGGAGAGGAAAGAAAGGTTCTGGGAGGGACAGCTGGCTCCTGGAATCCGGCCAATGTTGTGGGAACAGCTGGGGAAGAGAGCGCACTAAGTGACCTCCGACGTCTTTTCCAACTCGAAATTTCTAGATTCAGAGGGGGAGCTGGCCGAACACTTAGACCTGGCTGCTTGGTAGCGAGCGTATTCCGATTAGCACTGGGAGGGCAAGTGAAAGGAGGAACTTGACTTTCCTAGCTTTCTTGCCCTCACCAACCTGCCCCTTTTCCAGGAACCCTCAAAAGCGAGAGAGGGGAATCCCGGAGGTCTACGGGGAAGGAAGAGGCGAGGACCTTCTGTGGAACTTCATTGCCGACAATAAGCAAACTTGCTATTCTTTCCCCCTCTTTTCCTTACCTTTTCTCTTCTTTTGAACCTTCCATCTCCCGCCCCTTTTCTCTCCACTTTCTCCGGTTCTCTGAACCTATTAGAGCTAACCTTGGCTTTCCGCACTTAGGAACCAGGACGCTCTGCATTTGCGCCCCGTATTGTGTGAAACATTTCTCAGAAGGGTGGAGAGAGGGAGGAAAATGGATTGTCAGCAAGGATTATGTGAATACCTAGAAGAAATGAAGCAAAAGATTTTTTTTTTAAACATTATTTTATTTGGTCATTTCCAAACATTATGCATTGGAAACAAAGATCATTTTCTTTTCCTCTCCCCCCTCCCACCACCTCTCCCATAGCCAACGCACGATTCCACTGGGTATCACATGTGTCCTTGATTCGAACCCATTTCCATTGTTGGTATTTGCATTAGGGTGTTCATTTAGAGTCTCTCCTCAGTCTTCTCAATCCCTGTAGTCAAGCGGTTTAAAAACACCGATTTTTAAGAAAGAAGTTTTTCAGTTTCCTTAACTTTTAAAATAGAGACAACACCTAATATTTGTAAAACGCTTAGCACAGTGCCAATCACATTAATAGCTTCATACTAAATTAATCTTTCTTTCTCTTCCCCCCTCTCTCGTTCTCTCCTTCCCTTCCTCCCTCCCTCCCTCCCCCCCTCCCTCCCTCCCTCCTTCCTTCCTTCCTTCCTTCCTTCCTTCCTTCCTTCCTTCCTTCCTTCCTTCCTTCCTTCCTTCCTTCCTTCCTTCCTTCCTTCCTTCCTTCCTTCCTTCCTTCCTTCCTTCCTTCCTTCCTTCCTTCCTTCCTTCCTTTCTCCCTCTCTCCCTCCCTCCTTCCCAATCTCCTTTAAGAGTGGCACTGGGAAGGACCTTGCAGCCCTAAAATATCTTCCCTTGGCAGTCTGCCTGAAACCTAACCATTAGAGTGATTCCTTTGATTCTTGATGCTTTTAGGCAAGAGCAGGGTGTCGTCCAGAGCCCCCTGATAAAATGCAAACATGTCTGGGAACTATGACATCCTCAGCTATTACTGAGGTTACTACAGGATTATATAATTGAATTTTTTTTTAGCATAGTTCTGTGCCTGATTCATCCAGTGACCAGGAAAGACCACCTCTAAGGGAGGAAACAAAGACTTAGTTTAATAGAAGGAAACTGGAATCAAATACTTCAAAATCTCTGTATATCTCACAATTCTTCAAGCTATAGAATAGAAGTCTTCTTAGGGTCACTGCTAATTTCCAGTCATAGCTCAGAAAGGAAGCAATGCATCTGTTTGCTTCCTTTGCAGAAGTTGGGTGGCAACATGTATTTTCTAGTTGTGAAACTTTTTATGGAAACTTTCCAATCACTGATATTTTATTTGTTGTAATAAGGAACTCCCTAAACATTTGCTAAGCACCCACTATATTCAAGGTACCCTCAGATGCTTCTTTCAGGATCTGGTCCTTAGAAATATGCCTCAAAAGGACGGTTTGTATTTATCTCCTCTAATTGCAAAGAATAAATTAAAGGCAAGTCTCTGAATTTCCATTTCTAGTTTTTGGTCTTTTGCTTACACCGGATTGCCCTGTGTACAGAACTAGATAAGCTAGGGGTGGTGACTCCTTTCTGCCTTCCATGTGATGACTGTGTAACCTTAATGGGTGCTGTAATGATGATGCTTTTTTCATCTTCACAGAGGCAGTGTGCATAGTGGAAAAAGCACTGTACTTGGTATAAATCATCAAGCATTTATTTATTAAACACCTTCCACGTGCTAGGCACTAGAGATACAAAGACAAAAATAAAATAGGCCCTGTCCTCAAGAGCTGACATTGTATTAGGAGAAACAACATATACACATATGTGTAGACAGAAAATTTATACAAAATGAATGAGATGTAATTTCAGGATGGGCAGAGAAAGGCAGAGGGGAGCTGAAGCAGGTCAGGAAATGACTCATGTAGGAAGAGATCATATCTGAGCTGAGTTTTGAAGGATTCTAGAAAACAGAGTAAAGGAGGGAGTGCCTTAGAGGCCTTGAGGCCAGCCTTTACACAAATGGGGGATGAAATGGCATATTAGGAGACATTCTGCTGGAATGTAGGTACAATGGGTGAGGGGGGAAAATATGTAATGAGCCTGGAAAGGTAGCTGGTGTTAGGTCATGAAAAGCTTTCAATGCCTCCCTTTTCTCAGAGGAATTTGTATTTAATCTTGGAGCTGACTGGGAACCACTGGAGCTTTCTGAACAGAAAGAATATGGTCAAACTTGCTGGGGTTTAGGAATATGCCATTTTGGTTCCTTTGTGGAGGGTGGATTGGAGAGAGGAGAGGCTCCAGGAAAGAAAATCAGTTAGGAGACTATTGCAATAATTCAAAGAAGAGTTCATGAGTCTCATGTAAGCCTCTGTTTCCTCTTTTGTAAAATAAAGAGATGGATACTTCCACTATTTCGCAGGTTGTTATTAGGAAAGTATAAATCTTAAAGTGTGATATGCCTATGAATTGTCATTATTATATGGATTATCATTGGGTAGGTATCTTCTTATCATCTCATCTTTGCCTCAGTTTCCTTAGCTGAGAAGTGGGAATAATACTAGTACTAACTTCTCAAGATTGTGCCTGACTATGCGGCTAGTGCTTAATAGATGTTTGTTCCCTTCTTCCTCTTTGTTTCTGTCTTCCTCATTAGATTGTACAATCTCTCCATGATTGTGACCAAAGGGCCCCATTTCCCTTGTGTCTCCTCACCTCAGGAATGCTCTGACTGCACTCTTTGAAATGAACTGCTGTTGAAACAGGTGCCTGTAGATAGAGCGGGTCAAGATTGTGAACTAAGTTTTGGGAAGCTCACAGTTTCCCTTTTTTGTTTCCTTCTTCCACTCCCCTGGGACATTTCTTCTCTTTCTCCATGTACATAATGGTCTTTTATACTCTTTCCCCACCCTTCTTTCTCTCAGGAGTTGTTGCTCTGTGTTAAGCTAGTCATACTTGAGCTTTGTAAAAATGGATCTCTTCTAACGCCCTCCTCTGGTAGATCCTGTCAAACTTTCTGCCATTAAAGGAATTTCAGGGCTTGCTTAGCAGGTATAAGAAGCATCTTGGGAGGAGAAGAGGGAGAAGCTCTGAAATAATGTTATTTTAGTAGCTGCTGCCTCTTCTGGGTAATGCTGGTCCTGTTTCTCCAGGAGACATTGAAAATAACCAATTATTGTCAGCAAGCTGGAATAGGAAGAAAGACATAGGCAGAAGGCAGACAAGTTGGTTTCTACACAACTGAAAGATCTCAAGTCTTTTGATTTATTGGCTTTTCTTATTTAGCAAGTAGCCTAATTCGCCTCCTAAAGATTTCCTCTCAGGCTTCTTCTGGTTCTGGTTTTGCTGGCTGTGGAAAGCAGGGCACCTTTTTCTCTCTTTACATTCTTCTTGCTAAAGCCAGTTGATTAGCTCATACTTTCTCCTTTGGCATTCTCAAATTTGGATAATCCTATCTTGGTAAAGGGTCATGGGATCATAGACTCTGTGCTGGAAGAGACCCTAGAGGACATTTGTACCTCAATTTACAAATGAGGAAGAAATGATCCAAGAAGGTTAAGTAACTTGTCCAAGAGCAAACAAGTAGCAAAGTTCTAGCCTTAACCACAGGGTAGAAAGAGAAAGAATCCACTGATCATCTCCTGAAAGGAGGAGAAAAGAAGAGTTTGAAAAAGGTCACAGCCAAAATCCAGAGTTACCACAACAAAGAAAAAAATATATATAAAGAGAGAACTGAGGGAAAAATACTTCAAGTAACAAAGAACTACAGTTAGGATAGCTTCTACTAAAAATGAAAAATCTTGGAATACAATATTCCAAAAGGAAAGAGGCTTTCATCAAAGAATAACATCCTGAAAAACTTAGTCTAATCTTAACAGGGAGCAGCTGGATGGATTGAGAGCTGGGAATTAAGTCAGGAAGACTCACCTCCCTGAGTTAAAATCTGACCTCAGACACTTCTGTCTGTGTGACTGTGTGACTTGCTAAGTCACATAACCCCAATTACCTAGCCCTTACCACTTTTCTGACTTGGAACTAATACTTAGTATGGATTCTAAAACAGATTAAGAGTCATTTTTTTAAAAAAGAAAAGAAAAAAGAAAGCTTTGGCAATTGATTGGAGGTGTAATATTACAGAATGAGGAGATGAGTATGAACACAAGGATTTGAACCTGAGTGATTGGAAGAATGCTGATACCTTTGACAAACATAGATGTCAGAAAGAGGGCTGAACTTAGGGAGACAGAGAAGTTCTATTTTGAAAGTTTAAAGTCCTCTACTGAAAACAGACAAATTTATTCTGCCGCAGCTGAATACAAAAAAAGCAGGGCTAGAAATTATGTTCCAGACTAGTCAACAACAAAAAGAAACTTAATTAAAAGAGATAAAGTTATTTATATGGCTGTAAAGCTCAGGCTAAAGCAAAGATTTGGGTTCAGAGAGTCACAAGAAACTGGTACTCAGAAAGCTAGTCCAAACATGAACTTTATTATCTGATCCAGCAAGAAGGCAAAACAAAACAAAACAAATCCATCCATTCATATAGTTTATGATAATACAGACAGAGATTTGACCCTGAAACTGATTAGAGAAATTTTCCCAGATTACTCAACTGTAAGAAGAAATGAACCATAAAACTATAATAGGAGACCTCATTTTACTCCTTATCAACCCTAGACAAATCTAACCAAGAAATAAACAAGAAAGAAGTGAAGTACCTGAATAGAGTGATTTATAACTTGAGAAAAAAAAAACATGAAGGGGTTTTACTGTAATAATAATAGCAACAAATAATTTGTCACAGTCTTATTCCTACCTTCCCAAGACCACCTTTGCTCCCTCTAGCCTTAGATTGTGGGAAGCACAGCTGATGCTTTTTATGGAATTGAGGTTTAGAAATCTTCATATTTCAAAAATCTTCTATGACAAGGATTTTAAATGACCTAAATATCATGGTCCCCTTGGACAATCTGATGAAGCCTTTAGACCCTTTCTTAGACTCATGTATTTAAGTGTAGAAAATAAAACAGATCAGATTAAAAATGAAAACAATGGTTAGAGAAAATAGGTGTACTTTTTTTTTAACCTATTCAAGTTCATAGAACCCCTGTTCATAGAACATTCTATTTTAAGAATGCCTGATCTAGACCAGTCTATTCCAGATGCACGAATCTACTCCACAATACCTATTGCCTCCTCTTGGTTTTCTATAGTCATGATGAGCATTTTAGTCTCCTGATGCTTGAAACTCTGTATGTGTGTGTGTGTGTGTGTGTGTGCACGGACGTGTGTGTGTGTGTGTGTGTGTGTGTGTGTGTGTGTGCGTGCTTGCTTGCTTTACCATGTGGCCTCTTTGGGTGACCCATTTAAAACAATTGCCACTTAAAGTCTAGATAAGTTACCTGAGTAAAATTGGGCAGTCCAGCTGGTGGTGAGGCAATATGCCAGTCAGTCCTGCAGGCAATATTTGTTGAGTACGCACAGTGTGTCCCTCATCCTATTTGGGTGCCTTGCCCTCTGACATGCAATGCTTCCAGTTTGGGATGGTGAATAGCTTTGATGATATAGTCATAAGATCACAGATTTAGAGCTGAAAACAAACAGCATGAGAAGCAGAAGTGGACTGTCTCATTTGTAAAACAAGGGAGCTGGACCAGAGGATTTCTCAGTTCCCTTCCAGTTTTAAACTCTATTTTCCAACTTGACAGTTGTGCATTCTTTTTTGGTTGAATGAATAGATAGGTAGTCATTTGTAATGACAGCAAACATCTCTCTCCATCTTTCTTTTATCCCTGCACAGGCCCAATATGCTGATAGTGGATTAATTCAGGGTTAACCCCAACCCTAAATCACTCAAAATCAAAACAAATTACAGTGTGACCTTGGTACTCAGCAATAATTCATTCCAGAAGGCAGGTCAAGTATCAAAAAAGTTGAATACCAAATGAATTTCTGCCATTAGGAATAATGTAAATTGAATTAATCCATTCCAGAAAATCCAGATTTTTTAAGGCATTATATGCATTAATGGAGTTGTATTTTACTAAATAAACAATAATACATAGACATAAATTAAAAAAACAAAAATGAGACTAAGTAAAATAATTTTTGCTTTACTTTTTTTGAGAGGAATTAATGGTCTAAGGGGATGGCGGGGTGGACAAATGCTATTGTCTGGAAAAGAAGTCCATTTCCATGTCTGAGGACATCTGCCTTTCTGGAATTCTTTCTCTTTTTTGTCCCTTAGCACCAGTGAACACTGCTTGAGATTCACCAGGTGTAAGCTTCACAAGAAACCCATTGAATGATGTTTGTGAGCTGACCCATGAAGGAAGCTAAGAGATGAGGAGGGGGAGGTGCGTAGCCCAGTAGATGGAGCACCAGGCTGGGAGTCAGGAAGACATCTTCCTGAGTTCAAATCTGGGCTCAGATATTAACTTGTAACCTTGGGCAAGTCACTTGGCCCCGCTGGCCTCAATTTCCTCATCTGTCAAATGAGTTGAAAATATCAAACCACTCGAGAGTTTTTGCCAAGAAAATGCCAAATGGTTCATGAAGAGTCAGACTTGGCTGAAACAACTGAACAATAAAAGAGACGAGACAGCAGTCGTTTCCAGAGTTAAAGGACAGACAGCAAAGAGATGGGTGAGGGAATTGTGGGAATTGAGTAAATCACACTGGCTCCACCTTGTGACTCAGTTCTGCATCTAGCTCAGTTCAATCATGAGTCTAGTCTAACAAATTTTATTTAGTCATAAAAATGAAGAAAAAAGAACTTTATCTAATTATTTGGACCTAGCCCTGTGGGTCTGAAAAGCTAGACCACTTCTATCTGTTGCTTAGAGTACCTTACCTAAGGACCTAGGTTATACTGACTAGAAATCCAGTCAGATTCAAAGATGAATGCAAGGATTTTTTTTCCACAATGATACATCTCAAACAATTCATATCTCTTATTGGGAATCTGGCCTCATACTGGTCAGTCGGTTACTGTTACCTTGTTCCCAGCTACGATGGTCTGGACACGTCATCCGCATGGACCCACAGCGAATACCAAGACAGGTATTCTGTGGTGAACTGTCAGCTGGACTCAGGAAACAAGGTCGACCAAAGAGAAGATTCAAGGATCAGCTAAAGTCCAACTTGAAGTGGGCTGGCATGACACCAAAGCCACTAGAACTCGCTGCCTCTGACAGAAGCAGCTGGCGAGCCCACATTCACCATGTCACCACCACCTTTGAAGATGAGCGACGTCGACGTCTTGCCGCTGCGCATGAACGCCGACACCAGGCCACACCCGCACCTCCCGTAACCACTGGCGTCCCAAGCCCCACGTGCCACAAACTGTGCGCCTCAGCCTTTGGACTCCAAAGCCACATGAGGGTACACCGTAGATGAAACTGCACAAAGACAATAGTCATACTCGGTCACCGAGAGACTACTATATATATATGTTCCTTTGATTGATTACCGACACTTAGGAGGGAATGGGATAACTTTTCTTCTGATTTCAGGGAATTGCTCTTGTTCATTCTTTCCCTCTCGGCTTGAGAAGCTCCCTCATCTTTCCTCCAATTAGAAATCAGATTATCTTGTATCCTGTTAATTCTTTCAAAGCACAAAAATCCATCTCCCCCTGCATTCAGGATCCAGTGACAAGCCAAGACTTGGTCCTGATTTGTTATACAGGTAGCATGCGCTGCTGAATAAATTAATACGCCCAGGAGCTTGAACCTTTGTTTCCTCAGTTATTTCAGATTTTACCTGTCATATGGGAAGCAGAATAACGTAACCGAGGAACAGTGAGGAGGCCACTTTGGCTTTTAAAGCCTTTTCTGATCTGGTTCCAGCTTACCTTTCCCGGTTTATTGAATATTACTCTTCTTCATAGTACTTGAACATAATGAGCACTGACAAAACTTTTATTAATTATGAATTAATTTGATTCCTCTGAATTAATCATTCCTATCCACATTTTAGCCATCCTAGCCTTGCTGCTCTTTCCTTTACGTTCCATCTCTTCTCTGTCTCCTATACCTGGAAGGTATTCCCTTCTCATCTTCTCTTCCTAAGGTCATTCAAAGCTCAGTTCAAGTTCTACTTCACAAAGGAAACCTGGACCAATGCTCATTCATAGATGTTAGTGCTCTTCTTATAGATATGACTGTAGAAATTTTGTATTTAATTTTTCTTCCCAGTTTTCCTTCTAACAGAATGTACTTTCCTTGCGGTCTAAGACTATTTCATTTTTCTCTTTGTATCTTAGCATATTGTTTTTCAATTGTGTCCAATTCTTTGTGACACCACTTGGGGTTTTCTTGGCAGATCTTGGAGTGGTTTGCCATTTCCTTCCCAGCTCATTCGACAAATGAGGAACCGAGGCAAACAAGGTTCAATGACTTACCCAAGGTCACACAGATAATAAATATCTGAGGCCAGTTTTGAGCTTATGAAGATGTCTCCTTGACTTCTAGCTTGGCACTATACTGTGCCCCTTTGCTGACCATACCAGCATATAGCAGATACTTAATAAATGCTTCTGGTTTGCCTTGAATGTAGAATGCTTGAAGGGACAGTAAAGTGAATTAAGCCTGAAAAAGAATGCTGGTGCCAGATTGTAAAGGACTTTAAGTGCCAAGCAGAAGAATTTATATGCTTTCCTACAGGAAATAGGGAATCAAAGGAGTTTTTTGAGCAGGGGAGTGGCATGATCAGATTTGTAATTTAGAAATATGAGTTTGGGAGTTGTGTAGAGGATGAATTGAAGAAGAGAGAAGCTAGATGAAGGGTTATCATTTAAGAGGCTATTGAAGCCAGGATTGAGAGCCAGGCCTAGAGACAGGACATCCTGAGTTCAAATCTTGTTGCAGACACTTCCTAGCTGTGTGACCCTGGGCAAGTCACTTAACTCCCATTGCCTAGCCTTTACCTTTACTCTTCTGCCTTGGTATTGATGGTACTAAGATGGAAGGTAAGGGTTTTTTTTTTTTTTAAGAGGCTATTATAACAATGTATGTGAATTTTGATGAAGACATGAGCTAGAGAAATAGTCACATGAGTGAACAGTAGGAGTAGAGGCAAATGATGTTGTGGAGGTAGAATAAACAGGATCTGGCATTGGTTGGCTATAGGGGAGGGGAAGAAGAGAGAAGAGTAGATGACTCATAGGGTGATGAGTAGCCTACCTCTTTTTTCTTTCATGTATTTTCTCTATGAACTCCCTTACACTATTTTTCATATGTAGGTATTGGTTGGAATATGAATTTAAAAAATTCACCATTTCTCTCTTCCATCTCCTTTCACTGAAAAAAAAAAGAAAAAGAAAACCTCATAACAAATATGCAGAGTCAAGCAAAGCAATTCCTCCATTGGAATACCACCATACTCTGGTATGACCTTGTATCTAAATGAGAAATTCCTTTAGCCTTAGGAATAAAATAAAATAATGTTAAAACCTCTTGACAGTAGTGATAACAGCTAGCATGTAGACAAGCACTTTATATATGTTATATTATTTGACCCTCACAATAATTCTGATGTAGGTGCCATTTTGCTTATGAAGAAACTGAAGCTGAGAGACATAACTGATGTGCTCAGGGTCACATAGCTAGCAAATGTCTGAGGCTGGATTTGAACTTGTCTTTCTGACTCCAATTCTGGTGCTCTAGCCACTAAGTCCCTAGCTGCCTTGTCTTCATTCACTATACATCTCTCCATTGTCTTTGGGGTCATCTACAACTTTGATTCTTCAGGAATTTTGGTATTCCAAGATTTGAAATGATAATAAATAATAGAATGAAATAATCATTTAGGCAAATATTTATATTTTTAAAAAGCTGGGTTTTCTTACTCAGGGATCATTTGGTATCATTGAAAGCATTACTCATTTTTACACATGTAATCTGTAAATCCTTCTTCCTATTGAATTCTGGGACCAACTCATTGTTTTCCTTCAGTGTCCAGCCCTCATCTATGTATTTATTTACTAATACAATAGACTAGCTCTCCCGCTGCATCTTACAGACTGAACAATAAGAATTTTTCATTCATTTAATTTTTCCTGCATGGATTGTTAAGTGACTCTCTTTATAGTAATTACATATTTCATTGAAGATGCACTTTGATTTTCTGGAAGTTGATACAGTCAGCATATAATGTCATTAAATGGGGGAATCTGGAATACCTCACCATCTAGTTAGACCTTATACAGGATAATGGTGAAGACTTTTGGCCATCACATTTCCTTGTTTTTTGCCTCACTTGTCATTAAGAATCGGGAAGTTACTAAGTGAAGCTACCTCTGTGGTTTCATTTATCAAAGAACCCCATATGACCTTAATTTGTTATTTTTTTCCATGAAAACTTTTGAATTAAAAAATCCACCATTTCTCTCTTTCATCTCCTTTCATTGAAAAAAAGAAAAAGAGAACCTCATAACAAATATGCATAGTCAAGCAAAGCAATTCCTCCCTTGACTACATCTGGTATGACCTTGTATATAAATGAGAAATTCCTTTAGCCTTAAGAATAAAGTTTCCTCTGTTGAGTGAAATGTTTCTGTTAAATGTATTTTTCTATAATCCCAACAAGTGGAGATCTTATACTTTCAATACCTTCAGTTAATTTCATGGTTGAAAGATGTGGTTTGCTATAGGAAATCATTAATAAAAGCCTGCCTGCTTCCTTCTCTTATTTTCTGTTTCATTTTCTTTCTTATATTTTAAAATATATCTATGATATGTTTGTAGGTCATTTTGATAAATATTTTATAAAGATGAGAAAGCAGTCCTATAGGTTAATATTTACTTATGTCCTTTTGATCAATAAACTTTTTAAGTAATAATTTTAAACCCATGAATTTTTCCTCATCTAACCCTTTTCCTTTCCTTAGATGCCTGGTGAAGTTATCTCCTGACACTTTCAAGGTAGTGCCATTGACAATAGTGGTTTTCTCGATATGTCTGACCTAGCTGTTTTCAGTTTTGGCACCTAACGTGCTTTTTCAACCCCTGTTAAAGCATGTAGAGGACTGAGGTATTAGCATCCTGATTTTATTGATATTAATTACTATTAATATTGGAAATGGATCATTAGAGAAACAGTGAAATGTTCTAATGTCCAACTTTTTATTATCCTACCAATTTCATCTTTGAATGATTTGAGAAGGATGTGGCTTAGTTAGGTCTGATGGCAACTTTTCTAAGGACATGTTTTTGCTTCCATTACTTTTGCTGTTTTATTAAATAATACTAGTCATAATATTCTGCCATTATATATATATATATATATTTAAACCCTTATCTTCTATAGGCAATGGTCAGTTAAGTGACTATCTCTAGGCCTGTCTCTCTCAATCTACTGAGTCACCTAGCAGCCCCTTCTGTATATTATTTTATAATTATTTTTATAATATAATATAATAAATTATAATATACATTTATATAATGTATGAATTATAGTATGTGATATTATAATTTATTTTTATTACTATACTTATTTTATAAATGTTTTCATATTTAAAAATAGTATTGTCCTTGGCTGCCGTGCCACTTAAGTGCTGGCTAATGTGGTTTCTTTTGGCTTCCTCTGGTTACTCTCTTGTCTGAGTTAAATCTTGAAAAGAAGAGGTAATTATTTTGGAATAGGAACTATAAATTCATTGGCATAAGGAACTTCAAATGAGGAACTCTTTCTATCAATTTGGGTTGGCACCTAGCCTAGAACTTAAAATCTTATAGAGTTGCCTGAGACCCTGAGAGGTTAGGTGACTTGAGGATAGCTACACAGTCAGTATGTGTCAGAGGCAAAACTAGAACCCAGATCTTCTATGTTTGACTGTTTCCGTATTGACACTACTATGTTATCTCTCAAGAAGTAGTAATGATCAAGGGAAATTAGAGGCAGATAGGTGGCACATTGGATAGAATAATTAGCCTGGCAATGGGAAGAAAGACCTGAGCTAAATTTGACCTCAGATACTAGCTGTGAAGCCATGGGCAAGTTATTTAACCTCTGTTTGCCTCAATTTCTTCCACTGTAAAATGGGAATAATAATTATTTTCAACTACCAGAGTTGTTCTGAGCATCAAGTGAGATAGTATTTGTAAAGTGCTTAGCACAGTGTCTGGCACATAGCAGATACTTAATGGGTACAAACCCAACAGTGGTATGACTGGGTCAAAGGGCAGGCAGTCTTTTAGCACCCTTTGGGCATAGTTCCAAGTTGCCCTTCAGAATGGTTGGGCCAATTTATAACTCCACCAGTAGTGTATTAGTGTCCCAATTTTGTCACATCCCCTCCAACATTTATCATTTTCCTTTGCTGTCATATTGTCTGCCAGTTTTCATGATTTGTTTTTCCATTATGATTTCTCCCTTTTTGTTTCAAATTTTGGCCACTTGAGCCTTTTTGTTTCTTCAAAATAACCAGCTTTGCTGTTTTTCAATTTTTCTGCCTTAAAAAAAACAGATTTTTTGTTTCATTTATTATTTCAAATTGTTTTCTTTTCATTCATGTGATTCAGTTCTAAGTTGAATGTTTCACGTTTTCTGTTGTTTTATAGGTATATTTCATTATTCCTTTTCCAAGCTTTTCAAAATGTAGACTCAGTCTGGTAATTTCCTTTTTCTTATTGGATGATATAGGCATTCAGCCCTATTTCTGAGTGTAGCTTTGGTTGCATTCTTTGTATTTTGATATATAGATGTTAGATATAACTGATGTTAGAATGGCTCTAATCTTGTTTTTATAACTTCTGTGAGTATTTTTTACAGTTTATTTATTTATTTAGAATATTTTTCCATGATTCCATGATTCATGATTCCCTGCCCCTTCTTACCTACCCCCCCTCCTGGAGCTGACAAGCAGTTCCACTGGGTTATACATGTATCCTTGTTCAAAACCTATTTCCATGTTATTCATATTTGCATTAGAGTGATCCTTTAACATCAAAACCTTAATCATATCCCTATCAAATTACTTGATTGATTATATGTTTTTCTTCTGCATTTCTTCTCCCACAGTTTTAGGAGTTAGGAGAGATCTAGGTTGGAATCCCAATATTAACACAGACCTTGACCATGGGCTAGCCTTTGACCTTTAAGAGCCTCTGTTTCTTTATCTGTAGTGTGGATAATATTTACAAACTTCCCAGGGAGGTTGTGAGGAAGGTATTTTGCAAACCATGAATTGCTAAATTAATGTCAGTTTGTAGTGGGGAAAATAGTTTTTGTGGCAGTAGTATATATCTAGCCCTATGCTACATATTTACATTTATCTTAAATTTTAAAGTTTGCAAAATATTTTATATTCATGAACTCAGCTGATACTCCATCCACTAGGGAAGCAAAGTAGAAGGTGGTCCCTCCCTGACTTGTAGGGGAAGTTAACAGTTTTAGAAGAAAAGATAGACATAGATGAAGCAACTTGGAAGTCTTTGCCATAGTACAAGATGGAGTGATGGATAGAAGGAGTCCAGATCTGAGAAATATATAGTCAGGAAACATCACCATAAATGCAAAAAAGGAAGCAGAATTAAAATAGTTCCCCAAACAGTCCAGGTCAAGGTAGTTCATTCTATTAGTATATGAGGCCAGTTCCATGATATAGATTCTTATAAGAAAGTCTTTGAGAAACCTGGAGGGCCCAGATCTTTTGTCCATCTCTAGGCTCTCTCCTAAGCTGTTATGAGGTATTACCAACTGCCTTTTGGACAATTTGAACTGGAGGTCCTGGAGAAAACTGAAATTCAGCATATCCAAAATGGAATTAAATTACCTCCCTCTTCAAATTTTCCCCTCTTCTTTTAAAATTTTTTTCCTTTATTTTATTCCAGTAATAAATTTACAACTAAGTTTTCCATGGTTACATGATTATGTTGTCTCCTTCCTTTCTTCCCTCCCCATTCTTGAAATTAACAAGCAATTCCACTGGGTTATCCATGTATTATCATTCAAAACCTACTTCCATATAATTCATTTTTGTGAAAAAGTAATCTTTTAAAACCAAAATCCAGGGCTAGCTGGGTGGCTCAGTGGATTGAGAGCCAGACCTCAAGATAGGAGATCCTAGGCTCAAATATGACCTCAGATACTTACTAGCTGTGTGACCCTGGGCCAGTCACTTAACCCCCATTGCCTAGCCCTGATTACTCTTCTGCCTTGGAACCAATACTTAGTATTAGGATCCTGGCTCCACTATTACTGCCTATATCACCTTAGGAAAGATATGCAACCTCTCTGGGCTTCAGATTCCTCATTTATAATATCAAGGGATTTGGTTAGATCAGTAGTATCAAATTTAAATGGAAAAAGGAGCCACCAATCCATATAAATACTTACAATAGTATATTGATTTGGTTTTAAAATGTGATATCATTTGTATTTTATTGTTTTTTTGTCCATTTTGTTAAATATTTGCCAATTACATTTTTATTTGTTTAAGGTTACGCTTAGGAATCTTGCTGTATGCCCAGCCTTGGGTTTAATATCTTTGATCTAGATGATCTTGGAAGTCCTTTTCAGTTCTAAATCTGTAATACCATGATCCTATGAACTGGCTCCAATAAGGACAGAAATCTTGATGTTCTGCAGTTCTCTTTCTCTCTCTGTCTCTCTATTTGTATACGTGTGTGTGTCTGTGTTTAGTAAGAGTTCTAAGGGCTCAGAAAGTTGTTTTTCAGCTATAATTGAATCAAAGTGAAGGTCCTATCCTTTGGGGAAGATTTGAAGTCTTCCAGAAAGCTAATGGATGACTTTGGAAATAGGTGGTGCCATCTTTCCCCATTTACCAGAACTGGGTGAGCCAAGGAGGAGAGTTTCTTATGCAAATAAAATTATTTATGAGATGAGTGTGGATAATTTCACCACCTGGAGCTAAAATGATCTAAGATAGTGGTATCATGCAAGGCAGGATTCACTGTCTCAAGTCTGCTTGAGTAATAGCTCTTTTCCCTCCCTCCCTCCCTGAATGATATTGAGAGGAAGAGACTCATAGGAAGGAACTTGAAAAGACTTTCCCCTACATTCTTGTGGTTCAAAATAGCTAGCCACTGGATTCACCCAAACTCACACTCAAGTTGAGTAATGCTAGCCAGAAAAGCTGGGACTATCTTAGCATTCATTAAAAGAGTGTCTGGGACGATGGAATCTACTCTGTCCCAGGCAAGCAGGAGCATGCTGGAGTCAGCTCACCCTGACTCAGGAGAGACAATTATTAGATTTTCAGTGAGCCTTTATGCCTCAGAAATCGGCAAATGCTACAACGAGGGCTTGATTTATTGTTTTATTTGTCTAAACCAGGGGTTGGCAAACTTTTTCTGAAAAAGAGTTTGATAGTAAACATTTTAGACTTTGCAGGCTAAGAGGAAAAATTGAAAATTTTATGTAGGAATTCTTATAGCAAGAGAAAATGAATTTCCACAAAAATTTTTACTTGACAAAATTTAAAACAATTGAGTTCTTTTTTAGTAAAACACATGCTAATGAGAAGAATGAAATACTTTTGGGGGAGGATAACACTTTGCTTAATAGCAGTTCAAAGTTAATGTTCTCTGTTATCAAAATTAATTGCAAATGTTCATCTGTTAGTGCTGATCTAGAATGAGATTTTATGTATTTCATCTTTGAAAATATCTTTTCACATAGCTGAGTACTGCCAAATACTAATGTCAATCCACAGACATGAGTTTAATTGAGCATATTCATCACTTAGAAGCATTTATATAAATCTATTAGATTCTTCTCTTGATATTTGCCTTTCAAAGAAAAAAATACAAAGAAACTCCTACTAGGAGCATAGAACATCAGGACATTACTTGACAGAGAGAATACCCCAAGACCTGAGAGAAGAACAGCTCTAATCGGTAAAGAACTGGCACGATATAACATCGACATCGCAGCCTTAAGCGAAACCCGCTTACCAGAAGAGGGATCACTCAGTGAACCCACCACTGGATACACCTTCTTCTGGAAAGGCAGAGCCTCAAATAAAGACAGAATCCACGGTGTTGGCCTGGCCATCAAGACCAGTTTGCTCAAACAGCTGCCAGACTTGCCTGTGGGCATCAGCGAGAGGCTCATGAAGATCCGTTTGCCTCTCAGCAAAGACCGGTATGCCATAATCATCAGCGCATATGCCCCTACACTGACCAGCACAGAGGAGACCATCGAGCAGTTCTACTCTGACCTGAGTGCCGTCCTGCACTCAGTGCCCACAAATGACAAGCTGATACTACTGGGAGACTTCAAAACCCGCGTTGGCCAGGACCATGAAAGATGGAAAGGAGTGCTCAGCAAACACGGTGTGGGCAAAATGAACAACAACGGTTGTTGCTGCTACTCAGCAAATGCTCAGAGTTCGAACTCACCATCACGAACACTGTGTTCAGAATGGCAAACAAATATAAAACAACATGGATGCACCCACAATCAAAAAGAGGAAGACATGCCCTCAGAACGCAGAGATGCCTCTATCATAGTCCTGTACAAGAACAAAGGCTCACGAGCAGCCTGTGACAACTACAGAGGCATCTCACTACTCTCCGCTGCTGGAAAGATCCTCACCCATGTTATACTCAACAGACTCCTGTCATCTGTTTCAGAGCAGAACCTGCCTGAATCACAATGTGGCTTCCGACCAGATCACAGCACCATCAACATGGTCTTCATGGTGAGGCAAATGCAGGAAAAATGCCTTGAGCAGAACCTGAGTCTCTACATTGTCTTCATAGACCTGACAAAGGCGTTCGACACAGTGAACAGGGACGCATTGTGGGTGATCCTCAGCAAGCTCGGTTGCCCAGCAAAATTCGTTAAACTGATCCAGCTCTTTTATGTTGACATGACAGGGGAAGTCCTATCTGGTGGAGAGACTTCCGATCATTTCAACATCTCCAATGGCATGAAACAAGGCTGTGTCCTCGCTCCGGTACTATTCAACCTATTTTTCACCCAAGTATTAAGACATGCTGTGATGGATCTAGACCTGGGCATCTACATCAAATACCGACTGGATGCCTCAGTATTTGACCTTCGCCGCCTGACCACAAAAACAAAGACAACAGAGAGACTCATCCTGGAAGCTCTCTTTGCAGATGACTGTGCTCTCATGGCCCACCAAGAAAATCATCTCCAAACCATTGTGGACAGGTTCTCCACCGCAACAAAACCGTTTGGCCTATCAGCCTCAGCAAAACAGAGGTGCTGTTCCAACCTGCACCAGGGAGGCCAACGAACCAGCCGTGCATTACAATCAATGGCACGCAGCTTTCTAACGTCAATACTTTCAAATACCTGGGCAGCACCATCGCCAATGACGGGTCCCTAGACCACGAGGCCATGCCAGGATCCAAAAGGCCAGCCAGGCACTTGGGCGGCTGCGCTGCAAAGTCCTCCAACACAGCAGTGTAAGCACTGCGACGAAGCTCAAAGTGTATAACTCAGTGGTCCTCAGCTCGCTCCTGTAAGGTTGTGAGACATGGACACTGTACTGGAAGCACATGAAACAGCTGGAGCAATTCCACCAACACTCCCTCCGGTCAATCATGAGGATCCAATGGCAGGACCGAATCACCAATCAGGAAGTCCTTGACAGAGCCAACTCCACCAGCATCGAAGTCCTGGTCCTCAAAGCCCAGCTACGATGGTCTGGACACGTCATCCACATGGACCCACAGCGAATACCAAGACAGGTATTCTATGGTGAACTGTCAGCTGGACTCAGGAAACAAGGCCGGCCAAAGAGAAGATTCAAGGATCAGCTAAAGTCCAACTTGAAGTGGGCTGGCATTACACCAAAGCAACTAGAACTCGCTGCCTCTGACAGAAGCAGCTGGTGAGCCCACATTAACCACGCCGCCACCACCTTTGAAGATGAGCGACGTCGACGTCTTGCCGCTGCGCGTGAATGCCGACACCAGGCCACACCCGCACCTCCTGTAACAACTGGCGTCCCAGGCCCCATGTGCCACAAACTGCGCCTCAGCCTTTGGACTCCAAAGCCACATGAGGGTACATCAATAGATGATAATGCACAAAGACAATAGTCATTCTCGATCACCAAGAGACTACCACTACATTTCAGATTAATCACTTCCGATTATAGTTTAGGTGGAAGCTTCTTCTTCTTTTTTTAACCCTTACCTTTGGACTTGGAGTCAATACTGTGTATTGGTTCCAAGGCAGGAGAGTGGTAAGGGCTAGGCAATGGGGGTTAAGTGACTTGCCCAGGGTCACACAGCTGGGAAGTGTCTGAGGTCAGATTTGAACCTAGGACCTCCCATCTCTAAGCCTGGCTCCCTATCCACTGAACTACCCAGCTGCTCCCTAGGTGGAAGCTTCTTAAAGGCACAGATAGATGGATTTTGAAATATGGACATTTCTTTTCCCTTTCCATTAAGGTCCAAAAAGTGTTATTGGAGCTGTCATTTGAATTCAGAATATGTATCTGCTACAAATTTGACTGGGAATGGAGATCTTACTTCATGTTTCAGTTTGTGACAGCAGAGTTAGGGTATAAAGCAGCTTAGCATTATTTGTGGTTTAAACAGTTAGTTCAGTTCTGGGCACTACATTTAGGAAAAGAAAGGCAAACTGGATTGTATTTAGAAGATGATAACAAGCCCTAGGAAGTTACATGCAGGGATATGGGACCTGGAGAAGAGATTCTTTTCTTCAAAGTGGGTTGAAGAGGCCTCCCTGGGCATGTTAGGATGGGATTTTGGATAAGGGAAACACAAGAGGGAAAAACATATAAAAATCTACTTTATTGTTTTGGAAGGGAAAGGAATAAGGGCTTAGGGGTTTACTTATGCTTATTCTTGTTTTAAAAACTAACTAACTCTGCTAACTAGGTTACTAAACGAAAACTTAGCCAAGATCCCAAATCTTACTCAGCAGGGGTCCAAAAAACAGTTAGAGCCAGGATCTGTTGTTGTTCGATGTCCAAGCAAGTCCTGGTGTCCAAGGGAGCCTGAATGCTGCCAGCAGCTTGATACAGGAGCCCTTCCTCAGTTCAACACAGGGAAAATCCTCTTCAGACCTTCCTCTTGACTTCCTCAGGAGACCAGAAGAAAAGTCCATTGGGGCAAGATGGAGTCTTCCCAGATCCTTACGCTCAGGCTCCCATGTGACCCTTGGTCACATGACATTGTCAGTTATACCTAGATTTGCACTTTTCAGTTCTTGCACAGTTTTGCACATTGCAAACCTTTCCATCCTTTATCACAGGCAAAACCAGAATAATTATCTTAAGTACTTACAGGTTAGTTGTATGAAAAGGAGATTGGATTATTCTTCTCAGCCAGAGGGTAAAATTAGGAGCAACTAATAGAAGCTGCAGAGAGAGTAATTTGGCTTCAAAATAAGGAAAAACTTGTTAATGATGAAATCTACTCAAGCAGGCTACCTCAGGAGGGGGTAAGCTTCTCCTTACCAAAAATTTTTAAAGCTCAGCTGAACAAATACATATTAAGAATATTGTAGGGGAGCTTCTTCTTTAGGAATGGGTCTGGTTAGAAAGAGACATGGAGATCTCTTCGGACTCTATGATTCTGTAAATTTTGATTCCAAAACTTTCCAGTTGATATATTTGCCAGAGAAAGTACTGGCAATATGCACCATATTTGCAAAAGGGTTTGCATGACTTTTAGCCTGATGGGGTTTTTAAAATCATTTCTTCAGGATTTCTTAACCTGCTTAGAACATTGTCCTTTAGTCCTCTCAGGGAGTTATCTGCAGGCATTTCACTGGGTTCCTTCTAATTATCTTCTGTCACTTTATTTTAATTGATGGCGGTGCAGTTTCACAATTCTGAAAACTCTTATGAGATTGTATTCATTTTTACTTCTTCTTTTGTTTCCTGGCCCGGAGGCCAGTTATTTCAGAAACTTGTCATTATCTGCTTCTTCTTTCTACAAGTCACTCTACTCTCATGGCCTTAGCCCCTTCTCTTCTTCACTACCTCTGATGCAATGTTTTTTCTTATGCCCACAGTGTCCCCACTTTCTCAGCACAATTGGCTACGAGAGCATTATTCAGCATCTGAATGAGGGCCGAAAGAACTGCAAAGAATTTGAAGATTTTTTAAAAGAAAGGTACCGTGCCGTCTCCTGTAAGAAAACACAATTGAAGAGAACTTATGCTCTTTTAGTGGGAATTTACTGAGTAATATGATATTCAGTACTTTGCTGGGAACTGTGGAGATTACAGAAATATAAGACTTGACTTGGAAATAAAACAAAAAATCCCAAACTGTTTACACAAGTATTTGTACTACAACTAGCCTATATTACTTGATTCTACTTACTGTTCTCTCACTTCTTCACCATTTGAAATCCTTTTTTTTTTGACCTTATGATTCAGGGGAAGCTGCTCTTCCAACAGATACCAATGATCCCTATTTAAAAAAAAATCCTTTCCTTTCATCTTAGAATCAATACTGAAAAGGGACAGGTAGGTTGCTCAGTGGATTGAGAGCAGGCCCAGAGAGAGGAGATTCTGAGTACAAATCTGTCTTCAGCCACTTACTAACTGTGTGACCCTGGGCAAGTCACTTAATCCCCATTGCTTAGCTGTCACCACTCTTCTGCCTTGGAACCAATCCACAGTATTGATTCTAAGATAGAAGGTAAGGGTTTAAAAAAAAAAAGAATCAGTACTGAATGGCTGCTTGTTTGTATTACTCAAACAGTTACCTTACCTTAAATCACTTTCTACTTTATCTGTCCTCTGCATAGTGGCCAGAGGAATTTTTCTAATGCAACAGGTCTCACTCTTACATTCTCCTAATGAATAAACCCTAGTGGCTCAGCAATATCTCTAGGATCAAATATGAACTCTTATGTTTCTTTGAAAGTCCTTCACAATCTGGTTCCAACCTTTTACAGTTTTCTAGAAATTATTCCTCTCCATTCATACTGTGGTCCAACTCTAGGCCTTCTTATTTTTCCTCAAACACAGCATTCAGTCTCCAGCTTACTTGTCTTACTTGTCTTTGCCCTGGCTGTCCTTCATGCCTGGAGTGTATTAACTCCTCAACCCAATCTCTTTGAATACTTTTTTTTCTTTCAAAACCCAACTCAAGCTCTACTTTCTACATTAAGCCTTTCCTGTTCCCTTAACTGTTAGTATCTTTCCCCCCACGATCACCTTATACCTATTTGGTATATATTTTATAAATATTTATGTGTGTACATATTGTATTTCTTTTTTCCTTTTCTTATACAATACCTGTATCTTAGCAATATGATTTAAAAGTACACATGGTGTTCTCTTTAAATCTTATACACTTTACACATTTCTCCCCAATAAATATGGATTCAATAAGATCAATAGCAGCCTATTCCATCAAGACAGCACATTGAGGTTTTTTTTTTTTTTACCAAGATGATGCATTTGCAAAATATTGATTTTGGTGGAGGGTGTGGTACAGCAACTTTTCAAAACCATCTGCCAAGTAGTGGGGTATGAACTACACTGGTAAAGAGAGCACTCTGTAATAAAACGACCTATTCTTTAAGTGTTATCTATACTTGAATATTAATTATAGAAAGTACATGCAGGCATGAGATACTTGGGTCATGATCAATGTTCCCACAGGGCCTAATCAATTATATAACCTACCAGAGGATAGAGGATTTTCCTTTCTTCAGTGTATGTATAGTAGGCTGCCACAACACCTAGATTGGTGCTATGTCCCTTAGTAAGTACCATGTGCTAGGTCAATCCCAATATCAGTATGACCTTTTAGCTTTGTAAGTATCCAGAACTGACTTGCTCTTGTGCTAATGGAAATGTAGATATCCATCATTGTGGAAGGTCAGCAGAATAAATCTTCTTTTATTGCTCATTAGACATAAATAACTCTTCAACATGGCAGATGGTGGTCTGGGAAATAGCTATGTAGCTTGGGTTCCATAATTAATTGTCAGCACAGAGCAATATACCCTTCATTGCCCTTTGAGACTTCATACTAAATGTTGCCAGTCTTATTTCCTACTAATTCCCATATCAGAACTTTCTGTTTTGTCCAGGCTGGTTTGTCCTGTCCCCAAATAGATCTCATCCTTTTCTACTTTTTTGCTTTGAATTCCCTTCTACCTACTTAAATTCTATACATCCATAAGTCCTAGAGCAGTGATAGTGAACCTATGGCACAGGTGCCAAAGATGGAACAAAGAACACTCTTTGTGGGCACTTGGCCACCCTCCTTCCCCACCTCCCACCCCCAAAGTTCATTACTAGAAAGGCAGAGGGCTTTGGATGGAGCTGCTCCCTTCCCCCTTTCCACTGAGTCTGACCACATTTTTCATATTCCCTGCCCCTCTGCTCAGGAGCCTATGGGAGTTCACAGGGGGTAAGGTGGGTGACTCACATGTAGCAGAGCTGGAGGGGAGCAGAGAACTTGGGCCACTCCCCTCCCCTTTTCTACACTTGCTGAGGATATTCCTTATTTCATCTACCCCTCTGCCCAGTAGCCCAGTGGGAGCACTTCCTCCCTCCACTGTGTGGGGTAAAGGGTGGGGTGGAGTGAAGTGTACCCAGCATGTGTGAGGGGAGGTATGGCACATAGTCAGAGGTGTGTGTGTGTGTGTGTGTGTGTGTGTGTGTGTGTGTGAGAGAGAGAGAGAGAGAGGTGGGGACGGGGCCCAGCACTCCATCTCTAAAAGGTTTGCCATCAATGCCCTGGAGAGTCTTTTGTCTTTTGTGTAGTTTCCCATGATTATAGTCCAGAGAATCACAAGATTTAGAGATAGAAGGACATTAAGAGCTCCAGATCAACCTCTCATTTTAAGAGAGGAAGAATTAAAGACTCTTAAGAGTTGAGGTGATTTGCCCAAGGTTATATATTAGTTATACAGCTGGTGTATAATGGGAGTGGCATGGTACTACTGACCCACATTCCCCAACTTTTCCAATGCTTTAGGCTGAGGCTGATTTGTCTACCCCACCTATGCCCATGTTTACAGGTTAGGGTAGTTCACCCATGTGGATACAGCTCATTATCAAGGTTGTAAGAGAAACCTTAGCGGGGAAGATATATATCTATAATTACTTACAACTCTTGAACTCCCATCAGTGTGACTTGATTTTATACGAATTGCCTTTACACCATTAACTATTGTGAAACATTTACTAATAGGAGACAAAGTAATAATATAGTATATAGTATATATTATAATATAGCATAATTTAAGTCCACTCAGATCGTGCTTTGCCAGTAACCTGTCAGGGAGGATATAGGGGAATCCATGTCTCCAAGACAACTCAAAACTCAAGCCTAAAATCTTAAGGTCTTATGATTGATTATAGATTTAGAGTTGGAATAGATCTTAGAGATCATTTAGTCCAACTCTTATTTTACAGATAAGGAAACTAAAACTCAAAAAAGTTGAGATGTGTCCAGAGTCACTTAGCTAATGAGTCAGGATTCAAACTTTCTGTTTCCAGATCTACATCACACCACACTGCCTTTTAAACTTAATCATTATGAGTTTAGTGGGAATTCTTCATTCATGGAGAATAATTAATCTGCAATCTCAACATGAATGGGGTGCAGTGGGTTGTCTATCCTACAAGCAGAAGGTAGGCACATGCCGTTGTACCTAGCATAATTTACACACAGCCCCTGAACATATATATATAGTCTTGTTAATGCTCAATTTTAGTTGGTCAAATGCCACTTATTTAATTTTTTTTTAAACCCTTACCTTCTGTCTTAGAATCAATATTGTGTATTGGCTTCAAGGCAGAAGAGTGGTTAGGACTAAGAAATGGAGGTTAAGTGACTTGCCCAGGGTCACACAGCTAGGAAGTGTCTGAGGCCAGATTTGAACCTAAGACCTCCTCTCTCTAGGCCTGACTCTCAATCCATTGAGCCACCCAGCTGCCCCCCACTTATCTCTTTAAGAAGTTAGAATACTGACTACTTGGGGGTCAGGTTAACCAGTAAGTATGTAAATTGTTCTACCAACAAAAAACAGCTGTGGAACATTCTCCCTTTGCCTCCCACTCTCCCCCACCCATACACACACTTTTTGCTGTCCTTGTTCTCTCTAAGAAACAGTCTTTAATGTGCATCACTTGCTGAATGAGACTGCTCCTCTTTTCCGTTTCTCTGATCTACAGCTGGATAGAACTATTTTTTCTAATATTCTTGGCCCGTAGAAGCAGTGATAAGCTCTTTTAACAAATAGCAGCCTTAAATGTGGCATCTGTACATCTTTTTCTAGGTCTGTTTCTTTGATTGAATACCAAAGCAGTGTTAACCTTTCAGTGAAAAGCAGAAAACTTTTTAGGTCTCCTCTCTGGGCTTTAAGGAATTTCCTCCACTTCTAACAATGGTAGATAATAAAAAGGAAATGTAGGGAAGCCTCTGAGGGATTTACTCTCTCTCAAGCTTTATGTGCTATAGAGACAAGATAGCTTTTCTTAGCCAGCGCTTTAAAGCGTAGAGGATTTTTTTCTGCAATCAGCTTTTAGTATCAAAGATTTCATCCAGTCAGATCAGCTCCCAGCCTCAATTGCAGAATTTAAAATCTTCCAGTCAGCTGGTTCAGTTCAAATCAGTTCTGTCTACTTCTTAACTTCTTTTCTTACTGTAGCCTTTTCTCAGCTTCTCCTCTTCTGGCTCCTGGGACTGTCTTGGTATTGACTTCTGTCTTTCTGGCCCCAAAGTAGGGTCTCCTCATATATAGAGACCTGCCTCTACTCTGAGTGGAGAAATACAAAAAGCACATTTTTGTAAGATATGACATAAATAGTCAATATACAATTGTCTCCTAGTCCTGAAACAGTTCTATGATTCAATAAACTTCAAAATCCTGGATAATTACAGGAGTTTACGTTATAATGGAGAAATAAATATAAACAAAAAAGAATAAATGAAATATTAACGCAAATCCATTGCTCTTTTTACTATTTCACATGGTTTGCTTTATGTTTCTTTTCTCTCAACATACTATTTTTCCACACTCTGAATTTAGAATATTCAACAACCTCTTGGTAAGTTCTTATGTATTGGAGGCGAAGCAAAGTCAAGTATTTGCCCAGTAATGAGTTGGATAACTTGGACATTTTTCACTGAGGGATAGGTACAGAGGTCTGAAATCCCTACAAGCTATCTGATATGATGGGAATTTATCCAGTAGAGGTTGTTCTTACCCTTATAGGTAACCAAATGTTATTTAACATGGTTATAGGAATAAGTTTCCTGGAAAATGAAATTTCTAGGTATTAAGAGTTTATCTGTTCAAATTTAGCCTCAGACACTTCCTAGCTGTGTGGTCTTAGGCAAGTCCCTTAATCCTATTTGCATAGCCCTTGCCTTTCTGTTTTAGAATTGGTACAAAGACAAAAAGTAAGAGTTACAAAAAAGTTTAAACATTATCCTAGCTGAAAATAATATCTAGCTAGCATTTATGAAGAATTTAAAGGGTTTAAAAATACTTTACAAATAATATTGACATAATAGTTGGATATTATGATTGCTCTTATTGTCATTGTTATCATTACATATGATATGAATCATAGAATTAGAGGGAACTGAAATGGTTTCTGTTTCTAGTCCAAATTCCTCAATTTCCAGATGAGGAAACGATCCAAAATGATTTCTCACTCCTTTGAATTGCTAAAGTACTTAAAGTTCATTTCTTTAATAGGGATTTCAGTTTTTTGAAGACTGGCACCATGCTTTCTTGTTTCCTCCAAGCCACCTAGGATGGGGCCATGTACTTAGTGAGTGCTATATATATAATTATTATATATAAAATAGATATACATGTATAGATATGTATGTATATTATATATACATATGTATATATATTTATATATCTATATTGATTGCCAGCTGGCCTCACCTTGGGGATCAAGGGGATGAGAATTCCACTGCCTTTGGCTACTCCAAGATACCCCTTCTGATTTGATTTTTTTTTTGTGATTCATTTCATGGCTCTGTGTTGTCCATGGAGCCCTGGCCATAGGAACCTTAATAAGGAATAAAGATATCTGTATTTTCTTCCCCTTAAATAGAAAAAGTAGCCAAATAGGATAGATCATGACCTTGAAAAACAAACATTCATATAACAAAAAGGTCCAATGCTGATTTTGTGTCTTAGGATGGTCTTATTAGCATCATAGAATTTTAGAATTAAATATATAATTAATATTTCTATGGTGATGAAATCCTAAGAAGAGTATCTAAGAAAGATTGTAGAGAATCTATTCCTGAAGATCTTCAAATTCCTGAGAATGAATGTATCATGTTATCCATCTTTTGACAGAGAGGTGATGAATAAGTCATAAATATGGGGACTCAAGACAATGTGGGAATTTGTTTTGCTCAGCTTTGCTTTTATATTATATGAATATTCTTTTTTCATTTTTTTTTTCAATTTGGAGGCTTCAAGGGAGGATGTTAGGGCTAAAGTAGCTAAAAGAAAAATGAACAAAAGAATTGAGGAAAGGCCAAAAAGAATCATAGACAAGCAGAACAATCCTGAAAGTTATTGAACTTTTTTTTAAATTTAAAGAAATAAGCAAACTCTAGATAACTGAGCAGATATTCTTAATCTGGGGTCCACAAAGAGTGCTAATAGATTTTAAGAAATCTGTGAACCTGGATAGGAAAAAATTGTGCTTTTACTTTGGACTAACCTTTGGAACTCTTTGAGTTATATTTCATGCATTTAAAAACACCATTCCGAGAAGCAATCTATAGGTTGTAACAGACCATCAAAGAGATGTCTGACCAAGAAGAAAAAAAAAAGGTTAAGAACTCAGAATAGAGAAATACATTTCAGGTATAATCATCTTTTTGTCTTCTGTAGTGTATATTGACATGCTCATTTTATTTAGTGCTTGTTTTTTTTTTTTCAAACCCTTACCTTCCATCTGGAGTCAATACTGTGTATTGGCTCCAAGGCAGAAGAGTGGTAAGGCTAGGCAATGGGGGTCAAGTGACTTGCCCAGGGTCACACAGCTGGGAAGTGTCTGAGGCCAGATTTGAACCTAGGACCTCCAGTCTCTAGGCCTGGCTCTCAATCCACTGAACTACCCAGCTGCCCCCGTTATTTGGTGTTTTTAGAGTGCAGAATTAAAAACAAAGAAACAAACAAAACCCAAGAAATCAACCAACTTCTTAAAGACCTTTGAGAAGGAAATGGGCTGCCATCTAGCCCAGTTGGTTTCTATATCAGGAAGTGACAATGTTGTAGTAAAAAAAAAAGTTCTGAATTTGTAGTTAGTTTCATAGATTCAAATCCTCACCCTTCTCATCATGTGTGATGTTGGGCACATTGCTTAGCTTCTCTGGGATTTTGTTTTCTTTCAAACAAGGAGCTTTATTCTCTAGAGAAGAACATACTCTAAGGTAGTTAAGGATACAAGACTAATACAGATGAAATATTATGAAATGATCTAAGCAATAAATAATGAAGTATTCAGTCAAGTGATATAGAAAATGAGTGCTTAGAAAAGAAAAGATAATGAGTTCTGCAGGTCTTCACAGGGATGGAAAGTCAATCTGGGCTGTAGTCAAAGATGCCTTATTGAAAGGGGTGGGATTGGGCTGAGCCTCTCAAAACGGAGAAATTTAGTTAGGCAAGGGAAGAGTATGCTAAGCATAGAAATGCTGCTCCCTTTGACACTGAACACATTCTTACTCCCCAAATTCTCCAGTGCTCTTCCGAGAGAATTTTCAGTAGTACTACACGTTTTCCAGAAGTGGGTTTCATAAAGATGAAGTTTCAGTTCATCTCTTTTGACATCACCTCCTCTCCACTTCCAAGTATCTTTTTTCTACTGTGTTGTTGTCTAGCCTTAGTGTCTTGAGCAAAACCTCCTTTTTTTCCTCAAAAAAGATTGTGAATCAAATGTCAATCTCTAGAAAATAAATTGAGGATTAAATGTTAAGATGTATTTGAAGGCTTTAAGTATTTTCCTAACTGCCAGGATCTTCTTTTGTATATTAGTAACCATAATGAGCTGGAGAAGAAAATGGCAAACCATTTTTTAGTATCTTTTGCTAAGAAAATCTCAAATGGGGCCACTAAGAATCAGAGATAACTAAAAAATGACAAAAAAAACCCCTATGAGTTCCTTTTTTTGTTCTACTAGAGAGAAGAATAATTGGACTTGAACACAGAAGGCTTGGCTTTGGTTTCTAGCTCTGCCGCTTCTTGTGGGCAAACAAGTAAAGCACTTGCCCTATGGCACCATGCAAATAACTTAACTTCTCCAAATTTCAGTCTTCTAATCTGTAAAGTGGAGCTGTAAAACAGATCTACTCCAAAGGATTATTGTAAGGAAACAGTTTGTAAACATTTGTAAAATAATGATTTACATTTAGATGGAGACTGAATGCAGATTGAAAAATATCATTTTTCATTTTATTTCCTTCCATGAATTTTTCTCTTGTATAAGTGACATGTGTCTTTTTTCATAACATGATGAACATGGAAATATATTTTGCATGATAACACATGCAAAATCTGTATCATATTACCTGCTGTCTTGGCGAGGAGGGAGGGGTGGGAAGAAAGGAGAGAAAGTGGATTGCAAAATGTCAGAAAGCAGTTATTAAAATCATATCTAAACCGCAAGTGACTTATGATGAAAATCCTATCCATAATCAAAGAAGGAACTGTTGGAGTTTGAATGCAGATCAAAGCATGTCATCTTCTACTTAATTTCCTTTATGCGATTTTTTTATTGTTTATATGCTATATGTCTTCTATCACATGAGCATTATGGAAATATGTATTGTATGAAAGTACTGGTATAAACTAAATCAGACTAACACCTCTTGGAAGAGACAGAAGGGAAAAAAGGGAGAAAATCTGAATCAATGTCAGAAAACAATTGTCAAAAATTGTTTCTACATGTAACTGAAAAAAATAAAATTGTATCTACATATAATCTAGAAAAATAAAATAAAACATAAAGAAACAATAAAAAATAAAATTCATTTATTCATCTCAAAAAAAAAAAACCCTCCCCAAACCTTAAGGTGATACACTTTGTGACTGGGTAATAGTAACAGTAGTAGTGGTAGTAACAAAACTGTTGGTTGAGATCCAGGATTGAATTGACTTTAAGATGAATTAAATTATATTCACACACACAGCATATTCACATTTCCTCTGATATAGTTAAGGCTATGAGTTTGAAAAAGACTGCTTTAAGGTCTGTGAATAACAGCATCTTCTTTTCTGTTCACCACAGGGCAGTGATTGAAGAAAAGTATGGCAAAGATCTGCTCAATCTCTGCCGGAAGAAACCCTGTGGGCAAAGTGAGAATAAGTATGTCCTTTCCCCTCTTTTTTTGTTTCCCACATTTGCCAATGTTAACCAGATTCTCCTTCCTACCCCATCCTTCCCCACCCTGCCCATTTCAATCAAAACCCACCAACTCTTTCCATTTGTGATGCATCCAAGTGGCTGCCTTTACTGTACCACTTTGTGGTTTGCTTATTCTTGGAAAAAGGGATCCATTATCCAATTCAACAAAACAGGCCAAGGTTGAGGGCTCAGCTAAATAATAAATGTTACAAATAAGTACAGATCCCCTTAACATTCTCCTATCAAGGCATATTCAGGGATTCCCCTTCCCCCCTCCCCAGGTATAGGCAGTTGGTATGGTAGTTCATTGGGGTCTAAAAAGCACTAAATCCAAGATGTAGGATGTCAAGACCCACACCCAGGTTTCAGGTCAGTCCTCCTGGGGACACAGGAGCACCTGCTCTGTTTTATAGTATATTGGCCCACAACAAGGACCCCTGAGGGCTTCTTAAGGAAGAATCAAAAGCTGTTGGTGCCGCCTCCTCTTAATGATGGTGCTTGCCCTCCACCTAAAAAAATGAAAGAAATAAAGCATCAGCCAAAGAGAATAGTTAGTTCCTTACTTATTATGGCAATGTTCAAGATGAAAATTTTATCATAAAAGGAAGACGATGTCTATTTTCAAATAATCCTTAATGGTCCTGATGAGTTATTCTAAATTCCACATTTGCTTGCCTATGCCCCCTCTCCCTCAATCTAGCTGGTGGCCAGAGGGGCCAGGCCCCATTGCAGCTCCCATTTCCTCTTCCCACATTAGCAGCCCTGACCCGCACTAGTCCCTCCCTCCACCCCCTTTTATGCTCCAAGCCCTGCCCTTCTGGGTGCCCAGTTCTCTCTCCTCTCTCTGTCTCTGTCTCTCTGTTGTTGTCTCTGTCTCTGTCTGTCTTCCCCCCCCCCTCTCTGTCTCTGTCTCTCTGTTGTTGTCTCTGTCTCTGTCTGTCTTTCCCCCCTCTCTCTCTGTCTCTCTCTCTCTGTATGTCTTTCTCTCTCTGTCTCTGTCTCTCTCTCTCTCTCCTTCCCTCCCTCATGAAAAATAATAATAAATTCCATATCAGTAGCAATGTAAAAACAAAGGTACCCCCAGAGCCTCCTGGAGAAGTAAGAGGTAGCATTATATGGGGAGATATACTATGCCCCCTCACTTCAAGAAGTCCTGAAACCATCCCCGGTCACTCTCGGAGGATTCAGTGCCTATCTGGGCACACAATCCCATGTCTTCATTTCCTCTAACTGAAATTATACACAAGCCATCCTACATACTCACCTCTTTTACTTCAAGTTTTTAGACCTCATCTGTGATTTCAATTAATCAGTGAACATTTATTAAGCACCTACTATGTGCCAGGCCCTGTGTTGAGTGCTGATTTCATTGGTAGAGAGAACTTCTTGTGAGGAAAAAACTTTTGCCAATGCATATTGGCACCTGTTCTGTAGTAGCATAATTTCAGAGAGTTGCCTGTTTTACAGACAAAAGAGTGGTTGCCATAAACTGTGACTGTGAAAATATGGTTTCATGACTGTGAATTGCCAAACTGTAAAGATAATTTTTTGTGTCTTGATTTTATATCAAAAATAAAGTGGTTTCCATGGGAAAAATTCCCAAATATGAAATATACCCAAGTCAGCTGGGTTTTATGGAGATGTTAATTAATACAAATTAAGGAATTAAGGAAAGGGAGAGAGACAGAGTAAGAGGGAATAGTAGGAAAAAAGCCTAGGCTAGCCTAGGCTTTAAGCCTTAAGAGAGACCAGTCAGTCTTTAATCCCTCACCACAAGATCCTTCCAAGCAAAACTCTAGTGTTCAGAGACCCTCCAGTTTAGCTCAGCCACGGAGAGAGAGACCAGCCTCCAATTCAGCTCCAAAACTGAATTACTTTTCAGAGGTCTTCTGACCTCCTTTTAAAGAGAATTTTCTCCTAGGACTGATCATTCTTAATTCACACCTGAGTAGACTAATCTTGTCCTTTGCAAGTTGCCTGATTAATTTGACCTTCATAGGTACTTAGCACCCCTTTGTATTAGATCTAAAAATAGACCCAGCTTAAGGGTTCCTGCTTCACTTTAAGTACGTGGTGGGGGACTTTTCATTGTTCAATCAAGAGTTTACAACTTTATCTTCCCCTAAAGTATGCCTAAGTATGGGTGGAGTAATGTTAGAGTTCCCACCTACATTCCTGACTAAGTACCTTCATTGTTACAATAAGTGGATAGCAGCCTTAACCAAAAATGTTCTAAGGTAGAGTCTGAGAAATTTTAAGATTCACACCTGGGGCTCTGAGACGTGAAGTAACATAGCTACAATGGGTGAGAAGTAGAACTGGACAAGTCACTTTATATATATATACATATATATATGTATGTATGTATATATCTGTTGATACAGGGCCTTTTCGAGTTCAAGGTTCATTATACTATACTGCCTCTTAAGCACTATTTGGAAATATTAAAAGTATAGTGAATGGGGCAGCTAGGTGGCACAGTGGATAGAGAGCCAGGCATAGAGATGAGTGGTTCAAATCTGGCCTCAGACACTTCCTAGCTGTGTGACTCTGGGCAAGTCACTTAACCCCCTTTGCCTAGTCCTTGCCTTTTTCTCTCAGTGTTGTCACCAAGACAGACAGGATTTAGAACAAAAAAGTAAAAAAAAAAAGGGGGGGGGCAGCTGGGTAGCTCAGTGGATTGAGAGCCAGTCCTAGAGATGGGAGGTCCTAGGTTCAAATCTGACCTCAGACACTTCCCAGCTGTGTGACCCTGGGCAAGTCACTTGACCCCCATTGCCTAGCCCTTACCACTCTTCTGCCTTGGAGCCAATACACAGTATTGATTCTAAGACAGAAGGTAAGGGTTTAAAAAAAAAAAAGTATGGTGGACCTGACAAATTTTCACCAAGAATGATCTTTTTTTTACCACAAGAATTGATTGAATATGTAATATGTGAAAGACACAATGAATGGGGCTAAGTATAAAAAACAATTCATTTTGCTACTCCTGGCATATTCAGAGATGTAGATATTATAGCAGATCATTTTATAATAAATTCCAGTAGAAGGAAAATTTTTGTATTGAGTATAATATTTGTTAGTCGTCAGTGATATATTTAATAGCACTGGACTGGAAATCAGAACACACTGATTTTTGTTCCATTGCTAGTTAGCAATGTGTGACAATGGGTGAATCAAAGCACCTCTCAAGGTGACAATCCATGTCCTTATCTGTACAAATATGGGTGGGAGCAAGGAGTTTGAACTAGGTTATTTCTAAGGTTCCTTCTAGCTATAAAGTTCTATTATTATACTATATTATATTATATATTATATATCTATATAATACATATTATCTATATTATATATCAAGACATATTTTAGACACAGAAAAATCTTAGTTGAATGAAAGACTCAGGACAGTTATCAAGGAATCCCAGAAAGATGCAGTGAAGCTAGAAAAGTTTAAGGAGATCCTTGATTTGGCAAATCCATTAGGCTAGCATTTAATTGATTTATATGAGAATAGACTGAAAAAATGATGACATAACTCATCATCTTTCCTTCCTAATCTACTACCCCTATCAAATTCCCTATTTCTGCAGGTGGTACCATGATTTTTATCATTTTTTCTCATCTGAAAACTTGTGGGTCTTATCTGAGTCTTCTCTTACCCCTAATCCTCACATCCAAATGGACTTCCAGAACATGTCTCTCATTATTTCTCTACTCTCTGCTCCTACTGCTCCCATTTTACATTCTCATTACCTTTCCCTCTAGGCTATTGGAATAATCCCCTAACTGGTCTCCTGGCCTCTAGTCTCTCTCCTCTCTAGTCCATCCTTCACATAGTGGGTGTGATAGATAGATAGACATAGATGATAGATAGATATAGATATAAATAAATAGATAGATTAAATGATGAATGGATGGATGGATGGATGGAGATAGACAGACAGACAGGTAGATATAGACAGACAGATATAGACAGACAGACAGACAGATAGATATAGATATAAATAAATAGATAGATTAAATGATGAATGGATGGATGGATGGATGGAGATAGACAGACAGGTAGATATAGACAGACAGACAGATAGATAGATATAGATATAAATGAATAGATAGATGGAAGGATGGATGGATGGAGATAGACAGACATAGATATAGATAGAAAAACAGATAGACAGACAGAGATATAGACAGATAGACAGATATAGATAAATAGAAAGACAGATAGACAGACAGTAGATAGGTGGATAGATAGATAGATAGGTGGATAGATAGATAGATAGATAGATAGGTAGATAGATAGATAGATAGGTAGATAGATAGATAGATAGGTGGATAGATAGATAGATAGATAGATAGATAGATAGGTAGATAGATAGATAGATGATGGATAAGTAGGTAGATAGTCATATAGATGGGTGGATGGAGAGATAGATGGATAATTTATTAAATACTCACCATATGCCAGTCACTGTGTTAAATATTGGGAATACAAAAACAAGATGGTCTCTACTCTTAAGGAATTCATACTGTAATGGGGGAAGACAACACATAAAAGGGGAGCTTGGACCAAGGACCAAGGTTCCAATTCCAGCTTTCTAACTATTGACCAAATCCCTTCCTTTCTTTCCGCCTCAGATGTCTCATTTTTACAATGAGAGGGTTTAAAGTACATAATCTCTCCAATCCCTTCCTGCTGGAAATCTATCATCCTATGACCTTTTGTACTTCCTTTCTTTATATCTGTTTCTTATGCAGGCCTTGGGCAGGAGCTCTTTGAGGGATTCACAATCTGTCCTTGTAGCCCTGGTTTGCTCTCATGACCTAGGAATGGGGAATATTAGCAAATGAAACAAAGATGGATTCCACTGGAGAAAAGAACAAAGATGTCACTGTGATTTCTCCCTTCTGCTAGCCATATGCCAACAACAAAATAGTATTAGCACCCAGATAAGGAAATTCTTTCACCTTTAGATCCAGAAGAGACTGGATCTATCAGTAGGTCTGCCCCAGCTCCTTCAACTGAGAGACCTTTCCATGTCCCCGATACCTGTCTAAGTTACGCTGGTAGGGAGCTAGCTATTCAGGGAAGCCCATTCCTGGCACTTAGGTCACTAATGAATTCCTTTAGGTAGAGGTTGGCCTTACTTTGGCAGTGCAGCAGGCTTTGTCTTTTGTTGTTATTAAAAAAATAACTCTTACCTTCTGTTTTAGTATTAGTTCCAAGGCAGAAGAGTGAGGTTTCTTGCCAAGGGCTAGACGATCAGGGTTAAGTGACTTGTCCACGATCACACAGCTAGAAAGAGGCTTTGGAACCCCCAAAGATGAGTCTTTCTGACTCCAGGTCTGGCACTCTATCCCCTGAGCCACTGAGCTCTCCCACCTAGAAACTACTTTGAAAGGAAAACAAATGTGTCATTTTAATATCTAAACTTTGCACATTCCTCCCTTCTTGGCAGAGGTGGTCAATAACATGCATGAATATTACATGTACTTTCTGATGTGATTGATATTAGTTTTGATTAGGTGCTTTATTTTTTCCTTTCTTTTTTATTCTTTGTCACAAGGGCATGATTTTGGCAAAGAGAGGGGATCTTTTATTTTTTTTAAAAAGGAATCAGGAGGACCTGTGTTCAATTCTGATATCAAAAACTTTCTAGTTGTGTGACCCTGGGCAAGTCACTTAACCCCCATTTCCTAGTCCTTTCTGCTTTTTTTGCCTTGGCATTGAAACTTAGTATTGATTCTAAGACAGAAGGTAAGAGATTTTTTTTTTAAGGTCCCTTAGTACTAATTCTGTCTTTAAAAATAAAAGTTCATAATAGGATGTTATCAGAGAAATATAAGACTGGAAAAAAATAGCAAGCACAGATCACAGTAAGAATGAAGGCTGATGATGTTCTACTAGTATTCAGTGGGGAGCAAAAGAATTCAATTCTTTGTGTCCTAAGGAGGGGAACCCCTGTGGGAAGTTTATGGGACAACATGGTTTGGTCCTGTCCAAAACTGTAATCAGACCCTTGTTTCTTTTTTAGCACCATGAAGAGGGCCTTGGATGTCTTCAAGCAGCGTAAGTGGAAATGTTTAAGCTTGTTCTCTTTTACAGTCAGACTAGTGAAAGTCTAAAGACTGGAGGACTTGTGAGGTGGCAAACCCCCCCCCCCCCCAAAAAAAAAACAGCAGAATTCCTCTGGATCTGTGATTCCAAGAGAGCTGGGCAACTCGCAAGAGTTTCTCTTCATTTGTTCATTTAGCAAATATTTAACCTGACAATCAATTAAGAAACATGCTATGTGCCAGAAAAATGTGCTATGTGTTGGAGATAGAAAACCAAAAATGAACTAGTTCCTATTTTCAAGGAGTTTATGGTCTGTCTATTTAATGAGAGACAAAGTATTACAGCAGAAAGTGTCCTAAATTAGAATCCCAGAGCCTGGGTTCTAATTCAGCTTTCTAAAAAAAAATTAAATTTTATCTTTATTTTATTTCAGTAACAAATTTCTACATGTTTTCTCCCCCCCCCCCATTATTTAATTTATTTTTTAAAAGAATAATTCAGCCTTTATATGTACTACGGAGGTAGCTGGGCGGCTCAGGGGATAAAGCACTGAACCTGGAGTCAGGAAAATCTGAATTCAAATCCAGCCTCAGATATATACTAGCATTGTGACTCTAGGTGAGTCACTTAACCTCTGTCAATCCACTGTAGAAAGAAATGGCAAACCACTCCTGTATCTTTGCCAAGAAATTGTGGTCCTCAGGGTCATGAAGAGCTGGACATGACTGAATAACAACAATATACTTACTTGTGTCCGTGGCCATTCTCTGAACCTCAGTTCCCTCTCTTAAAAATGAAGATAATGCCTAAATATTAATAATACTAACTTCATGGGATTATGAAGATGAGAGATCCTGGGCTCAAATCTGGCCTCAGACACTTCTTAGCTATGTGACCTTGGGCAAGTGCTTAGCCCTTGCTGCTCTTCTGCTTGGAATCAATACTCAGAAATGATTCTAAGATGGAAAGTAAGGATTAAAAAAAAAAAGAAGTAGCCATTTCTCACACTTTTAAAGCTACTCCTGTGAATTAACCAATTCTTATTGTTTGGTCCCCTGGGGCTGTTCCTCTTTTCTAATTCTTTGTGGGCTGAGGGATGGGTTTCTTTCTGATGTAGCCATTTTTGTCTTAATCAACACACCTAGAAGGCATGGAGAAAACAAAGTAAGAAGCCTCTCATAATGGTTTCTGTCTCTGGACTATATTTTCATTGTAAGAGTGTAAATGAAATTTAGGACTTTACCACTGAGAATTGAGTGTGATGAGAAGAATCAAATCTGGATTCTGTTTTCAGCTGACATTTACATGCTATGGGGCTTTGAATAAGTCACCATACATTTGTGAGTGATCTTAATTTATGAGGGTGGCCCACTCAGTGGCCCACCATCATATTTGACTTTATGTATATATATATAAAACATCAGATGCCATCTTCCACAAGAAGGAAGCCTTTCTTTTTTTCCCATTGGATGGCTATCCTATTTTTTATTAATTACATATGACAGATTTTGCATATGCTTTTCAGAATTCTCATTTTTTGAAAAAAAATATATAATTAATTAATTTAGAATATTTTCCCATGGTTACAAGATTCATGTTCTTTCCTTCCCCTCCCCCCACCTCCCTCCTGTAGCTGATGTGCAATTCCACTGGGTTTTACTTGGTCATTCATCAAGACCTATTTCCACATTATTGACAATTGCACTGGGGTGATCATTCAGAGTCTATATCCATAGTCATGTTCCCATCAACCCATGTGATCAAGCAGTTGGTTTTCTTCTGTGTTTCTGCTCCCACAGTTCTTTCTCTGGATATAGACAGCATTCTTTCTCATAAGTCCCTCAGAATTGTCCTGGATCATTGCATTGCTGCTAGTAGAGAAGTCCATTATGTTCGATTATACCACAGCGTATCAGTCTCTGTGTACAATGTTCTCCTGGTTCTGCTCCTCTCACTCTGCATCAGTTCCTGGAGGTCATTCCAGTTCCTATGGAATCCCTCCAGTTCATTATTCCTTTTAGCACAATAGGATTCCATCACCAACATGTACCACAATTTGTTCAGCCATTCCCCAATCAATGGACACCCCCTCATTTTCCAGTTTTTTGCCACCACAAAGAGTGCAGCTATGAATATTCTTGTACAAATCTTTTTCCTTATCTCTTTGGGGTACAAACCCAGCAGTGCTATGGCTGGATCAAAGGGCAGACAGTCATTTATCGCCCTTTGGGCATAGTTCCAAATTGCCTAAGGAAGCTTTTCTTGACTCTTCTAGTTGTTAGAGCTCTCCCTCTCTCTCTGTCTCTGTCTCTCTGTCTCTGTCTCTCTGTCTCTGTCTCTGTCTCTGTCTCTGTCTCTGTCTCTGTCTCTGTCTCTGTCTCTGTCTCTGTCTCTCTCTCTGTCTCTCTCTCTGTCTCTCTCTCTCTCTCCATCTCTCTCTCTCTCTCTCTCTCTCTCTCTCTCTCTCTCTCTCTCTCTCTCTCTCTCTCTCTCTCTTTCTCTCTCTCTCTAAATAATCTTATTTTTACTTATCTATGTAATGTGGCTTTCCCTCAGTGTATATAAGGTCCCTGAATGTAAGGACTGCTTTTTATTTTGTCTTTGAATCCTCAGCTCTAGTGTACTTTACCCACAGCAGGCACATAATAATTGCTTATTGGTTTTCATTCAATCCATACCATCTGATGGTGTGCTGAAAGGCACTGCCAGCTGGGAGTTAGTTTGGGTTCTGGTACTGATTCTGCTACCGACAAGCCTTGTGATAAGTCTTTGACCTTCTTTGTCTGCCAGGGTCTTCAGCTATAAAATCAGAGGATGGGACTAGACTGATTCTAGGATCCCTTCCAACTCTCTTTCATAAAGTTTTCATTTATGAAACTCAGTACCTAATGCTTTCTTCCCTGGATGTGTTGAGTCCTTTTAGGGGAGTTATAACTGATATGTGAGGAGGGCATTTTGACAACAATCAATCAACAAGCTTTTCTAAGTGCCATTTTATGAGACAGACTTTTTGCTAGCAAGCTGGGAGTAGTAAGATGGAGCCATGGTTCACAGAGTGTTGGACTTGGAGTCAGGAAGACTTGAATTCAAATCTGTTTTCAACCACTTACTAGCTGTGTGACCCTAGGGAAATCACTTAGCTCTGTTTGCCCTGGTTTCTTAATTTTGAAATAAAGGATAATAATAGTACTTTCCTCCCAAGATTGTTGTGAGGATAAAATGAGATAACATTTGTAAAGTGCTTAGCATAGATATTAATAATGATATTGTTCAATCATTTTCCAGTCATGTCTGATTCTTTGTGACTGTTTGGGGTTTTCTTGGCAGAGATATTGGAGTGGTTTCCCATTTCCTTTTCCAACTCATTTTAGGGATGAGGAGCTCAGGCAAACAGGGTTAAGTGAGGCCAAATTTGAACTCAGGAAGGTGAATCTTCCTGACTCCAGGTTAGGCACTCTGTCCTCTGTGCCGTTTAGCCATCCATTACTTAATAACAGCTAAAAATAATATTGTTATTTTAAAATGATAACACAATTAGCAATATTGTTAAATCAGAAAGTCTGACCTCAGGAAACTTTTCCATCAGAGGAGAAAACATACACATTATAATAACATATATCCAAAGTGGACAGAGGTAATTTTTGGAGGGAAGGATAGGAACTATGAGCAGTGGAGAAAGGGGAGAAGAGACTAGGAAAAGCTTCATGTGGAAAGTTGTGCTTGAGTGGGGTCTACAAGGAAATCAGAGATATCAAAAGGCAGAAGGAGGAGTGAGTGTGCTGCAGGCAAGGTGCACAGACAGTGCAATTTGAGTTGACTTGTTCCCAGGTATATTGTTAGTCAATAAACACGTCAGGATTCAAACCCAAGCCTCTCCAGATGTCCATTCTTTTATGTATCTTGTGATAGACTCTTTTGACAATTTCCTAAGGTCTATGGACCCCTTTAAGAATAATTTTTTAAAATTAATAAAACAAAATACAAAAGATTACAAAGGAAACCAATTATATTGAAATAACTTATGAAAAAAAAAAAAACTTAAGTCTATGCATCCCAGATTAAGAATTCTTCCTCTAAACCCTGCTCCTTTCCAATGATGAATGAATATTATGCTATTGAATATGTCAAGGATTTTCATATAAATGGATGAAGAAAGTCAGATTCAGATTTATGTTGACATTGAATTCTATCCTCCCCCACTCCCTTTTGCAGAAATAGACAACGTGGGACAATCTCACCTCCAGCTGGCACAAACGCTACGAGAAGAAGCCAGGAAGATGGAAGAATTCAGGGAAAAGCAGAAAATACAAAGGAAAAAGGTTAAGTTTTCCTATTAGCAACAGAGCCATCTTGATTCTAGGAGAAAATGCTATGGCTCATCCTCCTCTTTAAATGTTTCAGGTTATTTGTTTCCAGGCCCTCCACCCTTACCTAGTCCTTAGTCATTTCTGACAAAGTACTGTCAATTTTGCAAGCCATCTGGACTTCCTCTCCTTAAACATGACAAACACCAAATGCTCTACCTCTAGGGGAGGCCCCAAAGTGCCCTTGATATAATATGCCACTTCTTCATGAATTAACTTTCATAAATTCCCTCTTGGAATGGGAGAGTAAATCTTTTGTGTCTTCTTTGGAAAGTCCAAAGTTTATTTTTAAATTACATAACTACTCATGTCACAATAGATTTTTGCTTATACCACTTCCTTGTTCAGATACCTCTTATCCTTTTGTTATGAACGCTCTTTGGAGAAAAAATGAGTCAATGTTAACTTCTCTTTTTAAAAATGCTTTTTCTTTTACTTCCTGGAAAATAGGCCATAGAGGGAAATGTTTGCTCCTTTAGCTCTAAAACCAAACTAGTCATTGTGTGAGGAAGACAAATATGGATCTTTCCTTTTTCTAGAGCGTGGAAAAAAGACAAACCCACGGACAGTGGTTCTATCTAAAGAAATTCTGGCTGAAATAATAGCATCAAGTCTTAGGGAGAAATCTTGGACTTTCCAGAGTGGTAGCAGAAATAGACTAGGTGTGAACAGATTAAGAGCCATTCCAGGATCAACACAATCGAGCGTAAGATTCCCCCTTGTGTGGGAGAAATGAACGCTTCTGGAATCTAGAGCACAAAACAGGCAAACTTGACATGGGGAGGTAGACTGCTAGTTGGGTCAAGGTTTGTAACCAATTTGGAATTTTTTTTTCTCTAAAACTCCATACCTTAAGTAGTAAAGGTTTTCCTTTTTTCCCTTTTTAAGTCTTTATCTCTTGTTTTAGAATAGATACTGGGTCTTGGTTCAGAGGTAGAAAAATAGTAAAGGCTAGGAAATGGGGATTAAGTGACTTGTCCAGAGTCACACAGCTAGAGATTGTCTGAGGCCAGGTTTGAACCCAAGACCTCGCATCTCTAGGCCTGACTCTTAATCCACTGAGCCACCTAGCTGCCCCAAGGTATTTTTTGATAACAAAATTATACACATAATGAGCTTAGTTCTCTTCTTCCATTTCCTTTTTAAAAAAACCCTTACCTTCCATCTTAGAATCAATATTTGTTCCAAGGCAGAAGAGTGGTAAGAGCTAGACAATGGGAGTTAAGTGACTTGCCCAGGGTCATAAAGCTAGGAAGTATCTGAGACTAGATTTGAACCAGGATTTCCAGTGTCCTGGCCTGGCTCTCTTATCCATTGAGCCATCTAGTTGCCTCTTCCCCTAATAGATCATAAACTTCCTGACCATAGGATTTTTTTTGTCTTTATATTCCTAAGTCCCTAGTGTGATATTTGCCCCATGGTAGGTGCTTAATAAATGTGTGTCAACTGAGTGATTGTCTGAAGTGGGGATGGTATAAACAAAAAAGGCCAGCCAGATAAGTAGTTCAGAGTTAAATTGTGGAGGATCTTGGATGCCAGGTTAAGGAATTTTTATTTTATCCTATGGGCATTGGGGAGTCCCTGATGGTTCTCAAACAGAGGACTAGCATTAGGAAGATTATTTTGGCACATGTTTGAAAGCACCAATGAGAAGGGAAAAGAACAGTAGTTGGATTATCCACTTCTAGGATCACAGGATGGTACATTTTCAGTCTAGTAGGTCATCTAGACTAATCTCATTTTAGCTTTGAGGAAACTAAGACCTGGAAAGGTTAAATAACATGCCCAAAATATATGCTGGGGAAAAATGGTAAAGCGATTTGAACCCAAGTCCTCTGATTGCAAAATCAAAGTTTTTTTCAAGTTAGTAAGGAGACTATTACAATAAAACAAGGGAGAGGAGATGGGAACCTGAACCTGGACTGAGTGCAGCATGAATTGTGAGGAGAGGAAAGATGCAGGAGGAGATACTTGTGGCAGAATCAATAGGACTTAGCAGCTCATTGTGGGTGGAGGAGGAGGAGTGGAAGGGGATGTTGGGATTTCACACTTGGGGAGCTGAGAGTGGGGTGGTGCCTTCAGGAAATATAGGAGCACTGGGAACAAGAGATGGGTTCTTTGTCAGAAATTGGATGCAAGGGCCCTGGACATTTGCAGAATTTTCTTCCCTGTAAATTTTTACCTATAAGAAAAAGATCTAGTCAGGGAGATTTAAGTGTGACATTACTTCTGAGTACAGATGAGACCTGGGTAACTCCTCATAGTTCTTTCCTATCCTAATACTTGATTTTTAAAAATTTTTATTTTTTATTTAAACCCTTACGTTATTCCTTGGAATAAATACCATGTATTGGCTCCAAGGCAGAAGAGTGGTTAAGTGAATTGCCCAGAGTCACACAGTTGGGAAGTGTCTGAGGCCAGATTTGAATCCAGGACCTCCTGTGTCTAGACCTGACTCAATCCACTGAGCTACCCAGCTGCCCCCCAATCCTAATACTTTATTTAAAAAAAATTTTTTTTTGGTTACAATACTCACTTTATTTCTCTCCCTCCCCTCCACCCACCCTTCCTGCAGCCAATGTGCAATTTCATTGGGTATTATTTGTGTCCTTGATCAGAACCCATTTCCATGTTGTTGTTTGCACTCGGATGTTCATTTAGAGTCTCCATCCCCAGCCATGTCCCCTTATCCTAATACTTTAGAATTGAAAAGGAACAGGGTTGGCATTGGCAAGATGATTTGTAAAGCATCTTTTTGATTTGAGAAAAGAAGGGCGGAGATACTTTTGCTATACTAATTTCTGTCTTCCTTTTCCTTTTGTGATTGTTGTGTTTTTGCTGTTACCTCCACAGATAGAAGTTTTGATGGATAATATGCACAAACAAAAACAGATGCAGTATAAGAAAACTATGGATGTGAGTAATCTTTTGTCTTTATCTTTTAAAGATGAGTAATCTTGACATGAGAGATGGCTTGGGAAAGTGCAGAGACACTTTGCCCTGGATTCAGGAAGACCTGGTTCAAGTCTTGCTTCTTACATGTACTGATGGAGTCACCCTAGGAAACGCACCTAACCTTTCTCCACTATTTTCTCCCCAATAACCGTTTTAAGCATTCATTTTCTAACACTTTGTTTCAAATTCTCTTACTCTCTCCTCACTCCCACTTCCTTGAGATGGTAAGTGATAAAAACAAAAACAACAAAAACCCCTCCACCTTTCAGTGCCCTGAATTCAGGATCCAATTCTCTAAGGCTCACAAATTGGAGAACAAGTACCAATTAAAAGGAGAATGTGTTCCCTGGGGGCAGCTGGGTAGCTCAGTGGATTGAGAGTCAGACCCAGAGATGGGAGATCCTGGGTTCAAATGTGACCTCAGACACTTCCCAGCTGTGTGACCCTGGGCAAGTCACTTGACCCCCATTGCCTAGCCCTGACCACTCTTCTGCCTTGGAGCCAATACACAGTGTTGACTCCAAGGCGGAAGGTAAGGGTTTTTTAAAAAAATAAAAGGAGAATCTGTTTCCTCATGAGAGGTCCTTATATGAATGAAACCACAGGGCTAATCTACTCATCTCAATTCCAGGATTGTTGAAATATCCTTAAAATCCTGTGACATAAATTACAAAATGGTTTCCTTTGAACATATTTTGTTCCAACTAAAACATTTCAATTAGTAAAGGTATTCGTATCCTTGCATATTAGATGGGGTTAGTAAAAAGATCAACAGCCTGGATTCTAGTCTTGGATTTGTTATTAGTTAGTTGTGTGACAGGCCGCTGAACCTCCTTCGGTTTTCTTTTATTCATCTGTAAAATGAGGAGGTTGGACCTGTGAACTCTAAGTTCTCTTCCACCTCTAAGTATCTGATCTTATGATGTTTTTTCCATTTTCAATATCATAGATAGGGAGATCCGAAGAATTGGCTAATGTAAGAAACCTGGATGTACAGGCAGGAGAGACAGAAGTTTCCAGAGAGAGATGTTCCAGATAGAGAAGGACAGAAATGGGAAGGGACATATTTAGCATAGAAAGCCTGTCACAAAAGGAGACTTATGGCTCTTAGGGTGTCACCCAACCCAATCCAGAGTTTTTGGACTACTACGGGACTGTTTAGATGGTGACTCAAAATAGCTGAAGGAATTCACTTTGGATGGCTTTTAGTCAACCTGATTGGTGTCAGGTGGCATCTTGGAGCTGTTTTGTTGTGTATTGCTCTGATCATAATGATTGGGAGCATTTTTTCAGATGACAAAATTTTAATTTCTTTACCTGAGAACTGCCCATTTGTATCCTTTGACTATCAATTGCAGAATGCTTTGTTTTCTTATAAATTTGACTCAGTTCTCTATATTGTTGAGAAATGAGGCCTTTGTCAGAGACACTTGCTATAAAAATTTCCCCCCAATTTGTTGTTTCCCTTCTAATACGGATTGTATTGCTTTTGTTTTTGAAAAATTTTTTTTATTTGATTTAATCAAAATTATCCATTTTTTTCCATTGTGTTCTCTATGTCTTGTTTAGTCATGAATTATTTCCTTTTCCATGAGTCTGGTAGGTAAACTTTTCCATGTTCCCCTAATTAATTTACAGTATCATTCTTTATTTCTAGATCAAGTATTCATTTTGACTTTATCTTGGTGTATGGTATGAGATGTTTTTCATAGTGTTTTCCAATTTTTTCAGCAGTTTTTGTCAAATAATGAGTTCTTCCTCTAGTAGCTTGGAGCTTTGGGTTTATTGAACACTAGGTTATTATGGTCTTTAACTTTTATGTATTGATTTTCTAACATTCTAACGTTGATTTACCAAATTTTTTTGACAATTACTTTTTTATATATAGTTTGAAATCTGGTATAGCTAGGCCTCCTTTTGTTATATTTTTTTCATTAAGTCCATTGATATTCTTGACCTTTTTTTTTTCCAGGAGAATTTTGTAATTATTTTTTTTAGTTCTGTGAAATAATTTTTTTGGGTAGTTTGATTGGTATGACAGAATAGGTAAGTTAACTTAGGTAGGATTGTAATTTTTATTGTGTTGGCTTGACCTATACATGAGCAATTAATATTTTTCCAATTCTCTATGTATACCATCATATTATCTGTAGAAAGTGATAGTCCCCCCCCCCCCCATTACCTATTCTAATTCCTTCAATTTCCTTTTTTGATTTTATTGCTAAAGTGAGAATTTCTAGGACCATATTAAATAGTAGTGGTATTGGGCATCCTTGCTTCATCTCTGATCTTTTTGTGAAGGGTTTTAGTTTATTCCCATTATAGACAATACTTGCTGATGGCTTTAGGTGGATACCTTCTATTACTTAAAGGAAAGCTTCTTTTATTCCATTGTTTTTTAATGTATTTTACAAGTAATAGATGTTGTATTTTGTCAAGGACTTTCCTGACTCTGTTGAGAATCAGATGAGCTCTGGTCATTTTGTTATTGATATGGTCAAATATGCTGATAGTTTTCCTAACATCCTTGCATTCCTGATATAAAACCCTATATGATGCTTGTGACATAATGCTTTAATTTCTTTGCTAGTATTTAATTAAAAAAAATTTCATCAACATTCATTAGGGAGATAGGTCTGTTTTAGCTCTTCATGGTTTAGGTATCAGTGTCATTTTTTTGTGTCATAGAAGAAATTTGGAAGACTTCCTTCTTCCTCAATTTCCCCAAATTGTTTGTGTAGTATTGGAATTAATTGTTCTTTGAATGTTTGAGAGAATTCAGTTATGAATCAATCTGACCTTTGGGCCTTTTTCTTAAGAATCCTTTGATGGTTTACTCATTTTTTTTCTGTTATGGGTTTAAGTATTCTGTTTCCTATTTTGTTAACCTGAGAAGTTTATATTTTTTGTGAATATTCATCTATTTTGAAAGAAAAGTACATAAAGGTTGACTGGGGTTTTGCTAAATCCAGTCTGGCAAGGTAATTTCTTCAGGGTTAGAGAACAAAAATGGCTGCTTTCTGCCTCAGGCTAATAAATATCAATCTGACTGCTTTTTCTTCAGGTAACAAAGTTTATTGAAATTGTAAAGGAGGTTGGGATTAGGAATGTGGGTTTAGGATTATTCCTTAACAACTAATAAAGCTATCTCTTTCCCGCATCTGACCCTTCACAGGGTATCTGTGATCCTTGGTTGAGCTAAACTAACTATTCCCTCCATCTAAATTTCCCCTTCCATCTGATCTAATCTAGGCTAAACCTACACAGGAGATAGTCTTAGAGTAGGAACAGAATAGAGGTGAAATCAGATGCTGGATGTAACCAAGTTTACCCTGGTAAGACAGAAGCCCTCCCAAAGGCAAACTGAGCAGTTTGGTCAACACCTCTAATGATTTAGTCTTCTCAGAATAGCAGTAGAGTAAAAGCCTTGAATGGTCTTCAGGATCTTGCTAGTTTTCTCACTGGAACAAGTTAAAAGTTCACAGGAGGTCAGAGCTGGGCACTGGAGATGCTTTCTGCACCAGAGTCTAGATCCAACTCCCCTCCTGGCAGTTGGCTTCCCACCATTCTAACTTTCAGATTCTCAGGTTTGCTCTTGCTTCCCCACAGTCTCTGCATTCCATGTAGCTTTGCATGACTACTGCATTACAGAATTTCTTTCCAAAATCTCCCTTTAACAATTTCCACTTAGATTATCATATTTATTGACATGTAGTTGGGCAGAATAACTCCCAATAATTGCTTTAATTTCATCTTCATTGGTTGTAATTTCACCTTCTTCATTTTTTTTAAACCCTTACCTTCTGTCTTGGAACCAATACTATGTATTGGTTCCAAGGCAGAAGAGTGGTTAAGGGCTAGGCAATGGGGGTTAAGTAACTTGTCCAGGGTCACACAGCTGGGAAGTATCTGAGGCCAGATTTGAATCTAGGACCTCCTCTCTCTAAGCCTCGTTCTCAATCCACTGAGCTACCCAGCTGCCCCCCACCTTTTTCATTTTTGATACTGGTGATTTGGTTTCTTTTTTCTTTTCTTTTTTAAATCAAATTAACCAATGTTTTATCTATTTGATTAAAAAGCTGGCTTCTTGCCTTATTTATTTGTTCAGTGGTCTTCTTTCAATTTTATTTATCTCTAATTTTTAGGGTTTTCAATCTAGTGTTTAATTGGGGATTTTCAATTTGTTCTTTTTCTACTTTTTTTTAGTTGCATTCCCAATTCATTGATCTGATCTTTCTCTATTTTATTGAAGCATTCAGAGAGATAAATTTCCCCCTAAGTATAGCTTTGGCTGTACTCCATAAATTTTGTTATGTTGTCTCCTCTTGTCATTCTCTTTAATGAAATTATGGATTGTTTCTATGATTTGTTCTTTGATCCATTTATTATTTAGGATAAGATTATTTAGTTTCCAGTTAATTTTTAGTCTTTCTGTTGCCATTTTTAGTTATTTTTAATTGCATTATAGTTTCAAAGGGATGCATTTATTTATTTCTGCTTTTGGTTGTAAGGTTTTAATATTACATGGTCAATTTTTGTGAAGGTGTCATATATTGCTGAGAAAAATCTTTCTATTCTCATTCAGGTTTCTCCAGAGATTTATGATATTAAAATTTTTATTCTTCCTAAATTCTTTCTTTTTTTGTTGGATTTATCTATTTCTTTTTTTTTAAACCCTTACTTTCCATCTTGGAGTCAATACTATGTATTGGCTCCAAGGCAGAAGAGTGGTAAGGGCTAGGCAATGGGGGTCAAGTGACTTGCCCAGGGTCACACAACTGGGAAGTGTCTGAGGCTAGATTTGAGTCTAGGACCTCCCATCTCTAGGCCTGGCTCTCAATCCTACCCAGTTGCCCCCTAGATTTATCTGTTTCTGAGAGGGGAAGGTTGAGATTCCCTTCTAGTACAGCTAGTATAGCTTTACTATCTATTTCTTTGTATAACTCATGGAAGTTTTTCTTTGGTGCATATATGCTTGGTATTAATATTATTTCATTTTCTATAGTGTCACTTATAAAGATATAATTTCCTTCCTTATTTCTTTTGATTAGATCAATGTTTACTTTTGCTTTAAATGAGATCATGATTACTACCTCTGCTTTTTGGGGGGGGGGTGAGGCTGAAATGAAATAGATTCTGCTCCAGCTCCTTACTTTTACTCTGTGTGTGTGTGTGTGTGTGTGTGTGTCCTTGCTTTAAAAGTGTCTCTTGTACACAACATATCATGGGATTTGGGTTAATCCACTCTGCTATCCTTTTTCCATTTCATGGGTGAGTTTATACCATTCATGTTCATAGTTATGATTACTCTGTGTTTCCCTCCATCTTGTTTCCCCACTGTTTACCCTTCTCTCTCTCTCTCTCTCTCTCTCTCTCTCTCTCTCTCTCTCTCTCTCTCTCTCTCCCTTTAGGCCTTTCCCTGTTTACAAATGTTTTGCTTCTGACCACTGCCTTTTGCAATTTGCCATCCTTTTTTGTTCATCCTGTGGAAAGGAAAACTGAGAATCAAGCTTTTGTATTTCTGCCCACTGAGATTGAGCAGCCGTCATTTGGAATGTGACAGGAAGGGGAATGACAATTGGAGTGAGAGAAGATTGTGGGAGAAATTGCTAAAAATAAAGGGTCTTTGCCCTCTGAACTCAGTTGAGTGAGGTGCAAGGACCTTGAGCTCTAGATCCCAAACTGTAGAAAATCCTTGCCCCCATTTCCCTTGCTCAGAAGAAGAGAGAAGATTCCTGTATGTTTGAGAGCATCCATTAGGAGAAGAACCAAACAACAACAGCTGCTAAAAGGGGCTGATCCCTTAACTTCGGGGGGTCACCTTGAAGATCCTTTCCATCCCTTGGCCTTCCCAGGAAGGACTCTTGCCATTTGTTTAGTTAGGGTAGAGACAGTGACTAGAGGAAAAGAAGATAGATAAGCTGAAGCTGAGCCATTCTGGCTCAACTGAAGAAGAAGCAAAGAAAATCTGTAGGGTCTCCTATTGCCACAACCCTATCCCCTTTCTCTTATTACTAGAATTATTAAACCACCTTTTAAAATAGAAACATGCAGTCAGATTCAAATTGAATGAAGAACAAAGAAAGAGAGGGCTTTGGGCTAGGCTAGCCATTTGGCCTTGGCTAAAAACTAAAGCCAAGACTGACAGTCTGTCTGCTAGACAAGGGGACTTCTGGGGTTTCAAATACCAGTCAAGCCTTAAAGAAGACTATTCATTGAGACACTGATTCTATCATCCTTAACCTTTACCCAGGGGTAAAGGTTTTTTCTTTTGGGTTGAATGTGAGGGAATTACAAAGATCATCTCTCAGCTCCAGTGGGTACCTCTCCTTTTACCTCACCAGTTTCCATATTCCCTCTGTCCCTTACCTCCTCCATTCCTTATTACAAACCCTTCCTTATTCCCTGTTCCTCGATCCTTATAATCCCCCTGACTCTTATTCTCCTTTCCCTCTCACTTTCACATAGGGTAAAGTAAGTATCTATAGTTGGTTGTGTGTGCGTGTCCTTTCCTCTTTGAGCTAATTCTGATGGAGAGTAGAGTTCAAGTGTTGCCCAACAGACCTCACATCTTCTCCTCCATTATATAGACCCTTATGTGCCTCTTAATGTGAGATAATTTATCCTTCTATCTCTCTTTTTCTTACCTTCCTATGTGTCCCTCTATCCCTTTGATTTTTTTTCGCATATTAATCCATCCTATTTTACTTGTTCCCTTCTTTCTTTCTATATGTTTGCCTTACTTTCCTATTAGTGATAAATTCTTAAATATCTCAAGTATCATAGATATCTTATCTTAGATATCACATCTTACTATCAATATCTAATATTCTTAATTATTACCTTCCCAGGAAGGTGGGTACTCAATTAAATTTTACTTAAATCATTAAATTTTCAGTTTATCTTTTTGTTTCTCTTGAATGGCAAATTTGTTTATTAGATTTTCTTTTGAGTTCTGGTTTTTTGTTAGGAATGCCTGGAGGTCTTCTATTTCATTAAATATTACATTCCTAACTTCTTTCTTCCTTCCCCAGAGGATTATGGTCAGTTTATCTGAGTATGTGATTCTTGGTTTCGAAGGAATAGAATTCACATGGAGGAAGCCATGAGTGCAAGAGAACTTTGTAAAAGGCCAGGGGTCTGAGGGAGTTCAGGGAGCCCAATGGACAATCTGGGAGTTTTTAATTTCACAATAACAGTTCAGGTATGTTTTGTTCAGAAGGTAATCAACTGATTCTTTCAACTTCTATTTTTACGTCCTGGTTGAGGAGATCAGTGAAGTTTTCCCTAATAATTTCTTGTAGTGTGGTTTTCAGTCTCTTTTTTTTTTATCTGTTATAATTAAATTAGTGTATGGCATAATTTGTTATATTTAAAAGAGTGGATGCCTAAACTGTAATAATAAAAATGGTTGATGTTGTAAACTGTAGTGAGTTGAAATGGTGGAAGATATAAATTATGATAGATATAAGAGAGGGCGAGTAAATTTGACCTCTGAAAATATGTTTCACTACAGTGTCTTGGTTTTTAAATCAAATATAAGGTGGTCGCCAGGGAATATATTTCCAATTATTCAATATACCCAAGTCAACTGGGTTTTATAGAGATTTTAATTAATAATACAATGAGTAATTAAAGGAAAGAGAGAAAAAGAAAATAAGTATGAAGGGCCTTAAGCCAACATGGCCTAGACCTGAGTCTTAAGAGAGAGAGAATCAGTCAGTTTTTCATCACTCACCACAAGATTTGTTTTAAGCAAGGGTGTCTGGGGAACAGAGTCTCCCCAGAGGGAGTTCCAGCCAGAGTCAGCCTCCCACGGGACTTCTTCTCAAGAGAGTCTTCAAAGGGCCTCCTCCAAGAGGATCTATATCCAAGGATCCTATCTCCAAGCCTCTAAGGATCTCCAAGCCTCCCTTGCTCCAGAGATTCCTTTTCTTATATAGGGTTTTTTTTCCTATGTCACCTCCCCTAAGTTCTTCCATCTACCAATCACCGTAGATGTTTCCTAAAGCACAGCCCATCTGAATTCCTGCTAAGTTGACTAATCTCCTCAGTAAGTCTGAACCAGAGAAAATGCTGCTGTGTCAACTAATCCCCTCAGTAAGTCTGAACCAGAGAAGACACAGCTGAGTCGACTAATCTCATTAAGAGAAAACCTGCCCGACCTTTTTAGGTACCTAGCATCCCATTGTATCAATTCTAAAAAACAGGCATGGCTCAAAGAACTCCTTGCCTTACTATAAGCATGGGTCCAAGTACTTTCATTGTTTAGCAAGGAGTTTTCTCCCCTAAAGCAGTCTTAAGTACAGGTAGAGTAGAGGTCCTCCCATTTCTGATCCTGGCGAGTTCTCACATCAAAATGGGGAATGTTTCCAGTAGGGAATTTGTTCCAATGGAGGATTCCTCAAATGTGGAAATTTTTAATATTCATAAGTCTGAGAAATTTCAAGATTTACAGATCATAGCTTTCAGATATCCCAGTGACTCTTTGATTGTCTCTCATGAAGCTATTTTCCAGGTTAATTGTTTTTTTTTCCAGTGAAGTATTTCAGATTTTAATCTATTTTTTTCATCCTTTTGCTTTTACCTTATTGTTTCCCGATACCTCAATGAGCTATTAGATTCCATTTGCTCAGTTCTAATTTTTAGGGAGTTATTCCCTTTCTTGAGATTTCACATTTCTTTTTTTATTTGGCCCATTCTAGTTTTTTAGGTTGTAATAATTAAAATAACAAGGCTGATAGCAGATTAATAACTTTATTAAATCAAAGTAGTAGTAGTAGTAGTAGTAGTAGTAGTAGTAGTAAAGAGAGGGAAAGGTAAGGGAGAAGTAGAGAGATACTTAACTCTTGATTTATTGCATGTGCTATCACTCACAGATTCATTTTCTTGCACCAATTTTTCATTGTTTCTCATCTTTTTCCTCCTAATTTTAACAGCAACCTCTTTTTCACTATTTCTTCTATCTCCATGTATCAAATTACATACACTATAGGTCTGGCTTCACAATTCTTTCCTAACCATGTCTGAATACTTAGTTTTGGCTCCAGTTTTAATGGTGTTTTGCATCTCTTCTAAATCATATGCTTGCTTTGTGGATTTTAGCTTACAATGAGAACAGCAAGTGGAATTTTGTTTTTTGTATCTATTTTGTGTAGTCTTGTTGTCATTGACTTCATATTTCTTCTTCAAAAAACAATCTTTTATAAGGTGTCCTCTCTTGTGGCAGAAAAGTTTCTTTCTGCACTGATTTTGGTTTATAACTGGATTTTGTGTAGGCTCTAACCATGTTTAGTTTCTTGATTTCCTCTATCTCCTTTTCTCTTAGATTTTTCTCTGTTACTTCTAATTTATCTTTTAAGTCTTGCATTAATGATTATGCTATTCTGAATGATTATCATGGAGGTAACTAGCAATTTCACATAGTCCTATCAGACTGACAATGTCATATTTAGGGAAATAGTGTTTGAAAAAGTTCTTCAAGTGAGGTGTGCAGCCCCTCAAAAACTGCCTTCTCACGTGACTAGAAGACTCCTCACTATTAGCCTCTAGATCCAATGTTGATTCTGCCATTTCTGAGAGATGATCAATGAATGTGGCTGGATGGTCCCCTTTATTCTGCATGAGTTTATCAAACCTAGCCCATGCATTCAGCTTCGAGCAACATTGTTTAATAGCCTGGAGCAAGTCTTCCCTACATTTCCTTAAGTAGGACATGATAGTGGGGCTTGCAAATCTAGATCTTCCCTTTGCTCCTCAGTGGGCCAACTAGTTAAGTTGTTATCTGTCCTGGTCTTTTCAAGGAATTGCTTTTGCTCATGGGGACTAAACAGTTCAGACAGGAGAAACTCTACAACTTCAAAGTCTGGGTCAAAGATCCTACAAGCACGTTTCAGTTCTTTCTGTGTCTTAAAAGGTTGTTCTATGAAATTTGGAAAATGTCTCTTTAGGGATTCAAGTTCCTGTGATGTAAACTGCCCATGAACTTTAGATTGTAGTACACCAGTTGTACTAGATAGCTTGGTGACCTCCTTTAATGGACAAATTTTTTCTGGTTCACTATCAGACCTAGTGTCCTTGTCACCTTCATTTCCCTTAGTATTGACCTTAGATTTCTTTGCCTTTCTCTCTTTTTCTTTGGGTACACTATCTGCCTGTCCATCGTTCCTGTCCTTAATCTGATCTAACCCTTTTTCTTTGATCAATTCCTCAAACAAGTTCTTAATGATGTTTTCCAGGTTATTATCTACCACCAGTATCTGTTCTGCCTTTTTGGGGATCACAAATCTAAATATCTTCTTCAAATAGGTCAGAGTCTGTAAGGCTGCCATAGAAATAACATAAACCTGAGACAAAATCTGCCATAGTATTGTGTCAGTTTGAAATGGCAACTTCAGTATAAACATGATTTTGTTGCCAATATAATCCAGAGAATCAAATATCATGTGGGTCATTCTGCTATAAACTATATTGTAAACCCAGAATCCAGTAATAGCTGCCAGTACCACATCTCCACAGATAATTTGCTTAAACATCTTTCTTTTTCTAAGGGATTGTGTAGTTCAGTCATTTTAGGGGTGCCAATCTGTAATAGATAGTAATATTGAGGATGTCTATTGCTTGATTCTGGATAAGTAATGGATCAGGGTTTGCCTACCCTCCTCCCGGTTTCCTCCCTCTCTTCAGAAGCCTTTCAGCTTCCCCCTCCCCCTTTCTTCACTCACTCAGGGTGAACTATTAGATTTCAGAGGAAAATACTGTTTTCTCTTCTTTTCCCAGCAAGGGTTTATTTGGGGAAGACAGGAAAGGATAGAGGATAAGGTAAGAGGGTTGTCCCTATTCTGTTCAGGTAGCCTTAGCTTAGGGAATATTGGGAGAAATAGCATTGCAGTCACTCTTGTGAAATAGAGTCAATCAGAGAAATATGAGGACAACTGTCTTCTTCTTCTTCTGCCAAACAGCCAGGTAACCTCCAACTTGATTAATTCAAGTCCAGAGACATAATTAGCTTCTTCACCATCATCAGCCACACTAGTCAAAGCCCAGTCCCAAAAGCCTCTCAACCCTGTTCAGCCATTGACTTAGCTCCAACTATTTTTCCCGGTAACATTCCAAAAGGAATGTTCATTTTGACTGACAGATGATGTCTTTTGCATGCATGTAAATTCTCTCCTCCATACTAATCTATGGCCACCATTTATGGGCCTCTAGCTGAACCCCAACAAGGGCTCATTCAGCTCTCCAACCTCAAACCAGAAAGACCAAGACTGGCTCCTGTTCTAGCCTTATAATCATTTTCCCTCCATCCCCTAACTTTCACACATCACATCTCAGGAACCAATCATAGTTTCCTAATTTGCCTAGGCCACCCAGGAGGTCAGTGCCTGTGGAATCAGTTTTCTGTCTCATTGGTTCTTTAACTTCCTTTCTCTGAGGGCTTATATATACCTAAATTTACTCAGTGGTATTTGACCTCCAGGTCACTGAGAGGTGACGTTAAAAAGGCAACACAATGGAGAGAGAAATTTGCTTCCAATAAGGCAGTTGTTTTCTTCACTGGTTGTTTGTTTTTTTGGCCTCCATTTCCATTTGACTTATTCTAGTTTTCAAGTTGTTCATTCTTTCTATCATTTCTTTTATTGTTTGATTTTTAAAGTTCTTTTCAGAGCCTTCCAAGAGTTCTTTTAGGGCCTGAATCTTTTCTCATTTTCCCTTAGGGCTTCACATTTTTATTATTATTTTTTCCTCCTCATTATCTTGTCTATCTGTTGAGGTTTTGCTCTGCTTGTGGGGTAGAGGGAGAGCTGTTCTACATTTGCTGTATAGCCTTCTACCCCAGGAGCAGAGCATAACCTCAACAGCTGAAAATAACTAAAAATGATGGAGACAAAGATAAAATCTAACTTTAGAAGATTACTTTAGTGATGAAGAAGATTCCCCCACACTGCACTCCCTAGGCTACTCTCCCTTCTTACCCCTGTGAAGCATATCACTCTTGCTTTTCTTTGTTTTGAGGCATTTTTTGTGTGTTTGGAGGGTTTGTGCAAGCTGAGTACCCCTTACTCCACCATCTTAGCTTCTGGCATGCCTCTACAATATTCTTGATAGATGATCATCTGGCCTCTATTCAAAATTTTTTTACCTTGTTTTTTTGTGCAGGTAAATATTTGATAATCATTAAATTTACAGCCTATGTCTTCATAAAAAACAAGATATCAGATGAAACCTTATTTCCTTTGATGATAGAATAATCAAATGTACATATCAAGGGTATGGAACAGACAAAAAATGTTTCAATTTCAGCAGATCATGTGACAAGTTCTCTCAGGATCTTGCCTACAGAAAAAATGGGAAGTTATGTACTGGATGACAGTATAATTAGGAATATTTGGAGCTAGTTTAATGACCACACCCAAAGAATGCTCATTAACAAGTTGATGACAACTTGGATGGAGACTTTAGGGATCCTAAGCTTTGATCCTAAGCTCTTCCACATTTATGACTTGGAATAAGTTATAATTGAAATGCTTGTCAAAATTGCAAATGACATAAGCTTGGAGGGTTAGATGGATTGATGATAGGATTTATTTGTTTTTAAAGGTCTCAGTAGACTAGAATGTTGGGCTAAATCTAATAATATGAAATTTACTAAATGTAAAGAGTTCTATGCTCAGGTCAATAAAATAATCTTGAAAAAACACAAAATAAGAAAAAAGTTGGATGACATTTCCCATGAAAAAGATCTGAATGTTTTTTAAGCAATGTAAGATTTAAAAAATTTTAGTTCTTTTGATGTTGTTTGTTTCTACATTGCCTAGATTTTCCCCACTATCCCCTCCTTCTTGCAAAGAGCCAGCCCTTAACAATGAAAAATTTGTATTTTTTTTTTTTTATGGAAGAAGTAAAAATTCAGCAAAATCAATCAATTCATAAAATTCTTCACCTGCAATATTCTATTCCTGTAGACTTCTCAGTCTCTGAAAAGGATTGAAGTGAAGTATCTTCTCACATTTATTCTTTGGAAACATGTTTTTTATAATTCTGTATCACTAATCACTGTTTTGTGTCTAATATTCTTTTCATTTACATTGTTGAAGTCATTGTTTATAATTTTTCTTGGTTTTTGTTCTGCTTTTCAACAGTTCATGTACATCTTTTCTTGTTTCTCTGTATTCATTATTTCTGTCATTTTTTTACATCACAGAAATATTCCACAACATGTGTACCAAAATTTGTTCAGCTATTCCAAATTTGTGAGCATCTACTTTGTCTCTTAATTCTTTGCTCACACACACACACACACACACACACACACACACACACACACACACACACAAGCTGCTATAAATATTTTAGTGTACCTGGAGCTTTTTATCAGTAACTACTTTGTATATATACCTAACAGTAGAATGTCTTGTTTAAAAGATCATGACATTTTAACCACTTTATTTTCAGAATTCCAAGTTCCTTTTCAGAACTGTTGTACTAATTCATATCACTAGCAAAAATACATTTGTGTGCCTGTCATTCCACAATCCCACCATCATTGACCATTTGGAGCTTTTGTCAACTTTGCCAATTTACAGTGTTAAGTAAAATTTCAGGACTATTTTGACTTACTTTTTGTTTTTTTTTAGAATTTTGTAGCATTATTTCATATAATTGTTAATATTTTGCAATTTTTACTTGACAACTGATTATTCATATCCTTTAACCATTTATATATTGGGAAATATACTTTATTATATTTGTACTTATATTATGTTTTTCAGGCTTATATTTATAATAGTTGTCTCTATATCTTAGAAACCAAATTTTCATCTGAGATATTCAATACAAAGACCTTTTTCCTAGTCAACTGCTTCTTTTCCTTTCCTATATGAATTAATTTTATTTGAACAGAAGCTTTTCAATTTTATGTAATCAAGTTACCTAATCTGTCTTATCTTTCGTAATTGAATCTATTCTTATTTGGTTAAGAATTCATTTTCTACCTATGGTTATAAAGGATGTATCATGTACTTCTTCTAATTTTTAAAATGGTATGATATTTAATACTCATATCTCATATCCATTTTGAATTTATTGTGAGATGACACATAAGATATTGGCCCAAGTCTAAGTTTTGGCAATCTGTATTCTCATTTTCCCAGCAGTTTTTATCAAGTAAGGATTTTTTCTGGTTAATTGATGCTTTGTGGTTTATTAAATATGGGATTATTGAGTTCCATTATCTGTGATTCTTCTTTGTCTGGTTTGTTCCACTGATCTGCATTTCTACTTTTTAATCACTACTAAAATATGGTGCAAAGAACTGTACACAGTACTCAACTGTGTACAGTTCTAGGCACTGTATTTTAGAAAAGACAGAGACAAAGGAAAGATGGAAGACATTCAGAAGGAAGCAACTAGAATGATGAAAACCTTATAAGATTGGAGCCTTATAAGAAACAGCTGCAAAACTAGAGTTCTTTCGCTTAGAGAGAAAAACAAACAAACAGAGGAAAGATGAACATTGACCTCAAGTACTCAAAAGACTATAGGGTGGAAGAGGAATTTAGGGGAAGTTGTAGAAAAGCAACATTTAGTTTTGGTGTAAGTAAAACTTCTTTAAAATTAGGGTTATCTTTAAATGAAATAGGCTTCCTTGGGAAGCAGTTCATTCTCTCTCACTGGAAGTCCTCAAGCAGAAGCTGAATGATTACTTGTTGGAGGTCTTAGGATTTGAAACCAGGTTTCTTGATTGGGTACAGGTTAGACTAAATGTCTATTGAGGTCCCTTCCTGCTTTTGTATTCTATGTTTTCACCTTTTAGAATATCTTTAGTAGAAGTTAGATTGAAGTAAGTGCTGTAAACTACAGGCTACTGGTATGGTATAAGGCACATAGTGTCAGAGTGGGTGCTATGTCAGTTGGTTTTACTTAACCATTTTTCTTTGTAACTAGGAAGAAATGTTTGTTACCATGTGTAAAAACAAAAGGCATCAATAAAACTTTTTTTTAAAGATGGTTTGAGAGCAATTAATAAATAACAACAAAATATCAGTGCCTAAAAATGACATTAAGATCAAATCATGTCAGGTTAACCTCATTCCTTTTGATGATAGTTATGAGACTGACAGGTCAGAAGAATGCTATTATATTAATGTTTTCTAGAATTTTATCAGAAACTACAGTCAAGCTTACTGTCTAATTTGTAGACTCAACTCCCTTCCCTTTTTTTTTTTTGGAAATTGGGACACTTTCCCTTCTCTATTACTGCTGAACCTCTTCTGTTCTCTCATATCTATTTTTTTAAACCCTACCTTCTGTCTTAGAATCAATACTGTTATCTGTTATAAAGCAGAAGAGTGGTAAGGACTAGACAATTGGAGTTAAGTGATTTGCCCAGGGTCACACAGCTAGAACTGGTCTAAGGTCACATTTGAACCCAGGACCTCCAGTCTTTATCTCTCCATCTTTTAGAGATCAACAGTGGAGGCTCAGGAATTAGATTTTCTGGTTCTTTAAATATTCTAAGGGGTTATGGTTAATACTAGTCAGATGGCTTAACTCATTTTGGAGGTAGAGAGGGAGGAGAATGTAGCTAGAGGAACAACTTGGATAGTTCTGCTTTATCTTTGTTACCAATTAATATTACACCACCTTCCCCCAACAATAGATGTATTCTTTCCTCATTCTTTTCTCTGCCATAAACAAGACTGAAAGTACTCTTTCTAACTTTGGCATTTTTCACAGTTCTCAGCTCATTCTGAGCTATAGTCTCCCTGATACTAGTTTTACAATTTCATACCATTCTTTTATTACATGCTTTTTAAAATAGTTATTGGATGAGTCCTTTAAAATCTGATCTCATCTGGCATGTTCCTCACATCCTGACAGAAAGATATGGTAGCCTGAGGCAAAGGTTTTTTGAATCTGGCCAGTATGGGAATAACTATATTTGTTTCTCTCTCTCTCTCTCTCTCTCTCTCTCTCTCTCTCTCTCTCTCTCTCTCTCTCTCTCTCTCTCTCTCCCCCCTTTCTCTCTTTCATTTATTTTTTTTTCATCAAAAATACTCCTTACCTTCCATCTTAGAATCAATACTTTGTACTGGTTCCAGGCAGATGATTGGTATAGGCTATGTAATGGGAATTAAGAAAATTACCCAGAGTTACATAGCTAGACAGTGCATGAGGCCAGTTTTGAACCTAGGACTTCCTATCTCTAGGTCTGGCTCTCAATCCACTGAGTCACTTCGCTGCCCCTTCTTTTCTTTTCAGTGTATTTATGGGAGGGAACATAGGAGAGAAAATTGGGAAAAGAAAATATATTTTTACTAATTGAAAAAAGAAATTTAAAAAATCTGATCTCATTTAAGAACTTACGTTATGTGGCTATACTCATTTCTTTATATTTCTTTTTTCCTTTTTCATTGGAATTTGTTGTGATTGTAAGGATAGAATTTCATTTTTTTTAGAAACTCCTATCCCAAAAGAACCAAATTTCCCTTTAGAATTTAACCCCCTTTTCCCTTAAATTAAAAAAAAAATAACTGCTTTCTGTAGTCTTGGTTCCTGTTATAACTATTTAGTGTTCCTTTTCACCACTCCTATGAACTCTAAGAGGATGTGATTTCTTCTTGCCACTTTTCTGTTATCAAGTAGTTCTTCCATATTGGTCAGAATTAGCTTCAAGGCAGCAATTCCTCTGCTTCCCTCCTCTCATTAGTCATGATGGATCCACACTTTTCCACTCTTACATCCAGATCTTCTATGTGTAGTCTTCTCTGTGGGTGGTTTTGTTTTGTTATGTTTTTTTCTTTTGCTGCACAAGGAGGACTCAGAGCTTTGCCAACTCAGATACTAAAAACTGCCCTGGGCTTAATGTCATCAAAGACCCAAATGTTGTGTCTGTGGGTATCAGTTCTAGATTCAGATCTTTCATTTTGGCAGATTCACAGACAGAGCTTATGTCTCTCTGGGGTGACCTTTCCCCTCACTCATTCCCAGACCTTAGTAGAGCCAGATCTTTGCCAACCACATCTATGTTCCTGATAAGCACCTGAGCCTATTCACACATATCCCTCCAGGATACCTGGAGGTGAAAATCCACTTCAGTGTTCCAAGGGGCCAAAACCTGGGCATAATTCATAAATATAAACACATTAATTCACCACTGCCTTCTCTTTGAGATTACTTTTCATTTACACTGTATGTATCTTGTACCTATATTTGCTTTTTTTTATTTTATTTTGTTACTTTGAAGGCAGGGATGTTATTTTTAAATTTCTTTGTGTCCTCAGAACTTAACACAGTGCCTGGAGTTTACCAAGTGCTTAATAAACTCTTGTTGATTGATTGATGATGACATTGCACAGTTTGAACTGTTAAACAAATCCCCCCGAAGATCATATTAAAAATACAGGTACTGTCTGAATGCTGTAAACTTCCCAAAACACTTCACACTCATGAGAGCCAAGCTTTCAACACTTTCATATCCTTTCACTAGGACTGTTCAACCACCCAAAGGCTAGTTTAACCATACCTACTTCTATTACAAACATCAGTGTTGGAAAGGTCCTGATTATTCCCTTATAGTCTTGAGAACAAAAGGAATGATTTCATATAAGAAGCAACTGAGAGTTCACTTAAGCTCAGTCCACAACTATAATTCCTATACTCCTTGAAAAAGTAACTTAAATATTTTTAAAATGTATTAGAAACTTAAATCAATAATCACAAAAGTTTCAAAATAGGAAGAAAAGTTTTATGTGATTACATATGATACAAATAGAAAAAATATTAGATACAGATTGTTTTTTAAAAGTATGCATTATATTTAACAAGATAGTAAAAAAAAAACCAACCCAACCTATTTGTTTCCTCATCTGAGCTTTTTTCTTTTTAGAATTTTAAACATTTTTTATGCTATGTTCTTTCTTTTTTCCATCTTTTAAACTATCCAATAACACATTCTCCTCTTCTTCTATTACCAAATAGAAGCCCTTCCTTGAAATAAATAAGTATAGTAAAATAAAACAATTCAATATATTTGCCATGTCTGAATATTTGTTTCATTCTGCACTTCTCCATTCCTCCACTGTCTTGTGAAGAAATGATTGATCGGCTATCAATCAACAGATTAGTCAACAGTTAATACTTGAAGGCTTATTTTAATTTGTAAAAAAATTTTCAATTCAATGTAATCAAAATTATCCATTTTACATGTCATAATGCTCCCTACCTATTGTTTATTCATAAGTTCTTTTCCTATCCATAAGTTTGACAGGTAATATGTTCTATGCTCTTCTGATTTATTTATGATATTTCCTTTTGTGTTTAGGTCATATATCAATTTTGACTTTATCTTGGTAAATGGTGTAAGATACTGCTCTATATTTAGTTTCCACTGGATTGCTTTCCAGTTTTTCCAACAATTTGATCAAATACTGAATTCTTTTCTCCAAAACTTAAATCTTTGCATTTGTCATACATAAGCTTACCATAATCATCTGCGTTATTGTATGCCTGTTCTGTTACGTTAATCCACCTCCTTCCTATTTCTTAGCCATGCCAGATAGTTTTGACAATTATTGCCTTATAATACAATTTAAAATTCATATGGTTATGCCTCCTTCCTTTATTTTTTCATGAACTCTTTTGATATTCTTGGCCTTTTGTTTTTCCAAACAAATTTTATTATTATTTTTTTTATAACTCAATGGGATCATTTTTTGGTAATTTAATTGGGATGGCATTGAATAAGTAGATTAGTTTAGGAAAAAGTATCATTTTAATTATAGTGGCTCTCTCCACTTATGAACAATTAATATTTCTCCAATTATTTTTTTATTTTTTAATTTTTTTTAAAAACCCTTACCTTCTGTCTTGGAGTCAATACTGTGTATTGGCTCCAAGGCAGAAGAGTGGTAAGGGCTAGGCAATGGAGGTCAAGTGACTTGCCCAGGGTCACACAGCTGGGAAGTGTCTGAGGCCAGATTTGAACCTAGGACCTCCCGTCTCTAGGACTGGCTCTCAATCCACTGAGCTACCCAGCTGCCCCCTCTTCAATTATTTAAATATGACTGTATTCATTTAAAAAGGGTTTTATAATTATGTTTACATAATTCCTGGGTTTATTTTGGCAGTTATATTCTCAGGTACTTTATGTTATCTCTGCTATTTTAAATGGAGTATTTTTTACTATCTCTTCTTGCAGGGCTTTGTGGCTGATGCTGATGACTTATATGTGTTTATTTGATATCTTTTTACTTTGCTAAAATTATTGTTTCAACTGGTTTTCAGTTGAATCTCTAGGATTTTCCAAGTATATCATCCTATCATCTGCAAAAAGAGATTTTTTTATTACCTCATTGTCCTGATTCCTTTAGTTCCTTTTTCTTTTCATTTCTAGTGCTAGCATTTCTAATACAATATTGAATAATATTAATAATAATAGGCATCCTTGTTTCACCCCTGATCTTATTGAGAAGGTTCTAACTTATCCTCATTAAAAATAATGTTTGAGGGGGTAGCTGGGTGGCTCAGTGGATTGAGAACCAGGCCTAGAGATGGGAGGTTCTGGGTTCAAATCTTTCCTCTTTTAACCTTTTAAGCTATGTGACCTGCACAAGTCACTTGACCCCCATTGCCTAGCCCTTACCACTCTTCTGCCTTGGAACCAATAATTAGTATTGATTTCAAGATGGAAGTCAAGTTTTTTTTTTTTTTTTAATAAACCCTTACCTTCCGTCTTGGAGTCAATACTGTATATTGGCTCCAAGGCAGAAGAGTGGTAAGGGCTAGGCAATGGGGGTCAAGTGACTTGCCCAGGGTCACACAGCTAGGAAGTAGCTGAGGCCAGATTTGAACCTAGGACCTCCCATCTCTAGGCCTGGTTCTCAGTCCACTCACCTACCCAGCTGCCCCCTTAAGGGTTTTAAAAAAAAATAAAAATAAAATTCTTGACTTTAGTTTCAGGTACATGCTTATTATTATTATTTTATGGAAAAATCCATTTATATCTATGCTTTCAAGTATTTTAATAGGAATAAGTGTTATATTTTGTCAAAAGCTTTTTTCTGTCTATTATATAATCATATGAATGCTATTACTTTTGTCATTCATATAATCATTTATGTTAATAATTTTCCTTCCAATAGATGCTCCAGGTATTAATCCCATTTGGTAACAATGTATAATCTTTGTGACATTGTTGTAGTCTCTCAGCTACTATTTTATTCATGATTTCAGCATACATATGCATTAGTGAAATTGGTCTATAATTTTTTTTTTGCTCTTCCTGGTTTAGATATCAGCACCATATTTGTTTCATAAAAAACATTTGGTAGAACAGTTTTCTTGCCCATTATTCCAAATAAGTTATTCAATAGTGGAATTCATTGATCTTTAAATGTTTGGCAGAATTCATTTGTGAATCCATATGATTTTGATGCCTTTTTCTTAGGAAATACATTTATATTCCTTTCAATTTATTTTTCTAAAATACATTCATTTAGATATTCTTTTCCCCTTCTGTTAATCTATACAGTTTATATATATATACATATATATATATTAAGTACTGTGTTCTTTCATTTTATTTAAATTATTAAATTTATTAGAATATAATTGGGCAAAATAACTCCTAACAATTGTTTTGATTTAATCTTCATCAATGGCATATTCTCCCTTTTTATTTTTGATACTAGCAATTTAGTTTTCTTTCCTATTTTTTAAAAATCATATTAATCAGTGGTTTACCTTTTTATTGTTTCCCCCCCATCAAACCAACACCTGGTTTTATTTATTAATTCAATGGTTTTCTTACATTAAGTTTTATTAATCTCATCATTAGTTTTTAATCTCTCCAATTTGGTGTTTAATTGGGAGCTTTTGTTCTTTTTCTAGTTTTCTTAAAATTGGATACCCAATTCATTGATCTGCTTTTTTTTTTTACTTTATGTAAGTGATTCCAACTGTCGGAGTAAGAACTCACTGTTATAAAAAATTGCCAGGAAAATTGGAAAATTGTCTGGTAGAATTTAGGATTAAGTAAGCATCTTAAACCACATATATCACAATAGGCTCCAAATGGATACATGACCTATATGTAAAATCTTGCATCCCAGACCAATTAGAAGAAAAAGAAAGAAAGCTAACTTTCACATTTATGGATAAAGGGAAGAGTTCCTGATGAGAAAAGTAGATAGACAAGATCATTGGCCAGGAAATGAACAATTTTGATTACATAAAATTGAAAAAATTCTTGTACAAACAAAATTAGAAGGGAAACAGTTCGTGGGGGGGGGGATCTTTGCATCAATTTTTTTTTTGCTAGAAATCTGTTACTATAAAACATAAAGAATTGATATAAATATATAAGAACAAGAATAATATGGAAAGCTATTTGGAGTTACACCCTAAAGACATTACATTATTTATATATTTTGATTCAGCAATATTACAATTAAGCATATACCCCACAAAGAAATTAAAAGAAGAGGAAAAAGAACCATGTGTACCAAAATATTTATAACAAGTTTTTGTTCTAAGAAATTTTATGAGTATTTGTTAATTAAGCAATAAAATCTTATTGATAGTTTAGGAATAAGTGGATCAGGAGCTGAGTTTGAGTGAGCAAGATTTCTTTAAGACAGGGTGGAATCTTTTTTTTTTTAAACCCTTACCTTCTGTCTTGGAATGTGAAGTAAGTGAAAATGAAGTAAGCATAATGAGGAAGACAATAAATATAATAACTAATGTGAATAAAAAGAACAACAGAACAATCAAAATTGAATACTGTGAAATTTTAATTTTCTTGATAATTATGAACTTGACAAATATAAACATAATCTTATATAAATAAAAATAGAAAAAAGTTGTATATGAAGTCATGAATGTCTACCACATATAGCTTGGTTATTTAAGGTACATATTAAACTGAACATAGCAGTTTCAACATTGTCTTGTTCGTCTGGATCCTCTTCTGAATTTCCTACTGCTCATTTCTATATAATTTTTAAATGATCATTGACATTTTTTCTGACTTTTTTTTTTCAGGAGTGTCACAAATTAATGATTCCTCACTATTCCCTTTAACTATTCTCACCCACACTTTGGGCAAAAAAAAAAGGACCCTCCCTAGTAACAAATAACTATAGCTAAAACAAATTTGAAAAATAGCTATGTATGGAAATGTCTGTCTCATTCTTCACCTTTATGCCAAGAGTTGGGAAGCATGATTCATTATTGGTCTTCTATAGTCATAATTGGTCATCATATTAATATGGTAATAGTTCTTAAATCTTTCACAATCATTTTCCTTTACAGTGTTGTAGTCATTGTATACATTATTCTCCTAGTTCTGCTCATTTCATTCTATATCCTTTCATTCAAATCCTCCTAGATTTCTTTGAATTTGTCCTCTATGTTACTTAGAGCAATAATATTCTCTGTGCACTGCTCATACCTCAACCCTTCAGATTGCGTGCTATGCCCTACCTCCCCCCCCCAAAGACCAAATGACCCCCTTACCTCAGATAGGGGAGGGAAGAGAGTGGCCTGAATGCCCCCATTGAGTTGCTGAGCAGAGGGGCAAGTGATGAGAGGTGTGATGGAGAAGGGGAAGGAAGTAACTCTACCCAAGTCCCTCTTGCCTTTCTAGCAACTAACTCCGGTGGGCAAGTCACGTGGCAACAGAGAACTCTCTGCATGCCATCTTTGGTCACTGTGCCATAGATTTGCCATCACTGACATATAGTATAGCTTAAAATTCATAAATATATAAACTGGTATATAGTATAGCTTAAAATTAATAAATTTATGAACATGCAAGATATGAGTAACACCTATACTAAAATATGGGTCTCATAATTTAGCATTTATAACATTCATATTTAACAAAGACTTACTGATTTGAACACTTTTATGTGTAGGAATATATCTTATAAATGCTATATTTTGGCATTATGGTTCTCAGTTATGAATCTAAAACTATAAAATTTTAAATTTTTTGTCTATGTCAAATTCCATGCTTTTTAAAAATCAAGTATGTTTTTTTTCCCCTTAAAAAATAATGGTTTAGGGGGCAGCTGGGTAGCACAGTGGATTGAGAACCAGTCCTAGAGACGGGAGGTCCTAGGTTCAAATCTGGCTTCAGCCACTTCCCAGCTGTGTGACCCTGGGCAAGTCACTTGACCCTCATTGCCTAACCCTTACCACTCTTCTGCCTTGGAGCCAATACACAGTATTGACTCCAAGACAGAAGGTAAGGGTTTAAAAAAAATAATGGTTTACATATGCTTAAAAAAACCCCAACCCTTCCCTTTTTTTTTTTGCCTTAGGTCTTGAAATCAATACTAATTATTGGTTCCAAGGCAGAAGAGTGGTAAGGGCTAGGCAATGGGGGTTAACTGACTTGTCCAGGGTCACACAGCTAGGAAGTGACTGAAAGCATATTTTAACCCAAGACCTCCCATCTTTAGAACTTTTCATATGTACATATAAAAAATGCCTCTTCCTTGATGTGGCTACCACTAACTACTTGGTGAAAAATTAGAGAAAGAGTCAATCCCTGCTTAGGTCTTCATTGCATATTATAAAGAATTTGTTATTAATTTAATTTTAATATCAAATCTATGTCTTTATGGGCTACTTTGTAGTATAATAGTGCTGATGATGTCAGTGTCATGTCTTGTACACCTCACTCTGATTTTTCTTTTTGGAATAACCAAGGCAAAGAAGACCTATGAACAGAAGTGCAAAGATAAAGATGAGGCAGAACAGGCAGTGCATCGGAATGCAAATATAGCAACTCCAAAGCAACAAGAGAAGGTAACTGGAAGACATTCCTTAAATCCCCCACCAACATTCTTTGTTGACTAGCATAGCTCATGAGCTTAAGAATTGGAAAGAAAAAAGATGAGACCTTAAAAACTGGTTGAAGGCAAGTAAGAATTCTTTTTTAAGAAGCATAATTGCTGTGAATTATAAGTATCATCCTTCAAGGCCATTGCCATGCAATGCACACTAATAATTACATTATTGAGATATGGTTTGTGAATGTTCTGGGGAAAACTGATAGGTTTTAAAATAAATCTCTTTTTAATACGAATGTGAATGCTACATCCATCTAAAAGGATGGATTATCCATTTAATTTCCCAATTTGTGGGAAATAAATATTTCCAGCAATGAGAAGACAGGACTACTTTTGTACTTATGATAACAAGTAGGAAGTAGTGTAGAGTGAATCCGTTGGGTACTAAGAATCAAAAGAAATAGAAATGACATTGATGTAGATGTACAGGCATAACCAAAGGTACACTGGAGCTAACTTGAAATAACTTGAGGGAGCCAATTATTAAATCTTCAGTGTGAGCACAAGCTATAAAATTGGACATTATTTATTTTTAGTTGATTGTATAGACTTAAGAAAGTAACAGGAAGTATCAATGCAGATTAAACTTAAAAGAGTGTCATGCATATACAGTTTTTCTGGTGAGTTGTTAAACCTTTACCAGTATACTTCAACTAAAATAATTATTGGATGCACAAGAATTCCAACTTTGTTGAAATAATATTCAGAGGATTAGTGGCATAGGAACAGTGTAATAATGGACAATTGAAGGAAGATAATTTCATTGGAGTTTTACAATGTTACAGCACAGTTTGGTTACAATTTCATTAACTTCATTGTGAAACAATGATAAAGAATTTTAGCAAAAAGTCACTGGCACCCTGGAGTTTTGTGATAGATAAGGAGAATAATGGTCACAGTCACATTTATAGCTGAGGTTTTAGAGAACATACAGATAGGATTTATAAAGTTCAGAGAAAATACAGATAAAATTTCATGGTCAATTCTTTGGCTGGAAAAATATACAAAAATGATTGTGCTCATTGAATTGAAGAAGAGTGGCACAATCTCGTAAGGATTATGTTAGGAGAGCTAAAGCCCAAACTAAGCCGCAGCTTTTGAAGAATCATGACAACAATATTTTTGCTTGTTGGTGGCAAGAAGCCCAAAACAGAAGAAATAAACTTACTTTTTAAGACTTGTAGAAAAATAACTACTGAGAGAAGACAGAACTATTCAATTTCAGTTTTATTTCTTTTTTTCCCCACTCTCTAAATTAGAAAACATAAAACAGAGACTGAACAACTAAAACCTCTGATAAGTAAGGCCTTAGACTACCTACCTGCTTTAAATGAATTGTAGTTATTATGAAATACTGAAAGAATTTTTGAATATTATCACGGTACTTTGATTTTTTGACTTTTGAGTACATGATGAAGTGCAGCTAGGTGGCTCAGTGAATAGAGCCAGGACTGGAGTTGGGAAGGTCTTGGGTTCACATTTGACCTCAGACTTCCCAGCTTTGTGACCCTGGGCAAGTCACTTAACCCCAACTGCCTAGCCCTTATTGCTCTTCTGCCTTGGAAATGATAGTATTTATTTTAAAACAAAAAATAAGGGTTAAAAAATATTTGATGAATGGGAGAGATACTGCTAGAAATACAATTTAGAGGATTGATGTGGACAGTAGCTTGTCTGAAAGAAATTTGGGGACTTAAGTGAAGTTAAAATTAAATATGAGTAAATAATGTTGATCAGTATTTAAGTACATACCAGGAACTATATGTGCCAAGTCCTGGGAATACAAAGAAAAGTATAGCATCCCAAACATTATATTCAGTTCTGGGTACCACAAGTTGAGTAGGACATTTATAGAGAGCATCCAGAGGTGGGAAATCAGGGTGGTGAAGGGACTTACACTTGTGCCATGAAAAGATGAGTTGAAAGAACTTAAAAAAAAACTTATGAGAGACTTGTCTTAAAATATTAAAGGGTCATTATGTGGAACAGGGGTTTCTACTTGTTCTATTGACCCTAATTAGTTGAAGTTTCAGAGAGGCAGATTGAAGCTTGAAATAAAGGAAATTTTCCAACAATTTTAGCTATTCAGAATAGAATGTACTCCATTGGGCAGAAGGGAGTTTTACTTTCTGGAAAATCTTCAAATTCAAGGTGATATATTATAGATATACTTCAAGGCAAGCACTAGATTAGATGATTTCTAAGGTCTCTTCTTTGATTCTGTAGGTTTTCATTCTCTTTTTATTTTCAAAGCTCTTTGTGAAACTGGCCACTTCAAAGACTGCTGCAGAAGACTCTGGTGAGTAGGGCTTTCTCTATATATAAACTGTGTGTGGAGTGGGAGAGGGCAGAGCCAAGATGGTGGAGAAGGTACATGGACCCATCTGATCTCTACCAAATCACCTTCTAAAGAGCTATTACTTTTTTTTTTTTAAGCCTTACCTTCCATCTTGGAATCAATATTGTGGATTGGTTCCAAGGCAATGGGGTTAACTGATTTGCCCAGGGTCACACAGCTAGGAATTGTCTAATGAATTATTATATAACTCCTCAGATTGTATTCTCGAGCAACATGACCCACCAAAAGATGGGGTGAAGTATTTTTTCAGTCCCAAAACAACTTAGAAGATTGGCACAAGGGATCTAGTGGTTTGGGGTGGAGGTTGAGTGCAAACCAGCACAGTTGGGCAGGTCCCACTGTGGTAACAGGCCCTTGGTACAGCTGAAGCAGCAGCAGAGGCTTCTGGAGCTGTCAGTCACAGATGACAAAGTGGGTGGGTGAGTGGGTGGGTAGGGTTCATACAACTGCACAGAGGGAGGTTAGAGACAGCCCTTTGCTGGTTCTGGTGCAAGACTCTTGTTGCATTGCCAATACACAGATCTAGGAAGAAGTCCTAAGGCAAGATTTCAGGGTGAGGAGGAACACTAGCACACACCAGTGTGTGCTCACAAGGGAACAGGAGATCCTGTTCAGAGTTCCCAGGTTTAAAAGAATGCTTGGGGTTACTCATAGACCATAACACAGATTGGGAGTGTATTAAATATACCTCTCCTTGCAACATACCACCTTGGAAGAAAGAACAACAGATAAATCCCCAGAGCCAGCTCTGAAGACAGCTGCACAAAGAACCTGAAGCCTGGAATAGTGTTCCCTTCACCACAATTACAGAGACCAATGCTAACATTTTTTTTAATTAAAAGAAAAGAAAAAGACTGGAAAATGAGCAAACAACAAAAAACAAAACTCTACATAGAAAATAATGTTGGTGACAGGAAAGACCAAAACACAAACTCAGAAGACAACAAAGTCAATACTACTCCATCCAAAACCTCCAAGAAAAATATTAAGTTCTAAGTCTAAAAATAATTTTAAAAATCAAATAATGGAGGTAGAAAAATTGGGAAAAGAAATGAGACTGAATCAGGAAAATCAGTCTGAAAAAAAGAGTCAACCGCTTGATAAAGCACTAAAAATACTGAAGAAATTAATGCCTTCAAAAACAGAAGAGGCCAATTGGCAAAAAGAGGCATAAAAATCCAATAAAGAGAACTTCTTAAAAAGCAGAATTGGCCCATTTGAAAAAGATATATCCAAATACACTGAAAAGAAGAATTTTTTTCATTTTTATTGTCATGCAAAACACATTTCCATATTGGTCATTGTAAGAGAAAACTCATACATAACCAAAACCCTCAAATAAACCCAACAGTATACTGATATGAACAACAGTTCTTTCTCTGGAGGTAGATAGCATTCCCTCTCATAAATTTTTCAAGATTGTCCCAGATTATTGCATTGCTGAGAGGAGCCAAGTTTTCACAGATGATATAACCTTCTAATATTGCTGCCATTATGTACAACATTCTCCTTGTTCTGCTTATTTCACTCAGCATCAGTTCCTGCAGATCTTTCCAGCTTTTTCTGAAATCATCTTAATTATTATTTCTTATAGTAAAATAGTATTCCTACACCAACATGTAGCCATTCCCCAACTGATGGGCATCCGCAAAATTTCCAATTCTTTGCCACCACAAAAAGAGTAGCTATAAATATTTTTATACAAATGGGTCTTTTCCCCTTTTTTATTATCCCTTTGGGATGCAGACCCAGGAGTGGCATTACCAGATGATAGGATATGCACAGTTTTATAGCCCTTTGGGTAAGTTCCAAATTGCCCTCCAGAATGTTTGGATCAGTTTACAATTCCACCAACAATGTAGTACTGTCCCAATTTTGACCCATACCCTCCAACATTTACCACTTTCCTTATTGACATATTTGGTCGGTCTTATAGGTATGAGGTGATACCTCAATGTTGTTTTAATTTGCATTTCTCTAATCAAGAGTGATTTAGAACATTTTTTCATATGATTATTGATGGCTTTGATTTCTTCATCTGAAAGTTACTTGTTCATATCCTTTGACCATTTGACATGTGGGGAATGGTTTGTAGTTTTATAAATTTGACTTAGTTCTTTATAAATTTGAGACATTTTATCAGAGACATTCATTATAAAAATTTCCCCCAGCATGTTGTTTCCCTTCTAATCTTGGTTTGATTAGTTTTGTTTGTACAAAAGCCCTTTAATTTAACATAATCAAAATTATTCATTTTATATCTTATAGGACTCTCTATCTCTTGTATGGTCATAAAATTTTCCCTTCTCCAAAGATATGTCAGGTAAACTATTTTGTGGTCCCCTAATTTAGTTATGGTATCATTCTTTATATCTCAATCTTATATCTATTTTTGACCATATCTTAGTATAGAGTGTGTGATATTAGTCTAAACCTCATTTCTGCCATATTGTTTCCAATTTTCCCAGTAGTTTTTCTTCGAGTGAGTTCTTATTCCAAAAACTGGGATCTTTGGGTTCATCAAATACTAGGTTGCTAAGGTCATTTATCCCTGTATATTGTATATCTAATCTACTCCATTGACCTAACTTTTTTAGCCAGTACCAGATTGCTTTGATGATTGCTGCTTTATTGTATAGTTTGAGATTTGGTACTGCTAGGCCTCCTTCCTTTTTTTTTTTTTAATTAGTTCCTTTGATATTCTTGATCTTTGGTTGAGAAGAATTTCTTAAAAGACAGAATAAGTCAGATGCAGAAAGAGGTACAAAAATTCACCAAAGAAAAGAACTCTTTACACAGTAGAACTGGTCAAATAAAAAAGAAAGTACAAAACCTCACTCAAAAAAATGATGCCTTAAAAACCAGAATTGGGCAAGTGGAAGCTAATGACTCCATGAGACATTAAGGAACAAACAAAATCAAATGAAAAAAAAATAGAAGGAAATGTTAAATACCTCATGGGAAAAACTTACCTGGAAAATAAATGCAGAGGAGATAATTTAAGAATTATTGGACTATCTGAAAACTATGATTAAAAGAAGAGCTTGGAAATTATCTTTTATGAAATTATTAAGGGAAAAGTTCTATTCTAGAAGTCGAGTGCAAAATAGAAATTGAAAGGGTTCATTAATCACCCCTGAAAGAGATCCCCAAAAGATAATTCAGAATATTATAGCCAAATTCCAGAACCTGCAGATCAACGAGAAAATATTGGAAGCAGTCAAAAAGAAACAATTCAAATATGTGGAGTCACAGTCAGGATAACACAAAATTTAGCCACTTCTACATTAAAGGATCAGAGGGCCTGGAATATGATATTCCAGAGGACAAAGGAACTAGGACTTCAACCAAGAATTACTTACCTACCAAAACAGTATAATCCTTCAAGGGGGGAAAAGGAGTATTTAATGAAAAAGAGGACTTTCAAACATTCCTGATGAAGACCAGAGCTGAATGGAAATTCTGACTCTCAAATACAAGACTCAAGAGAAGCATAAAAAGGTAAATGGGAAAGAGAAATAAAAAACATTCCATAAGATCAAACTGTATATATCCATACATTGGGAGATGATTCTTGTAACACCAAAGAACTGTGTCATTATTAGAGCAGTTAGAAGGAGTATATACATAGACAGAGGGAAAGGGTGTGGTTGGAATATGATGGGATGAAAGAAAAAAATAAAATTAAGGCATGAGAAAGAGGAATGCATTGGGAGAAGGGAGAAAGAGAAAACAGAATGGGGCAAATTATTTCACATAAAAAAGGCATGAAAGAGCTTTTTCAGTGGAGGGAAAGATGGGGGAGATGGAGAAGTGAACATGTGAGCCTTATTCTCATAAGAATTGGCTCAATGAGGGGAGAACATACACAATTTTTGGAGATAGAAATCTATCTTACCATACTGGAAAGTAGAAAGAGAAGGGGATAAGAGAAGGGAGGTGGGGATGATAGAAAAGAGGGCAAATTGGGGGAGATGGTGTTCACAAACTAAATGGGGGAGGAGGAAGGATGGAGAGTAATACATAGCAATTATAATGGTGCAGAAGATTTTTTACAGGTCTCTTGCATAATGTAGCTGCCTGCAGCTACAAATTAATATATTTGTGGGTGAACACCTGAGGAGATTAGAAACTGAGGGAAAAGGAGAGAGAAAAGGAGAGAGAGAGAGAGAGAGAGTAACAAAGGAATAAAGACTCAGAGACAGAGTTAAAAAACATGGGCTCCATTGTGCAAGCTCCTCTGATGGTATTGAAAGAGAGGTTGCTGCACATTTCCCCAAACTTTTATTGAAGAATAGTGGGATGTAGCTAATAAACATGTGATATGGCATAGGTTTTTACATTGGCTCAATTGACAATCAGGTAATCATAGAGGAGGAGGTTAATCAAACATGTGACTTGGTAAGGAATGTGGTCTGACAATGAAGTAGCTAGTACCCTGTGGCAGCTAACGCCCTGCCCAGGAATTCTTATGCCCTTTGGACTGAAGATTTGGAAATACAATGATTAATAAGTAACATGACCATGTGTCTGGTATATAAGTACTTAGGTTACAATATCAATACATCAATAATACTTTCAACATGATAATATACCTGGGATGCTACAAATAAAGGCCTTATTTCTTGAATACATAGAGAAATAAGTCAAATGAGAACACAAGTCATTCCCCAACTGATAAATGGTCAAAGGATATGAACATGCAGGTCTTAGACAAAGTAATTAAAGCTTTCAATAGTCATGCAAAAAATGCTCCAAATCATTATTAATTAGGGATATGCAAATTAAAACAACTTTGAAGTACCACCTCACAACTATCATACTGACTATTATGATAGAAAAAGAAAGTAACAAAACTTGAAAATGTGGGGAAATTGAAATACAGATGCATTTTGGGGAGAGTTGTGATTTGATTCAGTCATTCTGGAGAATAATTTTGACCTATTCCCAAAGGACTCTAAAGTAGTATATATACCCTTTGTCCTAGTAATACCATTACTAGGCTTGTATCCCAAAGAGATAAAAAACCAAGAAGGACTTATACATACAAAAATATTTAAAGCAGCTATTTTTACAGGGCTAAGAAAGTAAGGGGATACTCATCAATTAGAGGATGGCTGAGTAAGTTACAGTATATAATTGAAATGGAATACAATTATGCTGTAAGAAATAGCAAGCAGGAGGTGCTCAGAAAAACCTGGAAAGACCTTCATGAACTGAAGCAGAGTGAAATAAGTAGAACTAGGAAAACATTGTCCACATTGACAAGAATACTGTACAATGAACAATTATGAATAACAGCTATTCTTAGCAATATTAATGATCCAAAACTATCCTAAAGGTCTTAGGTAAAAAAATACCATCTACAAGGGGGTATTTGGGTGGCTTGGTGGATTGAGAGCTAGGTCTAGAGATGGGAGGTCCTAGCTTCAAATCTGGTCTCAGATACTTCCTAGCTGTGTGACCCTGGGCAAGTCACTTAACTCTTATTGCCTAGCCCTTACCACTCTTTTGCCTTGGAACCAATATATAGTATTGATTCTAAGGTGGAAGGTGAGTGTTTAAAAAAACAAAACAAAAAACCATCTGCTTCTAGAGGAAAAGAACTGATGGAGTCTGAATTCAGACCAAAACAAACTTTTTTCACTTTTCTTAATTTTTTTTGGTTGTTTTCTTCCACAAAAGGATTAATATGGAAAAAAAAGTTATACAGGTAGGTACATGTAAAATCTATATGAGATTGCTTATCTTCTCAAGGGAATAGTGGTTAGGAGTTGGGGGTGGTGTGAAGAGGGAGATAGGGAGAGAATTCAGGACTCATTCTTTGAAAAATGTTGGAAACTTATTACATGGAATTGGGGAAAAAGTAAAATTAAATAAAAAAAAATAAAGCATAGGTTATCATTGATTCAACAAGCATTTATTAAGTACTTTGTATGTGCTAGACACTGTGCTCAGTACCAGTGATACAAATTAAAAAGTAAAACAGTCCCTTCTCTTAAGAAGGAGCTTGCATTCCACTGGGGTTGAGGATTGCATTCAACATATTCACAGATAAGTAAATAAAGGATATATACAAAATTGATAGACAGTAATGTTCTAGGAGAGGGTAGCAACAACTTGGAAAATCAGGGAAGATCTCTTAATGGATGTTATACCTCTTTTTTTAGCGCTTTAATGTTTCTTTTTTAAAAAATTAATTTATTTAATCAATTTAGAACATTATTCCTTGATTACAAAAATCATGTTATTTCCCTCCCTTCCCTTCCCTCACTCTTCCTGTAGCTGACATGCAATTTCACTGGACATTACATGTGTCCTTGATCAAAACCTATTTCCATGTTGTTGGTGTTTGCTTTAGGATGTTCATTTAGAGTTCACTATTTCCTTCTAAACCAACGTTTTGTTTTTAATCAGTCCCCCTAATACCCACCCTTATTTTACTTCCCTTTCTACCCCCCTCCCTTCTTATTCACCTCTTATTTTCTTTAGTCTTTTTAAACTACCCCCCCCACTCTCTCCCTCCCTTGTACTGCTTCCCTCCCCACCAATCCTTTTGTTACCCTTCTATTTCCCTATAGGGTGCAAATCAATTCTCTGCCCCAATGTATTTTATTGTTCTTCCATCTTTGAATCAATTTCAATGCAAGTAAGAGTTGAGTATTTCCTATCTCCAACCTCTTTACCCTCCCGCCATGAGCTTCTTTGTGACATATATACTTGGATGTTATACCTCTTTAATGGTTATAGGGCATTTTCTTCTTCACATCTCCAGTGAAACTCAGACATAAGTCACTCTTCTGCAAGTAAAATGAAGAAGTTGCCTTTGTTATTTACTAAGTTGGGGTCCCCAACCAATTTTAGTAAAAGGTTCACTTTGAGTGTCCCTGAAATAAACAAATCCTGGGGAGGGGAAAGAGCTAATGGTATGAGCCCTGCAGAGTGAACTTTGTACCTGTAGAAGCCAGTGCAAAAAACACTAGGTTCAAACACAAAATAGCCACTTTCCCCATCAGATAAATATTCTTGAAATATATTTAGGCTTTTTATTTTGGTTCATTGCTTTCAAGGAATTCAGTGATTATTAATCTCCTTGATTTATTTTCCAGTTTGTTCAGTTGTTTTTAATGAGATGGTTCTGATTTTCTTCTGTCTTCCCAGACTTTTGACTTTATTTTATTGCTTCTTGATGTCTCATGTAGATTCCATTTGACCAATTTTGAGTTTTTAAGGAGTTATTTTCTTTAGTGAAATTTTGCAGCTCTCTTTTTACTAAGCGATTCTTTCAAAAACTTTCTTGCATTGCTCTCATTTCTTTTCCTGATTTTTCCTGTTCCATTCTTGTTTGATTTTTAAAATCACTTTTAAAAATCTTTTTTTAGCTCTTCTAGAAATTATTGTTGGGTTTGTATCCAAACTGATTTTTTTTTAAGCTTTTTTTGTAGATGTTTTGAAATTGTCTTTTTTTTTGTATTTGTGTCTTGAATTTCCCTCTTCTTTGGATGCTTTCATAGCTCAGTCTGGGAGCTTCTAGGTTTTTAGTTTGGGTCTGCCTGGTTTAGATCTGTTGGCTTCTGTGTGATTGAGTTTTTGTAGGCTACTGTTAGACTCAGTCAGAGCCTGCTGGGACCTTCTGCACTTTTGTAGCAATTCAATTGTTGGCTCTCCCTTGGTTTTGGTCTTCTGCCTTGATTTATTCCACTGTAGGATTATGTGTAGGAATAAAGTTAATTGAATAAAGTTAAAATTGAATTCCCACTCTGTTTTTGGGCCCAGACACATAGCTTTTTTTCTTGCTCCTTACATAGGAAGAGCCCCTCCTCTCTCTGTGATCTAGTACCAGGTGACAGGCAACATTACCTTTGGGGCAAATACCAATGGGCAATGATGACCAACATTGCCAGATGTTCCTGTTCCTAATGCTAGTAAAGTGGTTCCCTAGGATCTCTTTCTGCACAGGTACTTCCTGTTCTTGATGTTCCTATTACTATCCCTGGGTGCTGGAATGTTCCCTCATGATGCTACCCCACCACCCATGTGTTTCTGCTGCCCTGTGCTCTTTGCCAGGCTCCATCCCTGTCTCTATAGACTTCTCTCTCTTCTTAAACTACCCTGAGCTAGAAAAATTACTCACTGTGACTTTTTCTTGGCTTTCCCATTCAGAATTCGATTTGATGAACTATCTGGTGAACATTATGGAGGGGCCTGAGGAAGAGCTAAAGCAAAAATGTTTCTTCTCACTCCATCATCTTGTCATCTTGACTCACTACCCCTTTCACCAACAAGTTTTATTTTTATTTTTTTAAAACCCTTATCTTCTTCCTTAGAATCAATACTATACATTGGTTCCAAGGCAGAAGAGTAAGGGCTAGGGAATAGGGCTTAAGTGACTTGCCCAGGGTCACACAGCTAGAAAGTGTCTTAGGTCAAATTTGAATCCAGGACCTTCTGTCTCTAGGCCTGGCTTTCAATTCACTGAGCTACTCCGCTGTCTCCAATAATTTTTATTAAAAGTAAAAAGTGTTGCTCTATTTGAGGAAACACAGATAACCAGTGAAATCTCTGGTGTGTAGTTCTATGTTCTATTCCTGACTCTATTCTTTCTAAAAGTGAGTTGAACTCTATTTGCTTCTGTTTCTGTCCTTGTGTGGTATAGTCAATAGAACAATAGGTCTGGAATCAGGAAGACTCGAATTCAAATCCAGCTTCACTTACTTACTGGCTATGTCACCCTGAGCAAATCATTTAAACCTCTATCTGAATCAGCTTCCTCATCTATAAAATGGGGATAATAGCACTTACTAACCAGAGTTGCCATAAGTTTAAATAAGATAATTCTGTTATGTGTGTACAATAGTGCCCGCCACAAAGGAGGTATTTATTAAATACTTGCTTTCTTCACCTCCCTCCTATTAGCAAGAGTGCTGATGGGAAGTGTAGTTTTTCATTGGTGGAAAGAGGGTCTGAAGTAACATGGGAGGTTGAAGTAGTGCAGTATCAGGGAGGTCTAATGACTTCTGAACTCCATTGAGAGAAGAGGGGCTTAGGGATGCAGGCACACACTGGCAACAAACTAATTGTAGGGAAAGATCACTGCCATCCCTGAACTGAATGTAATCTGGAGCCTTGTCTGTCCCATTGACCCATCTATGGAAAGATCTTCCTGGATAGAACTTTCTAGTTTCCCCCTTTTAATGTCCTGCCCCTGCTCTGCCTCGTTGTTGCATGAAAAACTGGCTTCACTCACCCGTGGGAAAATTTCCTATTTTCTCTATACTTTTATAGTAGGCTTTTGCCACCAGATAAAGACAAATAGATTATCATTGCATTCCTAGGGACTGTTTGCTATAAAGGTTTGGACTGTAAAAAGAGGAAGGGAAAAGAGAACCCAGGGACCCAACCTTCATCTTATAATACAGTGTACTTTTTTTCCTCCCTCCTTCCCTACTCTTTTTTTCACAAAGCAAGCTTCTCTTGGAAAATGGTGATGATGGCTGTCACTTCCCAATTTCAGTGGGAGCCCATGAGGATAAGAGATAATGATGTCCACAATATATTTAGCATTCTTTGGGGAATGGCAGTACTGCAGCTAAAGAGATAGAATTCCTTTTTTTTTTTTAAGAATCCTCATCTTTTGTCATGCTAATTTCCATTTCTCTTGCAGACAAAACATACTTGTTGAACATCAATTTGCTGGAGAAGATAAGGGAAGATTGGCAGAGTGAGCACATCAAAGCCTGTGAGGTAAACTTGTCCAGAAACTGCTCTGGATGGGAGGGGGTTCTTCTTACAACTGACATCTGAAAACAAAGAATTTTCTCTACAATAGCAGATGCTGAAATTGTCATAGAATTTTAGAATATAAAGGCTGGAAAGGAATGGCTCTTATTGGCTCCCATTTGAGAGATGATACAAAGACCCAGAGAGGACAAGATTTGCCCAAGGTCTCAGAGGTGCTTTATGGGAGAACTAGGACAAGATCTCAAATGTCCTGATTCCCAGTTCAGTGTCCTTTCTCTTAAAATTTCAGAATACTAAGGTAACTAGAACTGAGCTCTGTTTTGAAGTTTTCTTTTTCAATCTCTCCTAATATTTCTTAGAATATTTCTTATTCTTTCAGTTACTTTTTTTTTTTAACATTTAGGCAGAGGTTAGACTCGATGTAATTTCATTTTTATTTTTTTAAAACTCTTACCTTAAAATCAATAAAGTAAAAAAAAATTTTTTGGAAGCATTTAGCACAGTAGCTGACACATAATAGGTATCTTGTGCTAGCTATTATTATCATGATCATTATGATTAAATTAGGAATATGGATTGGGTATTTAAATTCTTAGAATAGTTTCCCTCCTACCCTTTCAAGTCTTAATTATGCCTTTGATTCTGATTAAACATTCTCTGGGCCATCTTACCTTTGTGGATACAGAGGAGGAAAGAGGACCTCAAAAGGAATTCAAAGAATAGTAGGGTAAGAGTTTATGGGAGAGGAAGGCAAAGTAGCTGTTTGAATCAATTTAAACTCATTCAAAATAAAAAAATATTTGAACTTTTATTATTAACTTTTAAAACATCTTTCATGTGCATTTTCATTATATCCTCATAGGAAAATTATGAGATACACAGGCCAGATGTTTTCCACATTTTATAGATGGACAAATTAAAGTAGAGGGTGATGAGACAGATTTTCCCAGTTGCACATTTTCAATGGTCAAGTCAGGACTATAAGTCTCCTGGTCTAAATCTTTTTTTTTTTTTTAAAGGTTTAAACATCCTGTTATCTTTCACAAAGGGGGAGAGGTTGTTGGGTGAGAGGAATTCCACTAAAATAAAAAAAAAACCCTAGAGTTTCAGGTCATTCCCTCACTATTCTGTTTCTAATTGTGATTGTTATTAGAATTAATTTTAATTCTCTGAGTAATAACAAGAGGATAGGAGGGGGTTGGCTTAGGAGTTTCCTGGGTGATAGAAAGAAACCAGTTTGTGTTTTATACACAAATTGGGGAATGGCATTAATCCCAGAATTTTTTTTTGTTCCTTAAGTTATTGCCAAACTAAAGACTATATCACACTATATCTTTTTCCTGCATAAATGTATACACCAACTTGTATCTCTTTAGTTCTTTGAGATTCAAGAATGTGAACGAATAAACTATTTTCGGAATGCATTGTGGGTCCATATGAATCAGCTGTCACAGCAATGTGTCATAAGTGATGAGGTAAGCATACCAATGTCATTTCCAGACTGGTTAGGAAAATATTGTACTAAAGCAGAATCTTAGAACTGGAAGCATGGAGAAAGAGAAAGAGAGCTGGAGTTGTAGTCAAAAGACCTGAGTTCAAGTTCTGGTTTTTCTTGGGTAATTTATAGAAGTGCTCTGGAGCTGGGTTTTCTTATATGCAGAAAGAAGGGAGGCCATATTTTGCTTATTAGGTGTTTTCTAGTTCTAGTCTCAAATCCTATGGAAAATGATTAGAGACCCAAAGGAAGGAACTTGTTCATACTTATATATTGAGTCAATGCAGAACTGAAATTAGCATCAAGATCTTTTGTTTCCAAGCTTTTAAACTTAATTAACACTGTAATATTTATTGGGGAAGGAATGGGGGGATTGGAAAAACAGGGGATAAAGGGAGGTCTGTAGCAGGGTATGGAGGAGTTGAGGGGACAGAGGGAATATTGCTCAGTGAGGCAAAGGAGAGAGATGCCCCCTGCTCAGAGGAAGCAGCAGTGGTCCGATAAGGACTGTTTGTCCTTGAATGACTGAACTGATGTTCAGCTCCCTCTATGCCTGGAAAAGATAGTCTACTTATCTGACTGTGAATTCAAATAAAATAAAATTTAATAACCAGTTTGGATTGGAGAGGTATCAGGAAGGAGGCTAGGAATGCCCCTAAATAAGATTGGAGTTTTTTCCCAGCTTCAGAGTTGAGGCCAGGCCTCAAAGGCTGGTGGAGGGTTTCTCCCCCTCCCGTCTACTCAATTTCTGTGCTAGGTTTGTCAAATTCAGAATCTTAGCAGTAGACAGAAAGCAAACAAGAACAGTTCTAACTTTCAGAAGCCCGTGTCTTTTGACTGAACAGAGTAGAGGTACTCCACTCCAGCCTGGGCAGAAATGAGCTCCTCCCTCCTCCAACCCCAAGAAGGAAGTAAAAAACCTGCAGGAAGGAAGTGCTAGTCACAAGACCCAACTGCCACTCCCAGTTGCCCCTTCCCCCACCAACTGTCATTCTTCTTTAATTTCTACAATCATCCCCTTTTTTTGCTGTGACCTTCCCAAGGTCACTTTATTTTTATTATGATTACCAATTTGCTAAATCTACTCTAAGGTATTTTTAGCAGGAAAGTTTGGGTAAGGGTAGTTTTGGGGTTTTACAATAAATTCAGTACAATAAATGTTTGAACACAACTATTACAAGAAATTTGAATCTTAATGCTAATACTACTTTTGCTAAGTTAACTAAACTAATATATTATTTATAGAAATTATTTACATATAATACAACAATATACATTGTTCCACATCATGATGTCAGACAAATAGAAATATCTATTGATCTTTCTATTTGCCTAAGACCTTATGGAACTAATTATATGATACCAGATCCATAGGAAGGAACAAACACACAAGAACCAAATTTATCAACACATAACACAGAGTTTCAGCATACTAATAGGCAAGAGCTTGCAAAAGACTTGGGGAATATAGAAATCACCAAGCAAGAGTCAGTGTAAGCCACAAATCACACAGAATCACTATATTCAATAATGTTTGATTCAGAAAATGAAGAACACCAAGAACCTTATGAATATATCAAACTTTACAATCAAGATCACAAAGCTTTATAAGAGGGGGAGACAGATGATTTCATTAAGAACTCAAATCAAGAACAAATGAACAATCCAGTCAGAAGTCAGTTAAGGACGTAAACTACACAATCTCATTAGAAGAAATGCTGGCAACATTGGGAGTCAAGAATTACCAAGAACTTTGTGAAAAGTATGAGGAAATGGATAAAGACACTAAGTTAGCAGTACAACAAAATCATATACCTGATAGAAAACAAAGAGAAGAAAACAACTTAATGATCCTATCACATCTTCCTTTCTCTGACGTAGAACTTCTCACAAACTAGACTGCCAATTAACAAAATATATACAAGCTTTACAAACCCACAAGAAATTACACACAAAGCAATAAAAGGAAAAATGTACCCAGATGTTTCCTCTGTGGAAAATGGGTCACATGGCTTGAGACTGTTATTTAAAGGCACAATTAGTCCAATCTAATAACAAACAGAGGTTCTGGAAAAGCAACGTATAGCAGCAATAATACACAAACAAATACAAAATGTTGTGATTTTAATTGCAAGAATTCATTGCAAGCACCAAATTTAGAAGCCATGGAGAGATACATCCAACAAGGAGCGAAACCACATTATTCACAAGTAGTCTCAGGTGCTGCCAAACAAAGTCAGTTATGAAGCCAGGTGCATGGGGTAACATCAAAAAGGAAAAATGGGAAAAGAAATGGGTATCACTAGGCATATTAGTTGCACTCAACATTGCTCTCAAAATGGTTACTTTCCACAACATCAACAAAACAAGCATTCAAAATGTAATATAAAATGTTATTTACTAATATTAAATAAACAATCAAATCACAAATAAAACATGGTATCCCATACTTTGTAACAAAAACCATAGTGAATTAACAAACATATGGCTGAAAAGAGAAATATGGCCAATGTCTCTTTCCCTCCTTGATCCCTAAAGTAAAGAGACACCTTGAAGTCTGGATAATGAAGAATCTAAACAGCCATGTGATCATTTGAGGGGAACTTGTTTATTTAGTTGTATTTCAAGCTGTTCGGATATAAGAGGGATTCATGAAAAATGGGAGACTATGAAATGGGGCTTGTTGCCTCTCCTATAAACATGGCTCTGCTTATGGGGGGAGGGCAGGCTGTGAAAGAGCTTTAGATTGAGATATTAGGCATTAGATAATAAAATTTGCATTTCCCATGATATCTGTCTTGCCTCTGGGCTTGGAGACCAGATCTATTGTCTGGCTTAGAAATCTGACTGTAGCGCTTTTGGCTACACAGCTTAGGCTAGGTACCTTAGGGCATACAAAAGATCACAATGCATAACTGATATCTTGAAGGAGTTACCTGGGGAAATGTATTATTTCCAAGGCAGAAGATCTGTAAGGACTAGGCAATGGGGGTTAAGTGACTTGCCCAGGATCACACAGCTGGGAAGTATCTGAGGGCAAATTTGAACCCAGAACCTGCCATCTCTAGGTCTGACTCTCAATCCACTGAGCCACCCAGCTTCCCCCCTAAGATTGCATTTTTGATCTGGTCATGTACACAAGGATTATATTCTTACTATAGATCACATGGTTGCAAAGTATAACACTAAAGGAATTCTTCAGTAATACAAATGAGAGGCTGCTTAATTAAATTTCCTTCTTACAAACCACACTTAGGCACAGTGAAGAGTCACTTTATGAGTGGAGAGATGGGAACCAATGTGAGAAGTCTGAGGAAGTACAAACAATATGAGTTGTCAACTGATTAGTTGATTGGTTATGTGGGATAAATGATAGTGAAGAAGAAACAAGCTTGACATGAAGGCTGAGAACTTGGGTGATGAGATTGTGGTTGAGATTGTGGTACCCTCAATAGAAAGAGTTGAATTCAGAAGTGGGTTGAGTTTAGGGTGGGTAGATAATAAGTTTTATTAGAGAGGGAATATCAGAATTCAAGATCTTTGGTAAGGGGTAGCTATATAGCACAGTGGATAGAGGACCAGAGCTGGAGTCCAGAGGGCCTGAAATTCAAATATGACCTCAAACATATCCTAGCTGTGTATTTCCAGGCAGGTCACTTAACTCCAGTTGCCTAGTCTGACAGCTCTTTTTAAAATGGATACTAAGACAAAAGGTAAGAGTTGTTTTAAAAAAGATCTTTGGTGAAGCCTTTTTCTAGCCATGTTGATGTTTTAGGTAAGGTTATGCTGTTGAGTGGTTATTCATAGGATGAAAAATTTTACTTCAAAGCAAAATTGTAATACAATTTTTGTGTTATTTGATGCACTTGGTCCTTCTAGAGTTAAGAAACCATGAAGTTAGGATAATAGAAACATCACTGAAAAACATTACCAAGTTATCTTTTTTTTTTCCCCAAACAAACTCTGGAAAGAAATCTTAGTTATGCAATGACTCTTCTTTGTGAACAAATAGTATTTTAGCTGATGGAGTAGTTACTTTGCATTTTGATTTATTCACTTCTCTTTTTATTAGATGTTTGAAGAAGTCCGTAAGAATTTAGAAATATGTAGCATTGAAAAAGACATTGAATATTTTGTAACTCATCGAAGGACTGGACAGGTGCCTCCAGGTGAGTGGTTCAGCAGGGTAAGCAGTCCTAGGAGCATACTGTCAGTGCATTTTGTGCTTATATTGGAGAATTGACTCTTGATATCCTATTTCTTGATGACTTTTACAGCACCTATTTTGTATGAGAATTTCTATAACTCTCAGAAAAATCCAGTACCAGGAAGAAATCAAGGACCTAATGTGGGAAGGTAATAATGGATTAATAATTTCACCTTGTTTTGAAGACAAAAAAAATTTCTTAGTATATTTTGTTTCCATATACCCTCATTTTTAGATATAATCTCTCTCCCTTTCCTCTTCAGTGAGACTTCACTTGTAACAAAGTTTATAAAAGGAAGAGAGGAAAAAAAAGTTCAGCAAAGCCAACCAACATGTCCACTATGTTTGACAGTATATGTAGCATTCCCTAGCCTAGTTCCCCACCTCTTCAAAGATCAGAGGGAGGTATATGTTTCTATGGCCAAATTTGGTCATAATAATGAAATAGCTGTCAGTTTTGTGTTTGTTTTTGAAGAAAAAAGTTTTCAAATAAGCTTTTTTTCTCTTAATTTTTAATAGTAAATTTAAATTGATAATGTAACCACTGTATTCTCTCTAGGTAATATTACTAGAGACTTAGCATTTAGATATTAAGGTATAAAATAAGAAAGAAAAAAAAGAGGTCCAGTAATTTCAATGTTTCCTTCAAACTTAGTTCAGGCAGAATCATAAAAGATACTCTCAACTTTAAGTAATTATTGTGATACATTTAACACCCAAATATTCAAATATGTACATGCCTTATTGATTTGGAATCTCTTTTCAGCAATGTAGTTTGCAACTGGTCCATAGAAATTATGTATCTTCTCCCATTTATTCCCTATGGTAGCCTTGCCCAATGGGTTAGAGGACTTCCTCACTTTCTTCTGACATTATAAGAGTACTCTTGGTGTCTTTCCACCTGTTATCCCTCATTTTTTTTAACTTAAAATTTGTTTGCTTGTTATATTAAAATTCCCAGGTAACTCCCTCCTTCACATCCTTTCCTCTCTGTCCTAGAGAAGGCATCATTTGGCAAAAAAAAAAAAGATTTGTATATATTTGTATATATAAAACATATATATCTATACATATATCTATCTATCTATCTATCTTGCTTGTTTCTATTTATCAGTTCTTTCTCTGGAGGTGGGTATATACAAGTCATTCTTCGAACAACATTTCCATTGCTGTATATAATGTTCTCTTGGTTCTATTCATTTTACTCTTCATAATTTCATGTAAGTCTTTCCATGTTTTTCAGAAATTAACCTGCTTGTCATTTTTCTATGCAATAGCATTTCATCACAATCATATGCCACAACTTGTTTAGCCATTGCGCAACTGATGGGTGTCCCTTCAATTTCCAGTTGTTTTCAAAGAGAGCTGCCATAAATATTTTGGACCATATAGATTCTTTTCCTTTCCCCCTGATCGCCTTAGGAATTAAACCTAATAGTGGTATCACTGGGTCAAAAGGTATACAGTTTTATAATTTTTGAGCATAATTTCAGATTGCTCTCCAAAATTGTTGAATCAGTTGACAACTCCAACTATATAGGGTATTAGTGTTCCCATTTTTTTCACACCTCTTCCAACATTTGCCATTTTGCCTCATTTATGTTTCATGAACTGATCATCCTATCTTCTTATTATGCATTTCCTTGATGACATCCTTTATTTCTGTTCTTCAGAGTTCCTAATTTTAGATTGCCCACACCCATCCTGAACTTCTCCATTTCCCTCTCTGGGATATTTATTTTTAATTCTAAGGACAGCTGTATTTCCTGTCTTGTTGTAGTATATCAACACGGAATTAGATCTTGGTATTAGAAAGGTGGGCCTTTGTTTATTATACAACTACGAATAGGATAACTTTTTATCCTTATATGTCAGAAAGGGAATTGGGATTCTAGAATATATGTATATATACATATGTTTACATATATGTATGTCCAGAATACATAAATATTTCCAGTGCCTGACAAGTTGAGTTATGAAGTGCAATAAGAAACCCAATTCTCTAAAGTTTTAGTTTCATTTCAGTTAAGTTCAGAGGTCTCCTGGTCCAAGTCAGGCAAAAGGTAATTATGGCTTTAACATTTGAAGTATGGACTCCAGCAGAGTAGTGGAGTATGTTGTATATTTTATTTACAATCTTATAGAAGTCCTCAACCCAGAAACCAAACCTGATATTGAATGATGAAGGTGGTGACTCATTGAAAATGGACAATATCAGGATTAACATAATCAGAGGGGAGAATAAAATTTACTTTTTATCTCTTTTGCAGAAGAGGACCTCTACCAATTCCTCAAAATACACCAGGTATATTATGTTAACTCCTTTTTAATATTTAAATTAAATTCTCTATAGGGCTGGTTATCTGGAATTTGACAAAGCGAACAGAACAAGGAGGGAGCTAGTTTGTGAATTAGATAGTTACACGAATGAAAATGAGCCTAGAACCTCACTATAACACTATTTATGAGAATGAGGTAGCTGGCTTATGGAAAATCTATTTTTGTTCTTTAGCCAAGGGGATTTAGTTCCTGAAGTACCCCAAGAAACTTCTCGGAGGCAGTTTCCTCTTTGGGGAGTGGGGTTTGGCAGCTTTCAGGAGGCTGGTACAACTCTGGTGATTTTCTTCAGATTAAATCCAGGAAGGTAAATAAAGAGCATGAAGGAATTTCTATAGGAGACAGATGCTCCCTAAATTAACAGATTATGTACTTTATAACCTGTTTACTTCCTCATGAAGATTTTCACTGGAAATTGAGATGATTTTTCTCTTTCCCCTCCCTTGCTGGAACTCTTGCTGCATGTGCAAGTCATTAGCATACAGTTTAGTTCTCAACTGTTCTTTAACTGTTTCTTGTGGTATGGGTTTTGTGTTGTTTAAATAAGATTTAAACAGTATTCATACTGATTCCCTCATAGTGTTCAGTATGACCTTAGGGATAAACACATCAAAACTTTTGCTATATTGTGAGTTCTTTGAAGTCAGAGACAGTATCTTGTCTCCTCCCCCAATGTTTTTGCATAGACCAGAGAGTTCATAATTCTGGGTCTTCTATTCAAGAGTTCCAAATCTACCAAAATAAATCATTGTTATCCAGCTTGCATCTATCCATCTTCTCCACAAGGGGAGACTTGGTTAAATGTTTTATAGAAATCCAAGAGATACTAGGTCTTTAGCCTGATCTCTGCTCACCTACCTATCCTATCTATAAAAGGAGATGTTGGTTTGGCATAGTCTGTTGTTGATGAAACTATGCTAGCTAGCTCTTAGTGGTCACCGATTTCTTTTCAAAATACCTTTTAAAAAAGTCTCTTTAATAACATATCCCAAAAATTTGCCAGATTTTGAATTCTAGCTCAATAGCATATGGTTTAAAGAATGCAGGTACTGTTAAGAAATTTGAGACATTGGTTTGTCCCCATTCCTTCTATTACAGTTCATGTTTCATGACAGCAGTTCTGTTGTCTGATAGTCTTGTTTAACTCAGGGATACAGTCATTCTACAATACCTCATAGGGTTGTTCTGAGAAAAGCACTTTGTAAAGCTTAAAGCATTATATGTAAGTTATCAGTGGAAAAATATTAGCTTTATCTTACATTGTATTCTTTCTTTCACAGAAGATGGTGATTACTCTTTGGTAACTGAAAGCAATACTCTCAATACCCAGTACCAATGGTAAGAACCTTTATTCCAGTTTGATGTGAATTTAGGCAAGCTATAGTTATAGACCATTTTCCTCCATTGATAAACATACTGAACTACATCTGGGTGCATGGCACTGTTTAAAGGAATGCACAGGAAGGCATGATAAGATGGAGAGAGCACAGATCTTGGACTCCAAAGACCTGAGTTTAAATCCTAGTTCTGAAACTGAGTGACCTCAGTAATATATTTTACCTTTGAGTGTCAGTTTGCTCCTCTGGTAAAATAAGGATAATAATAATTGGGCCACTTTTTTTTCAGAGTTGTTGTGAGAAAAAGACTTTATAGGCCAGAAAGTGAGTTCTTATAAGGCTAACTCATATTTTACAAGTGTCAACTCTTATCTCTGCCCTGAGAGGAACTGTGTTGAAGTAGATAAAGGGCTGACCTTGGAGTCAGGAAGACCCGGTTTAAATGCTGCTTCTGAAGCATACAAGCTGTATGATTTTGGGCATGTCATTTAACTTGTTGTCCCTGACAATTCTCTAAAAAAGCTGCCAATCTGAATGGTAGAAGGAACTTCCATAATTGGAGTTCTTTATCCTGATGAAATCAGGCATCTGGATCCAAACCCTTCTACAATTCTCAGAAACAAAAGAACAAACCTTCCCCCACCAAATTTACCTTTAATTCTCATGTTTAGGCAGTGTTTCTCCATCTTATATGTTTGCTATATTGATTTTTTTCATCTCTCCCCCTTCTGGTTCATATATTTCTAGAAAATGGTAATTATATTTTATTGAATTACCTATACATTATGTCTGCATGTAGTAAGTAGGTACTTAATAAATATTTGTTGATGGATGGATTCAAATTAACATTTGATTCTCTGGGTTGTTTCATTTTCTTATTTCTTGGTTCTTCATCTCTTCTCAAATAGATTCTAAGTTACTTGAGGGAAGCCAGAGTTCAAAGCATAGAGTTACACAAAAATGCTGACCCAATTAGAATGTCTAGCAGTTTCATTAAGTAGGAGTTTAGTAAGAAATAAATGAATTTGTTTCATGACAGCTTAAAGCAAGTACATGAGTTTAGTTAACATTTTTATATGGAAACAATTTTAATGACTGTATAATCAGGTTTTTAACTAACTCTTTAGCCCTTGGAATTTAAATATGAATAGAACAATATATAAGTGTATTAATCATTTTCATCTGGACTGCTAATTTCTAATTCTTTAATTATAACATTTTTAATATACAAATAAAAACAAAATCTGCCCTGGGGATTAAAAAAAAATCTCAATTATCTATTTTTTGGCACATGATCAATGTAAGAATCTGGTTTGCTTGACTACAAATGGTGGTATGAGAGTTCTTGTTTTTTTTGCTTTTTCAATAGTGTGGTGGGGGTGGAGATAGGTGGCAGAGAAGGGAGCTCTTCATTTGAAAAGATATTAAAAAATTTAAAAATATAAGACATTAAAAAAGACAGTTATCACAAATATGACAAAAGAAGGAAATAGTCAATCTTAGAGGGAGTATGGGAAAAGAGGTATAGTAGTGCATTGTTGGTGAGGGTATTATTAGAAAAGGCAAATAATCTCAATTACCATAAGGCATTACTACTTTCAACACAAGATCTAGTTCAGGGCTAGTAGGAAACTAATAATTTCATTGATTCAAATTGTTGAATAATGGAGAAAACTATATCATTCTGTGGATTGCCTTTTTGCCATTTCCTTTCTTTTCTTAGAAAATACACTTTTATTTTTGATTCCACATATACATGAACCCAAATATACATAGTCTCACACATATACATGCACACATGTTCTTGGTTGTCTCACTATATAAGTTGATCAACCATGATTACTCCCCCTAATGCAATGCAATTTGTTATCTTCTTTCAGGAACTGAAGATTCTCAACATAATGCTTCTTTGACTAGAAGGAGACAATTGGGAGCAGATTTGGCTGCCATTTTGTATTAGTCAGGAAGACTTTGAAGTGGACTATTTCTTCTGTACCTTTTTTAATATTTTAAATTGATGACCAAGTTTTTTTTTTTCTATTTGTCATGGATGGATTGTTAAAATTCCTTGAAGATTCCACAAAATCCCAGGCAGAAATGATTCCTTTCTTAGTCAATGTTAGTATTTGTAGATAACATTTTGTTTTCTACTTGGAAAGTGTGAAATATTTATAGCATCTGAGATGTGAATCTTTGTATAGCAGAAATATCAGCAGAAGGGTTATCAGTGTGAAAAGTTCTTTTTTGGTGTCAGAGATAATTTAATAAGAAAAAAGGAAGTACTGATATTCCTACATGATTTTCAGTAATAGTATTATTTTGTTGGTGGGGGATTCAGAACTTTAGAGCTGAAAGCTCCAGTCTTTTAATTTTCTAGGTGAGGAAACTGGGGTCTAGAGAGGCTATGTAATTGTCCAATGGGTTAATGGCAAAGCTAGAACCAAGATCTATGCTTTTTAATTTCCATTACTCCTGTTTTCCCTTCCTTTAGTGTGACCAGTTATAGTCTTGCTGAAATCTAAGATGATTTTTTTCCTAGGCTGCTTTACTGCTGAAAAACATTTAGGGCTGTTCAGGATCAACAATTTCATCAGTAAAGGCAACTTATTATGATGTGGGAATTCCTTTTATTAATGCAGTTGAGAAACTCATTGGCATCTCATTAAAATCTTTAAAAATTGCTTGGTATTCATAGCTCTTTCCAACTCTGAGACCAATCCTTTATTTGCTATACTGCATTGCTTCTATTGAAAATAACCAAGAATTAAAGTCCCATTCTTATTTTTAGGATAGATCACTGATGAATAGTATGTAATCTCTTCACTCTACTTCATAATAATGATTTTATAGTTATGAAGTCATTGCCAGTTGGGTCTTCTCAGGGAAAAAAGCATGTATATGTATCTATATGTACACTCACAAGAATATACATGTATATAATAACACACATGTATGGATTGTGGGGTATATATGTGTGCATGTCAAACACACATTTGTGTATGTTTATGTATATATGTAAACACATATTGGACTTTGGACATTCAGACTAGGAACTTTGAACCTCAAGGGATATTTCAGTAGTCTTTTTGTGGCCCTAAGATATAATATCTGAATTGATAGGGTTATTATCATATACACTTCTAGAAAACCCTTACCACTCTCAATGTGCTCAATACATTTTAACCACCAAGTTAAAATAATAATAGCATTTATGTAAAACTTTTTCTTTAGCATGCTACAAATGTTACAAAGGACTCACATTACTGTCTATAAACTGTAGACTGATCCTCTAGCACTTTAGAGAAGGAAACTGGTGGAAAACAAACAATGCATGCTATTTTCTTGGATAAGTGCCTAGTGGATTTGAGGAGGTCAAGCCAGGAAAGTTGCAGAAACTCCTTTTATGGTAGTTTACCATAGTAAAAATGGAGAAATTAATGCATGATAAGCATCATTGACTTCCTCAAAGTAAAAAATGTCAAAAAATTTTCCTTGGTTCAAGACATTAAAAAATGTTTTATTGTTGATAGTTCTTAGGGATTTAATTTTTTCCTTTATCTTTTGGAACCTCAAATATAGAGTCTATAATTATATGGAGGGATTGATTTAAAGTGTTGTGAGCTTTTATAAAATTTAGAATATTTTCTCATGGTTACATGATTCACAATCCTCCTCCTCTCCTCCCCTTTCCTCCCCCCTCCCAAAGTTGACAAGCAGTTCCACTGGGTTATTCGTTGTTCAAAACATATTTCTATGGTATTCATATTTGCAGTAGAGCGATCCTTTAACATGAAAACCCCAATCACAATCACATCTCTATCACATTAAGTGATCGAGCATATATTTTTCTAATGCATTTCTGGTTCCACGTTTTTTTCTCTAGATATGGATAGTGTTCTTTCTCACAAGTTCCTTTGGATTGTCCTGGGTCACTGCATTGCCACTAATGGAGAAGTCCATTATATTCAACTGTACCACAGTGTGTCAGTCTCTGTGCACAATGTTCTCCTGGTTCTGCTCCTTTTACTCTGCATCAATTCCTGGAGGTCATTCCAGTTCATATAGAAAACCTCCAGATCATCAATCCTTTCAGCACAATAATATTTTATCACCAACATATACCACAATTTGTTCAGCTATTCCCCAATCAATGGATACCCCCTCATTTTCCAATTTTTTGCTACCACAAAGAGCGAGGCTAGGAATATTTTTGTACAAGTCTTTTTCCTTATTATCTCTTTGGAGTACAAACGCAGCAGTGCTATGGCTGGGTCACAGGGCAGGCATGCATTTAACACCCTTTGGGAGTAGTTCCAAATTGCCCTCCCGAATGGTTGGATCAATTCATAACTCCACCAGCAATGCATTAATGTCCTGACTTTGCCACATCCCCTCCAACATTAATCACTTTCCTTTGCTGTCATTTTGGCCAATCTGCAAGGTGTGAGGTGGTACCTCAGAGTTGTTTTAATTTGCATTTCTCTAATCAGGAGGGATTTAGAAAAGTGTTATGAGCTTTTAAGAAATATTAAGGGTCTAGTGCTATTTCACTTTCTATTTGTAAATATTTCTTGGAAAGAAAATTAAACTAAATGCATTGCATTAGTTTTTAGTGTTTTGTGTGTCTGTGAGTTTTTCTTTAGGAATTTTCTTTCAAGGAAATTTTTCCTTTCTGACTCTGAACTATACTCATTTATTCAACAAATATTTATTAAGGGCTACGTGTAGAACAATATGCTAAGCACAGGGGAACAAACAAAGTTTATATAAGATGTACTTTGCTCTTTGGAGTTTACACCCAATTGAAATAAAAATTATTGCTGGGCAATAGAAAGTGAAAATATCTTTTTGAGGCCGAACATATATTGGAAGCCTTTAAAATATTTTGAATGAGTTAAAATTTTGAATGAGTTAAAATGAGAGAGAATAGCAGTAGTAACAGGGTGGCATAAGGAATGTGAAAGGAAGAGTGTCAAATAGGGACAAAAGAGTTGAGTTTAAGAAGTGTGGGCAATGTTATTAGAAGGAAGCATTGCAAGCAATCATTTGCCTATTTGTTTAAGTCATTTAACAATGAAGGTGTGGCAAATGCAAGTGTATGAATAATGAGGAGAAGAAAGAATGAGGTAGGAGGGCAAGGAAACAGAAAGTAGATTTAAATATATTTTGCCCTGATTTACCTATTTTAGAGAGAGACCATTAATACCTTGGATTTGAAGTTTTGGAAACTTTTGCAAAGGTGACTACTTGTCTAAGGGATTTTAGGATTTGGGGCTTGAAAAGATTTCAGAGACCATCTAGTTCCAATATTTATTTTACAGACAAAGGAACTGAGACCCAAAGAAGTGAACCATATTGACTAATGTTATACAATTGGAAAGTAGCAGAGCCAGGATTCTCAGCCCAAGTCCTCAGACTACATACCTAGGATTCTTTCTGCCATCCTATAGTGCTTTAGCTGGTAAAAAGATCTAAGACTAGAATGATTTAATAAGAAAATAGGCTTTTTGTCTAGAACTGCAAGAATCTCAGAGGACAGCCAGTCCCAAACCCCTTATTTTTTTTTTTGCTTCGTGTCTCTCCATTAGATTTTTTTTTTAATTTTATAGTATTTTATTTGATCATTTCCATGCATTTTTCATTAAAGACAAAGATCATTTTCTTTTCCTCCCTCCCACCCCCCGTGGCCGACGTGTGATTCCACTGGTATCATATGTGTTCTTGACTTGAACCCATTGCCATGTTGTTAGTATTTGCATCAGAGTGTTCGCTCAGAGTCTTTCCTCTGTCATGTCCCCTCAGCCATTGTAGTCAGGCAGTTGCTTTTCCTTGGTGTTTCTATTCCCTCAGTTTGTCCTCTGCTTTTGGATAGTGTTTTTTTCTCCTTGATCCCTGCAGATTGTGCAGGGACATTACACCGCCACTAATGGAGAAGTCCATTACGTTCGATGATACCACAGTGTGTTTGTCTCTGTGTACAATGTTCTCCTGGTTCTGCTCCTCTCACTCTGCATCACTTCCTGGAGGTTGTTCCAGTTCACATGGAAATCCTCCACTTTATTATTCCTTTGAGCACAATAGTATTCCATCACCAACATATACCACAATTTGTTCAGCCATTCCCCAATTGATGGGCATCCCCTCCCAAACCCCTTATTTTATGAGGATTTTGGGCCTACAGAAATTAAGATACCTTGCCAAAGGTCAGTAAAATATCAAGGTGAAATTTGAACTCAGGACTTTTGAGATTCCAAGTGTTCTTTTTATTTCACCACAGTCCAGTTACATTGTTCTTTATGGATTTAAAAGAAGTCCTTTATCTTCTGCCTGAGGATTGATTCTAATTTAAAATCTCTAGGTAACATCTCTCCAATATTAAATCAACTGGATCAGTGAGATCCTAGTCCTCCCATTAGTATAGCACTATATGTGAAATAGATGTTCAATCTTCCCTAGGAGAAAGAACATACAATTAGGAATTCTAGTTCACTTCTGCTACATTGATCAAGTTATTTAACCTGTTTAAGTTTTCGAATCAGACCTCATCTGTTAAAACCAGGGATCTGGAACTATAAGACTCAAAAAATCTTATTAAATCTTGACACTGACATCTAGCACTGTGCCTTGCATAGTCAGTCAATCAGTCAAACAACTAGAAACTTAATGCTTTATCAACTGAAATGAAGTTAATTATATGACATTCTTGTATAATGAATAACATAGAAATAATATGATATAGGAGTAAGAAAATGCCACTAGATGGCAACACAGGTTATTTAGAACCTGGTTTAGTAGGGGTTAGGAATATAAAACTGGGGTTTTCTTAAAAATTATAATCATATGCAGTTACATGAGCAGAACCAGGAGAACACTGTACACAGTAACTGAAACATTATGGGACGATCAAACGTAATAGATTTTACTACTAGTAGCGATGCAATGATCCAGGACAATTCCAAGGGACTTATGAGAAAGAAGGCCACCCACATCCTGAGAAAGAACTGTGGGAGTAGAAATCCAGAAGAAAACACATGATTTAGCACTTGTTTATATGGGTATAGGATGTGGGGTTTTGGCTTTAAAAGCTTATTACAAAAATGAATAATATGGAAATAGGGAAACGATTTGTATTCTTATAAATTTGACTTAGTTCTTTATATATTTGAGAAATTAGATCTTTATCAGAGAAATTTGTTATAAAAATTTCCCAGTTTGTTGTTTCCCTTCTAATCTTGGTTGTATTGGTTTTGTATGCACAAAAGCCTTTTAATTTAATGTAATTAAAATTATTCATTTTATCTTATAATGTTCTCTATCTCATTTGGTCATAAATTCTTCCCTTCTCCATAGATTTGACAGGTAAACTCTTCTATATCCTCCTAATTTACTTATAATATCACTCTTTATGTCTAAATCATATACCCATTTTGACCTTATCTTGGCATAGAGTATATTAAATAAATTCTTTTTTTTTTAAACCCTTACCTTCCATCTTGGAGTCAATACTGTATATTGGCTCCAAGGCAGAAGAGTGGTAAGGGCTAGGCAATGGGGGTCAAGTGACTTGTCCAGGGTCACACAGCTGGGAAGTGTCTGAGGCCAGATTTGAACCTAGGACCTCCCGTCTCTAGGCCTAGCTCTCAATCCACTGAGCTACCCAGCTGCCCCCTATTAAATAAATTCTTGATTGTGTTTGACATAATTCTCATTTGGTATTTGTTGAGTACCTTTCTTTGTGATTAAGACAAGAAAAGCAAGTTCTTTAAGTTTTGAAGGCAGGGCTTACAAGAGCTCTTAAGATGGAATTTGGAATCTTTTCCTCTGGCCTTTGTAACAGTTAAAATTTAGGGGAGATGGGGAGACTGAGGCAGGTAGAAATTAGTTTCTCTCTGCAAGGAGTATTATATTTTTTAGAGGTTTATTAAAGGTTAAAGATTAAAGAATATACAAGTAAGACATATGTGCCTAGGCCAGAGGCCTAGACCAAATAACCTCACATCACGCAAGAGCCCGCCTGCTCCAAAAAGGAAGTCCAAAAAGAGCCAAGAGAGCCCTCAAAAGCCATTGAATCAGCTTAAATACCTTCTCGATCTCGGCCCAGGTGAGATTACAAGGCATTCTGGGGAAGTGGAGCAAAGGCTCATGGGGATTGTAGTCCTGTATTTGAGTCTATTTTTTACATTCCCTCGTGTGATCATTTGCAAAAAAAAATAATTTTTTTCCAAAGGATCATGAAAACATAATCAATTTAAAGATTACAATAATTTGAGGATAAGAGAAAGAAAAGAATAAAACCAATAATTACTGGACGCATTGACAGAAAGCCAGTTAGGGGGCAGTCCCCTTTGGCATGAAAGTATGCATGCAAATAAATGTTCATTAACCACACCCAAAGTTCAATTTTGTGCAATTTGTGGTCTGGAGGCTTCTTCCTGGTGGCTTCTCCAACAGTTCAGTTCTGGATTCAGAGAGGTAGCATCTTCTTTACCTAAAATTCTTCTCAAAAGGAATTTAAACTTTGCAATTTAAATAATGATTTTTTTTTACATTCCCCCGTGTTGTGGGTGATTGAAAGATTCAGAATCAGTTAGGGATGCATGGCTGAGGTATGAGGTATATGAATCAATTGGCAAGAGATATTAAAAAGACATCAGAAAATCCAAAAGAAAAGAAAAATTTTGGGATGAAAATATAGACTATCAAAGTCTTATGTGTAAAAATTCCAAGTAGAAGAAAAATAAATCTGTAACACTTTTTGATCTCCCTCTTCACAAAGGAAATCATAAGATTTTGATCTTGAAGCAGCCTTTAAGATTTAGGTACAGTTTAGAGGGAGCAATCTGCTGTAGATGATGGAGTGAGATTGCTTGAGCAGGTGGAGGGGTTGGCTTAGGTTAAAGTGAAAGATCAACCTAATATGTGAGATAGGAGTGAAGGAGCAGATGGTGGCAGATGAATGATAGGAGATAGGGAAAATGGGAGAAGAGGGAAATCAAGATAAAAGGTCTGTTTTTTTCTGTAAAATGAGGCAACATTCTCAGCTGAGAGTATAGGGGGAGGGAGAGCCATGAAAGGTTTGAGAAAGTTTGAAAAGGCTCAGAAGAGCTACTAGGCTCTAACTAGGCCCTAAGTACCAGCATTTGCCCTGCATGTTTACGAATGTTTCTAATGAAGGTGGTCCTGGTTGTGAAGGAGGGCAGTGCTAGGAAAAGTGCAAACTCTGGCAGGTCTCAACTAATAGGTAGGGCATATTATGTGTTTACTACATGCACAGCATACACCCAGGAACTTATATTCTATATGGAGGGACTAGAAGACATATACTAATACACTCAAAGTAATAGTAAAGTAAGTATATAACAGTATAATAGCATCTAAATCAGTATACAACATATACAATGGTATTAAAGTTGGTCTACAATATAAAAAATATATAATATAAAGTATACAATAGCATTAAAGTCTACTATAGATACACAATAGTATTAGTAGGGGTGATGTGGACAAATACTAACAAACTCAAAATAATTAATAGTAAAGTATACTGTTAACATCGAAATAACGCAGAACTACCAAAGTAGTCAGAAAATCCAAATCTTTAATCAGGAAAGGTATAAGTCCAATATTTGGCCCTTTACTCAGAATCTGGCGCCACAACTTTTATAGGGTTTACACCCTGGACTCTGGGGATATTTATTATCCCTGGGAGTGCCACCACACTAGATACCGACTCCAAGGAACAAAAGAGTTTGGGGAACTTATATACCATTCTAGATGACCTGGGGGCTTAGGATGAGAGGGACAGTTGATTGACTTTACAATGGTAAGAAATTTGGCTACACCAGCCCCAAGATCTTCAGGTGAGAGTGACCACATTGAAGGAACAGAAGAATCTGAGAAGCCAATTTTGGGCTAAAAAAAAAAAAGAGGCCAGAGAAAGGCATAGGTTCAAATCCTGCCTTAGATACTTGCTGGCTGGAAGATCCTGAAGCAGGTCTTTTGGAGTCCTGGCATTTCGACAAGACTAGATAGATGGCTGACGAGGCGCCGACCTGTACTAGTAAAGGGAGTTTCCTCACTTGGGACGTCTCTATGAATACAAATGAGATGAAGGCGATTCCAAAAGGGAATAGGCAGCCTCACGGGATCGTGGGCACCTCAGCACTGGAGTTCAAGGACAGCCGGGACAGCCTCTCTCCAGGTACCAGGGGATGGATGGAGGCTGGAAGGAAGCGCCAGACGCATGCGCCTGTCTCTCTCCTCCCCTCCCCTCCCCCAAGGCACTTCTCACCGAACCAGGACAAATCTGGGTCACTGGAGGAAGGTGTGAAACCCGTGGACTCTGGTTCCTCTAGGGAAAAGGGCCGCCAGCGGGATGTAGTTGGCTTTTTACCACTGTCGGTAGGGCGCACAGGTCCTACCCCTCCTAAGGGATTGGTGGAGGCACAAGCCACGTGACCGAGGCCGGAAACCGAAGAGGGTTGTGCGTGGGGTAGCATTTTGACAATAACAAACCCGGGTCAGAGCAGAAGCTGGAAACATGGCCGAGGCGGCGAGGCCCCCGCGTCGGACCAAGGCCAAGGCCAGCCGGGCTAAAACCAAGGTAAGGTCTCTGCGGATTTACGTCTTCCTCATTATGCGTCTCCCTCCTCTTCCAGAGGGCCCCTGCCACCCCACAACTACGGCGCGTCATAGACGCTACCCCACCCCCTGTCGTCACGGAACTGTGACCCTTCTTCTGGCCCAATTTCGGGCCTCCTACCACCTCCCAATCCCAGACCCCGGCCCTTCCGTGCCCCAATCCCAGACTCTCACCCTCCAATCACAGCCCGCGACCCTTTCTCAACTCCCCCAATCCCAGATCCCAGCCCTTCTCCCCCACCCCAACACAGATCTCTACCCTTTCATGCCCTCCAATCACAGACCTAGTCCCCCAGGTCCCCCCAATAACAGATCACTCCCTCCCCACTCCGTTGTCCCCTCTTCCAATCACAGACCCTGGTTGTCCCGCCTTCTTTCCCCCAATCCCACACCTCGATTCTCGGCCCCCCAGTCTCCTCCGGCCCGGCTCTCCTCCCAATCAGAGACCACTGCTCTCTTTTTACTCTTCTCAGTCACTCAGTTTCTTTCTTATTCATTTACCGGGTCCTGTGGTATCTTCTAGTCCCAGACGCGGGTCTCCTCCCCTTCCCTCTCCCCCTTCTCCCTCCCAACCCTTGCCCTTCATTCCCCTCCCTCCCTCTCCCCTCCCCTTCCCTCATTTCAGGCCACAGACCTTTCTTCTTCCTTTCTCACCCTCACCCCAAGAAGTGGAATCAATTTGTCCTCCCCCAAGTTAAGAATCAAACTTAACCCACTGTCGCAGCTCCCACCGGTTCCCCCGCCCCTCCCCCTTTCCCCCAGCCAAAGCCCGAGGGCTACCCTCAAAAGTCTCTTCTTGTCTCGACCCTGTCTGTAGGCCGCAGTCTTTTAAAAAAAAAAACCCACTCCCCATTGCCACAGGCCCTGTACCCCATCATCAATCTCTCCTCCTTTCGTTTCCTTATCAAACTCTGTAAGGGGCTCTGACTTCCAAACTCACTGGGGCCTTCCTTCACTGTTGTAAGTCACTCATTTTCCTTCTTTTACTGGAGTTTTTGAATTCTATTAATCTAGTTCTCTTTCCCCAGGCCTCATCATTCCCACTGTCTTTCTAGTTTTTGACCTAGAACAAAAACTTGACCCTTAAACCCCTGACGTTTAGCTCCTTCCCCCTCTCCAGGCCCTAGGCTGATTTCTCTCCCTCTAAAAAGAGTAAAATTTATTCCACCCTAAACATATGCTTCTTTGCTTTGGGGACCTCCTCTTGGTTCACTTGTTTCCCATCCCTTGAACTCTGTCCACGGCTTAATATTTCCTAGTCTCTTTTGCCTGGAATCAGTTTGACTCTCAGGTGCCATCTGCCTTTATTCTTACCTGAAGCTCCTTGAGGTGAAAGTACCACCAATGGAGGGAAAGCAGTGGCAATTAAACTTTGTAGCATGGTTTGTGTGGGATGCATTCAAGAACTTTTTCCAGACCTCTGTCCCACAAAAAAATTCTGAGGTAAAAGGGGTCCATTTTTATACTTCATTTTTGCTTTTGTGGTACCAAAATGGAATGGGCTACCTTAGGCATTCCTGGACTTCCCAGCAGTGTAGGGCTTCACAAATTTGGAACCTCTGTTTATCTGTTTAAGATGATCTTAACAGGATTCTCTTGGTTAGATTAGACTTTTGTGGTAAACTGGTTAGGGTTTTGAATTTTTGAAATTTTGTGTGTGTGTATCTGGTTCAATATACTTTAATGATCCATGATATAGGGTAATGACAGTCCCTCCAGTGGTGTAGATCTTCTTAGTTGTGTTTCAATGGTTTCTCCAAAATTTTCCAGATACAGAGAGTATCCATCCAGTGTGTTTATCCTGTTCCCATGTCTGCTCTGAAAGAATTTTCCAAATAGAGAAGAGAATAAATGTGTTCATGATAGAAATCTGGAGCCAGATAATTTTAACTTTCTCATTGCCAAGTTTATATGGAAAACAATAATGGTGGTCATGCCAACTAGTAGCTGACATTCTTTTTCATTCATTTAAATTGTGGTTTGGTATTCAATTTAACAAACATTCATTAATCCCCATTTTGTATGTTTATTACAGGGAATTAGGTGTTTTAGGGATGTGGTCTGTGATAAGGTAACTGAGGAGAGAGAAAGCATTAAGAGCTGGGGGGAATGAGGAAAAGTTTTTGAGCTGTGTTTTGAAGGAAGTAAAGATTTTAACCATTGAAAGTGAGGAAGGAGACAGAATGGAAATAGGAAATGGAGTGTTTGTTAGGGTAGGTCAGTTTGTCTGAAATGTAGACTTAACATTGTTGTGGGGGGCTTGAGGTGACTCCACCTCCCCAGGTTCCTGAAGGGTACCCTTTGCAATAATGCAAGATTTGGAAACTTAGCTTAAAAATAAAAAGACAAATTTATTAATTTAGAAGGTAATGTTGAATCTGGCCAGGAGGACAGCATAGGTGGAAAACTGCCTCCTAGGGGGGGATAGCACAGATGGAAAGCTGTCTCCCAAATGACATTAATTGTGGGGTCTTTATACTCTTTACAACAGTGAAGATGTGACTCTAGAGTGGCATGCACTGAGGCTTGGGGGAGGTGAGGGGTGGGGAGCGAATTTGGTCATCTGACTGGGGTTTGCCTGAAGACATAGAGGGTGACCCTCATAGTTCAGGGAACATGACAGGTAGATCTCTTAGATACAACCTGATGGTATCAAGGCATAGCCTAGAGGCATATCTCTCTGTTCATCTCATCTAAAGGACCATCCAAGGAGGATAATCCTCTCAGGGTTTTATCAGTTATCAGATAGTTTGGGTTAGTAGTCACAAGGATGTAAGGGAGCAAAGGAATTTCCTTGCTTACAACTTGCATGAAGTACTTCTATAATTTTGGGGGTACAATGTCCATGCCATCAAGAAGGGGGGGAGTAATACAAAACAAAACAAGACTAGAGAAGTAGAAGTTTGTGGAGGGCTTTAAATGTCAGACTGAAAAATTTTATTTCATCCTAGAAGCAAAAACGTGCCACTGAAGATTTTTGAGTGAGTGACATGGTCAGGTCTATGGCTTTGAAAGATTATTTTAGCAGCTTTGTAATAGGAATTGGAGAGGAAGGAAGTGAAGGGCTTATAGTTGTGCCCATATGAACAGAGAGGAATAGATATGAGAAAATTAATAAGTTTAATTGTATGGATGTGAGGGATTTGACAGAGGGAATTCAAAAATGAGCCCAAGATTGGGAACACTACATGACTGAGAAGGATGGATTTTTTTTTGTCCATACAGAAATGGGAAAATTTTTTTTTAAACCCTTATGTTCCGTCTTGGAATTAATACTGAATATTGGTTCCAAGGCAGAAGAGTGGTAAGGGCTAGGCAATGGAGGTTAAGTGACTTGCCCAGGTTCACACAGCTGGGAAGTGTCTGAGGCCAGATTTGAACCTAGGACCTCCCATCTCTAGGCCTGGCTTTCAATCCACTGAGCCACCCAGCTGCCCCCAGAAATGTGAAATTTTAATGGAGGAACTTTTTTTTTTTGTGGGGAGGTTGTCATGATTTCTGGCTTTAACATTTGGAATTTGGTAGCCTTGAGGAACATCCAGTTATAGATGATGCCTAATAGGCAGTTGGTAATAATGGGACTGGAGTTCAGGAGGGGAACCTAGGGTACAATATATAAATTGAGGAGTCATTTGTGTAAAGAGAAAATAATTGAACTCATTGGAACTGATGAAAGCACCAAGGGAGAAGGTCCACAATAGAGTTTTGGTTGATGCCTCCAGCTTAGTGGGCAGGAAATATATAATGGAGATCATCATCAAAGGAGACAGAACTAAGACTGGCAGAAAGAAAACCAGGAGAAGTCAGTATGACAAAGTCTGAAAGATGAGAAAGTATCTACAAGAGGAAGGAAGATGACTGACAGGTTCAAAATCTGCTTTCAAAAGGACAAATGGGTCAATCAGTAAGCATTTTCTAAGCCCTTACCTTGTCTAAGTCACTGTACTAAGTGCTAAGGATATCAAGAAAGGCAAAAAGTGGCCCTAGGGGGTTTACTTTTTAGGGGAGAGCATATAATTATGCACATACAAAGTATTAAATAGAAGAATAATCTCAGAGGGAAAGATGGAGAGCATGTCAGGAATGGGAGAATTTGGGAGACAGAAGATCAGCAAGTACGGCTAGATTATGGAGTAGAGGATAGTAAAATGTAAAAGTAGTGGAAAACTGACATGGCTTTTGGTTATGAAGTCCTTTAAATAGCAGAAGATATTATTTTATTCTAGAGGCAATAGGAAACCACTGGAATTTATTAGGAGATGTTATGTTTAGAACCATGCTTTTAAAAAAATCATTTTGAGTGGATGGATTGGAGTTGGGAAAGAACTGAGCTTGGAATACCAGTCAGAAGGCTGTTGTATTAGTCCATGTGTGATCTTATAAGTTCTGTATTAGGGAGGCTGCTATGTAAGTGGAGAGAAGGGGATGTAAATATTAGATGTGTGGAAGATACAATTGATGAGGCTTGTTGACTGATTGGTTAAGTGGAGTGAGGGTTAAGGATGATACTGAGATTTCAGACCATGGTGACTGGGAAAATGTTGGTATCCTTAGCAGTAATAGGAAAGTTGGATATCAGGGGAGAGTTTTTGGAGGAAGAGAAAGATTTCTGTTTAGATCCATTGTTTGAGATGTCTACAGGACATTCAGTTTGAGATATCCACAAGTCAGGTGGTGATGTGAGACTGGAGCTCTAGGAAAGAGAATATATTAGACCATATTTATAGGTCTAGAAGTCATCTTCATGAAGAATAATTAAAGAATAATTAAACCTGTGATAACAAATGAGATCACCAAGTGAGGTAATAACAGTATTTAGATAAAAGAAGTCTCTGGATAAAGCTTTGGAGAATATCCATGATTAATTGATGTGACCTCTTTGAAGACCCAACAGAGGAGATTGAGGAACAGTGCCACAAAAAAATTTAAAAAGAGACTATTCAGGAGAATAGAGTGATCAAAAATGACAAAAACGAAGTTTGGAACAAATCAGAAAGTGAAGGAATTGTCATTAGAAGCCTATAATTTAGTGGGGCTTCTTGAAATTAAAGTTGGATAGGCACCTTGGAGAAATGTTTAGAGAGGTCTAGGGACCTTTGTAGGACTTTTTGTTTGAGAAGCTGATTCACATAAGTTTTATTTTGCTGCCTTCCTTTTTCTCTTGATAGATTTCCTTAGAACAAACATTATTGAATAAGCATTTATTAAGTGCCTACTGTGTGCCTGGAACTGTGCTGAGGTGCCAATGAGGAAATTAAGAAAAGATAAATATTGACAGAAGATAACACAAGAAGAAGCTGCAAAAGGACTTCAGGGTGTACCTGATACAGGGGGGTTGGGAGATGTCAATTTTGTTCTGTGGAGTTGAAACCTGGCAAAAGCAAAATGAAGTTAGCTGTGAAGTCTAGGTTCTGCTATCTATAAAAGAAGGCTTTGGGTGGACTTGTGTCCCTTCAATCTAGAAGTTTATTAAAAATAATAGCTCATTTATCTGGCACTTTATAATTTACTAAATGCTTTTTACATGTAGTATAAATACTATTTCTTTTCTAGAATTAATGCAGAGTGTCAGTTCCAAGGCAGAAAAGGAGTAAGGACTAGACAGTTGGGGTTTAGTGACTTTTCTAGTGTCACACATTGAGGAAGTGTCTGAGGCTAGTTTTGAACTCAGGTTCTCCTGACTCAAGACCTAGCACTCTATCCACTGTGTCACCTAGCTGTTCCAAGTAAAATACTTTTATTTTTAATTTTTTTAAAATTTAAATTAATTATTAGTCAATTTAGAACATTATTCCGTGGTTACAAGAATCATATTATTTGCCTCCCTCCCCTTCCCCACCCTTCCTGTAGCCATTGCACAATTTCATTGGGTATTACATGTGTCCTTGGTCAAAACCTATTTCATATGTTGTTGGTATTTGTACTAGGATGTTCATTTAGAGTCTACATCCCCAACCATATTCCCTCAACCCATTTATTCAAGCAGTTGTTTTTCTTCTGTGTTTCTACTCCCACAGTTTTTCCTCTGAATGTGGATAGTATTCTTTATCATAGATCCCTCCAGGTTGTTCAGGATCACTGCATTGTCACTAATGGAGAAGTCCATTACATTCAATTGTACCACAGTGTATCAGTCTCTGTGTACAGTGTTCTCCTGGTTCTGCTCCTCTCACTTTGCATCAATTCCTGGAAGTCATTCCAGTTCCCATGGAATTCCTCCAGTTTATTATTCCTTTGAGCACAATAGTATTCCATCACCAACAGATACCACAATTTGTGCAGCCATTCCCCAATCAATGGACACCCCCTCATTTTCCAATTTTGGGCCACCACAAAGAGCGCAGCTATGAATATTCTTGTACATGTCTTTTTCCTTATTATCTCTTTGGGGTACAAACCCAGCAGTGCTATGGCTGGATCTAAGGTCAGACAGTTTTTTATCGCCCTTTGGGCATAGTTCCAAATTGCCCTCCAGAATGGTTGGATGCATTAATGTCCTGACTTTGCCACAGCCCCTCCAGCATTCATTATTTTCCTTTGCTGACCTGTTAGCCAACCTGCTAGGGTGAGGTGATATGTCAGAGTTGTTTTGATTTGCATTTCTCTGATTCAAGTGCAAATACTTTTAAACTTATTTTACATATAAGGAAACTGAGGCTCTGGGAGGTAAAGTAGCAACTGATAAGTAGAAGAATTTGAATGGTATTATATGTCAGCATTAAGGTCTAAGTACTTACTGTATGCCAGGCACCATACCAGGTGCTGGAGAGTTGAAATCCACTGTTCTTTCCAGTACATTACAAAAATTGTCAGTCTTTCTGCCATTTTGAGCATAGTAGACTACTCAAAATTTACTTTGACATGCTCATTGTTTTATTATTTTCCATAAATGCTATAAATAATAATAGGATTCTAATTCACCTCCTAGCTTCTCTTGGCTTACTTCAAGCCTCAGTTAAAGTCCCATCTTCTATCTGGAAGAAGCCTTTCCCTGTCTATAATTTTAATGCCTTCTCTCTGAGACTACCCCTCAATTTATCCTGTATATATCTTGCTTCTATGTAGTTGTTGCATGTTGTCTCCTCCTTTAGATTGCCAAATCCTTGAGAGCAGGGACTGTTTTTTCTTTCTTTGTATCTCTAGGATTTGGTACTTTTCATGGCACACAAGAGCTTCCTAATTATTGCTAGTTGATTGAGAAACTGTCATTGGTAGAATGCCATTTACATATCAATCAGTGTTTAAGTCCAGTGCCTATAGGGAGAAAGTTTTCCTTTCTCCAACTTGCTTTGTTAAAAAAACAACAACAACAAAAACCACTACACTGTAATATCCTATGATATTATTTCACATTTTTAATACAAGTTAACTCTTGAACGGATCTATTTTTGTAATGGAGTGCTGGACTTGATGTCTAAAGATCTGAGTTTAAGTCTCACCTCAGCTGCTTACTAGCTTAGTAATGTGACCACGAGCAAGTAAATTAACTTTTCCAAGTTTGTTTCCCCATCTATAAAATGAAGATAATTCTTGCATCTCTACCTCACAGGGTTGTTGTAGAAGGCTTTGTTAACTTTAAAGTATTATACAACTATGAGTAGCTTATTAATAATAATAATAATTAAAGAGTTGTTAAAAAGCCAATGACATCTACTTAACCAGTAGTAATTGAATTAAAGAATGTTGTATCAGACTCAAGATTACTTGTTTTGCCCATTGGTTTGCCTTTTCAAAGCCAACATGTAATGATAAAATGTATGATTTTTTAATGGAGGAGGGGGTGATGTTCCTTAGAGGTTGTGCACCAGATCATCCTGGCCTTTCCTCATAATCCCTCTTTTTCCTACTCTGATTGCATCTAAGCTCCCAGCTCTAAATCTTTGACCCTCTGATGCTGTGTCTAGCACATCTTGGGCACTCAGTATATGTTAGCTGAATTACAGTGAGGTATATATAAAATTTTATTACAATATGAAGAAATTTTGAGGTTCTTGTATTTAGTTGGATAAAAATTTCACTCTTCTTGGGTAGTTTTGAGGTTGTGGATTTGAATCCTAACTCTCCCACTTAATAGCTTTTTGGAGGAGTCACTTTTCTTACTTACTTATCTGTCTGAGGTCCCTATCAATTCTAACATTCACTAAGCATTGTATATGTAATATTTAGATTATTCAGACATTCATATTTTCTTTCAGTAATTATACTCCTTTCATCTTTAAGCTTTTACATTAGACTTCAAACCTTGGAATTAAGTTTGCTATTTTCACGGCTTAGTCTTCAGTTGAATAAAAGTATTGCCTTTGGATTCTGGGGGAAAAAGGATTATATGTGATAGTTCTTTATATAGTCCATCCAATTTTTGCCCCAGGAATACAAGTTTTCTTTCTAGGCTAATTAGACCAACTTAAACTTTTGTTCTTCTAAATTAAAAAAAATTAAATTAAATTTTAAAAAATTAAAATAAAAAATTACTTATTTGCTCCTTCCACCCCGCTCTCCTATTAAGCAAATAAAAACATAATGGTCCAATAAAACAGATTCCCACAGTAGCCAAGTCTAAAAATATGTGTCTCTTTCTGCCTTTTCAAGTTTATCACCTCTTTTAGGAGAGCCTTTCTAAGTTGTTTTTCTCTGTAATATTGTTGTCATTATATAAATTATTTTTCTAGTTCTCACTTCACACTGTTTATAAAGATCTCAGTTTCCTCTAAAATGCTCCATTTCATCATTTCTTATGGCATAATAATATTCCATTACATTCATATGCCACAATTTTGTTTAGCTTTTTTGCCAATAGGGCTATCCCTTAGTTTCTAGTTTTTGACTATGATAAAAAAAGCTGCTATAAATATTTTTGTACATATAAGGCCTTTTTTCTTTTAATTTATTTATTTGGGGGTATGGTATAAGTTCACAGTTCTAACAGTGTATCAATGCATCTGTTTTTACCATGTCCCTTCTAGTGTTTGTGACCCTCCAATTATTTTTTAATATTGCCTTTATTTGAATATAATTAATATTTATTGAATGTAGTTTTTATTTCACTGTGACCAAATGTAAAATATTTCTTTAATATTTGTGCTTTTTTGAATATGTTGTCAGCATTTTTCTGTCTTAATAGATGGTTATTTTTCTAAAGGCACTAGAGAAAAAAGTATATTCCTTTCTATTCCAATTTAGTAGTCATTAGAGGTCTATCACGTCTAACCTTTCTACAATTCCATTCAGGTCCATAATTTCTTTTTTTAAAATTAGAATTTTGTTTGTCTAGGTAGGAAAGCTGTTCGTGACCCTATTTAAGCTATCATGTTTTTTTTTTGTCTCTAATCTCTTTTTCTTGTTTGTTTTCACTGTTTTAATAAATATCTTTTAGCTCTTGAAAATTCCATCCCTTGGATATCAAATATTCATGTGAGATGAGATCTTTTCTTCCCTTCTTGCCTTTCATACCACCCTTTATACTTTCTTTCTGGACTTTTACTCACCATCCCCACCACATACACACACATACATACATAAATATATATATATATATATAAGTAATATTAAAGGCAACTTCTGTCTTGCCCAGTTAAATCTTTATGCACTTCCATTTATCATGATTTAAAAAATTTTTTTAGAGTGCAGTAACGGACCTTTATTCAGTGGTGAGAAATTAGATGAAGACAATAAAAAAAATTCTCATTTTTACTGTTATTTTTTATTTCTAATGATTAATTTTAGAATATCCATGTCCCCTCTTGCCCAGTGTCATTCTTTTAAAAATTTAAAAAAAAAGAGAAAAAAGGCAATTCAGTAAAACAAATCAAAATTTGTTCAAGATTTCACATCTATAATTCTTTCTTTTTTTTTTTTAACACATCTTCTGTCTTAGCTTCTGTTTTAGTATCAATTCTTAGACAGAACAGCAGCAAGAGCTTGGCAATCATTGTTAAGAGATGTATCGAAGATCACACAACTAGGAAGTGTCTGAGGTCAAATTTGAACCCAAGCCCTGCTGACTCTAGGTCTGGCACTCTATCTACAGTGCTACATAGCACTTTCTGCACATTTATAATTTTTGACCACTTGCAATGAAGGGAAAAAGGGATGTAATCTCAACACGTGTCTTGGGCAAGATAATTATGTAGTATTAGTTTTTTTACGTTTTATTATCATCATGTTTATCAGTGATGTCAAAAGATATGAAGGCCACTAATCTGTTCCTCTTGGGAATTTATGTAATATTTGTTTTAATGTGTTTTTATTTATTTTGTTAAATATTTCCCAATTATGCTTTCCCCCCCAATTATTTTAATCTGGTTCAGTTACTGGGGAGTGTTGTGGACTTCATATTTGATACCTGTGGGATATGTTGTTTTCCTGGTTCTGTTAATTTTACTTATTTTAGAGGGGTTGAGTTTGAACAGGTCAACTGTTTACTACTTATGTGACTTTGAGAAGTACTTAACCTCTCTGCTTCAGTTCTTTCATCAGCTGAAAAATTTAGGATGTTGGACTAAATGGTCTCCAATATCCTAATTCCAGTTTTAGATATATCATGCTATTCTCTTTTCCCCTTCCCAGAGAATCATCTCTTATAATAAAGAATAACAAAGAAAATTCTGTCTACTAGCTTTGCAAAGAAAGGAGATGTACCTTCTCATATCTCTTATTAGGGTACAAACTTAGTTATGATATTTTCACAGCTTTTGGTTTCAGTTTTGTTGCTGTTCTTTCCATTTATATTGTAATTATTGTGCTTGTTTCCCCAATTTCACACTTTATTTTGCATATTTCCCCATATTTTTCTGAATTCATCATGTTCATCTTTTCCTATAGCACAGCCCTTTTTCATTATATCTATATACTACAACTTGTACAGGGGAATGGTTAATCCCCCAATTTATGGGCATCTACTTTGTTTCTAGTTCTTTACAAACACAGAAATATTGCTGTGAATATTTTATTGTTTGTGGGACTTTTGCTTTTGATCTTATTATTAACTCTATGAAAAATTCTGAGAGAATCACTACCAGTGTTCAAGCAAGGGCTGGTCGACTTTCAGGGAAAGAGAGGGCTTTTTTTTTTTTTTTGGGGGGAAAGAAACTGGACAAGATGGCTTCTAAATCTTCCACTTCCAAGATGTAGAGATTATTAATTATTATTCACAATTACATATCAAATGGTGGTTTATAAAAATCTTTATGTAGTATCTCTTATGAACCATATATTAGCACAATGAAATAGATGCTATTATTTCCAAATCAACAGGTGAAATTGAAGCTCATAGAGGTTAAGGGATTTGTCTACCATCACTCATGTAGTGAGGTCTTGAGGCAGGTCTGATCTAGGTTTTTCTGGCTCCAAGTCTGACATTCTCTTCATCATGCTACATTATTTTTCCACACACTTTACATTGATAGTTTAACCTGAAAACTTTGGACTTCTAGCAAAGGATCCTCTATAAATCACAATTACCTTATGGTGATTAGGGATATTTTGCTATATTTTCAGATGAAATAATCTTATGTAAAACTAGATCTGGAAAAATGTTAATGCACTTCCCTGATATATGACATCATTTACTTTAAAGTATGTGACAAGGAAATCACTTTAAAAGACTGACATATATTAATTTAAGGACGCCAAGGAATTCAGTTATGTAATTCCTAAATGAAAACTCAAGTCAGCAGTCAACCTTTTATGGAGTTTAATTACAAACAGGATGAAGAAAGGTATTAGAGATAGAGAGAGAGAGGGAGAGAGAAAAGGGGAGAGAAGGGAATAGGGCTTAAATACCCCTTCTGTTTAGGCTGGGCCAAAAGGCCCAAGCCCTTAGATAGCTGGGGCAAAGAAAGGAGATCAGTCCCTATTACTCACGTGACCAAAATGGAGAAACAGTCTCAGGGGCCTCCACCTCCAGCTTCCTTCAGAGCCAACTCTCAAAGCACCACCTCTCCAACCAACCACCCTCAGTCCTCAGACCCCTCTATCTTTAAGGAACCCATCCAAGTTCCCTCCCCTCAGTTCTCACATCTACCAATCACTGTCCATGTCTTCCCTGTGCCATTGGTGGCTCTAGCTTAACCCAGGACCGCCCAGAGGTCTGTGGCTTTGCACATGTCTGTTGAAGGTCATATTCTCAAATAATTAAATCTTGATCCTTTGCTACAGCCCTTCCTAAATCCTGTTACCCTGAGTAGGGTAGAGATTGGAATAATTAAATTTTGATCTATGCTGCAGCCCTTCCTAAATCCTGTTAGGACTGAGTAGGGTGGAGATTGTAATTTCCAAGACCTGGTTCTGTCATTCCAAGTATCTCTATTGTATCAATTCTAAAATCAATCATGACTCAAAGAACTTCTTGTTCTATGCTTAAGCCTTCAAAGCCCTTTCCATTGTTCAGCAAAAGGTTTCTGTCCTAAAGTAATCTTAAGAAGGGAGGAGGAGGAACCTCCCATGCCAATGGGGTTCACATTCCAATAGAGTTCCCACTATCAATAGGAAATTTTTCAAGTATGAAATTTCCCAATGGTGAAATTTCCAACATTTATAAGTCTAAGAAATTTTAAGGTTTACAAGTATCAATTCTAGAAACATTTTTAATTAAGTGAACCAAAACCCAGCAATTTAGAGCTAAAAGGATTGTTAGAAATAATGTAATCCAACCATTTCATTTTAAATATCAGGAAACTCCAGAGCTACCTATGGGTAGAGCCCAATCTCTCCTTGTTTTTGTAGATTCTCAAAGTTGTGAGACCTCAGTGATCATCTAGATCAACATAGACTTGAAGAGGTCTTAATTTAACCAACAAGTGGTCCTCTAGCCCCTGCTTTGAGACTTCCACTAAGGAGGAAGCTACTGCTTCCCAAGGCACCCCAACTTGTTTTTAGACAACTCTTGATTCTTAACAGGTTTTTATTGTCACTTTGTCAGTTTAATATCCTTGTCAGAAAAAGAACTGAGGTTACTTTGGCATGATATATTTTGATGAAACCGTGTTTTCTTTTAATAATCACCTCTTCCCTTATAAGAGTTATATTAGTCTTGCTTTTAGAATTTTTGTGGGTCTATTGTGTGTGTATGTACAGGCATTCATGTAAATAAACTGAAGTTGAAATAAAATTCAATTTGACTTTCAGAGTGTTTTAACATTGTTAATTGAGTCCCTTTGTTTTTACAATTAAAAAAGGAAGCCAATAGTTTCAGTTTTAAAAAATAACTCATTAAATACAAAATTTAGAATTCCATGTTATTTCATAGTGATAGGTAAAAATTAACAGTCCCATCTTAATAATATAATTAATAATTAATAATATAATTTTTTCATTTTCCAAATGAAAAAAATTCAGGAAATCTTTTCTTGTAATTTCCCCCATATTAATTTAAACTTTGAGTCTTTTCTTCAGAAGAGCTTGAGTGCTTTATTTGAGTAGTTATAGACTTCATTTAGAATAAAGAAAAATCATTGGTTAATTTCACCTAGCAATGGTAAGTTGTCTTTCATTTATTGTTAATCATAGGAAGAGGGGAAAAGATTGTGGGAAGAAATAGCATGTTTGGTAGGGTCCATTTGATACTTGTCAGTATGTAAAAGTAAGCATATTAGTAGATAGATTTTTTAAAATTAAAATTGTCTATAGTTGATTGCTTTAGAAATGCCTTCAAAAAAGAATAATTTACCATCTTTGTGGTAAATTTTGGCAATTTATGAATTTGTGCAATTTTGTCAGGAAGTGAATGATGTTATATTTTTATTTCCTTAAGACTCTATAGAAATATCTCCATTGATTTACCGCATGGTTGACCTATATTCTTTGATATAAATTATCTGATGACATCTCAAGGTCAGTTTGTATTCTCTTGTGCTATTTACCTGCATCCTAGGAAATCTTCCTTAAAGTAATTTTTTTTGGTTTGGTTTTGAGATTACTATTTCTATATTGCAGATAATGAAGTGACTGATTCCATTGAGATACATTTCATCTCTTAAATAATGATGATAAGGGTGAGATCATGTTGGGGGCTACCTAAATGCTCCATTGTACCCTGTTCTTCCAGTGCTCTCTAGGAATTATAAGACAATAACACCCTTAGCAATAATGGTAGCCAGGGAGGTACCAGTGTGACTTGGCCTTTCTCTTTTCTTTCCGTAGTTTTTACTTGGCATCCACTTGGCTTTTGGCGAATTGTGAAACTATACCTACTTGTCAAAGAGAATTTACACCAGATACTTTATATATTCATTTTTCTTTTGTTCCAACATACATGTCATGCCTAGATTATCTACCAATCTAGTTTACATGTAGCCATTAAAAAAAAACAACAACAACCCTTAACTGCTCTTCTGCTTTGGAACTGATACTTAATATCAATTCTAAGATAGAAAGTCAGGGTTTTAAAAAAATGGATGGTAGGCAGTTGGAATTAAGTGACTTGCCCAGGGTCATACTGCTAAGGAGTGCCCAAGGCCAGATTTTAACTCAGAACCTCCTCCCATCTCTAGATCTGGCTCTCTATCCATTGTACCACCTAACTACCCCTGTGTGTCCATTTTCAAGCCTAAACTGTTCTGAAAGAAGAAAGGATAAATACTATAGAAGCATTTTGAGAGTATTATTTTAAAAAATGAGATCCTTGCAAAAGGGGAGAAAATAACTCTTAAGTATGCACTGTTATATAAACAGTTATATAAAATTACCATATTAAAAAGTGCTTACTGTGAAAGGTTAAAAAAAAAAAGCCATTTCTTTCAATTCAAAAAAAGATTTTTTTTTTTTTTAGGGGGCAGCTTGGTGGCTTAGTGGTTTGAGAACCATTATTGCCTAGCCTTTACCAGTCTTCTGCCTTGGAACCAATGCAATATTGATTCTAAGATGGAAGGTAAGGGGTAAAACATTTTCTGTCATTACTGCCTTCTAAGTCTTTTTTTTGTTATTATTTATTGAACATTTAAAGAATACTTAGAAGCTAAGCTCAGGTTTTATACAAACCAGATTTGGAGGCAAAAAGTACAACCTATAATTTGAACCTATATGGTAAATTAAGACTAATATTATTTTAATCAGCCCAAATCAGCCATCTCACATTACACTCTCTACTGAGAATACAAGAAAAAATGCTATTTCAAAAATGTTTACTCAATCAAAACAAGTTTCTTCATTGGCCAGGTGCAAAAAACCATGATTTCCTCATTCTGTATTCCGAGTTCTTCATCCTTCTAGCCATAGAAGGGTAGCATGTTTCATTATTAGTCCCCTGGAATCTTGGTTGGCCATTATAAAGATAAGAATTCAACACAAGAGTGTCTGCCATATTTATGTATATGATAACTTGTTTAACCATTCCCCAATTTATGGCCACCATCTTAGATTACCATTCTTTGCCATCTCAAAAAGCACTATAAATATTTTTGTATGTCCTTAGTTGGTTTTGCTTAAGACTAATCTCTCCCTTAATCTACATTCCTTCTAATTTCCCTTCCTCCGTCTCTCCTTTCTTGTTGAATGAAATATATTTCTGTACCTGCTTCTGTGTGTTTTCTTCCCTCTTTTGACTAGTTTGGATGAAAGTGAGGTTTAAGTATCATGGTGGTCATAATAGCAAAGAAAGATCTTTGGTGGGGAGGGGTTGGTGAGGATCTTTTTTTAAGAGATAAATTTTATTGCTATCTTTTTTGTCATGCCTAGATTTTCCCCTGTATCCATCCCTTTTCTTCTCCTAGAGTGCCATTCCATATAACAGATAATTTAAAAATATAAAAACAAGGCAGCAAAACCCAATAATAACACATCAATTCAATGAAACAATCTAAAGATATATGTGGTATAACTTTATAGGTTGATCTCCTTCCACCCCTGCCAATGAGTGGGGGGAAATGTCTCTTCATATTTGTTTTTTCTGATCTTGTAACATTCATTTTTTATTCTTTTCTGGTAGAGGTTCTTTCAGTTTGCTTTGTTGTAGTAATTTTATATATTGCTTTCTTGACTCAGCTTTTTTCACTCCTTTGTATTAATTCATATAAGACTTTGTATGTTTTGTCTTTTTTTCACATTCATTCATTCATTCATTCATTTTTCATTTTTTTAAAAAACCCTTACCTTCTGTTTTAGAATCAATACTGTGTAGTGGTTCCAAGACAGAAGAGCAGTAAGGGCTAGGCAATGGTGGTTAATTGACTTGCCCAGGGTCACTCAACAAGGAAGTGTTTGAGGTTACATTTGAATCCAGGATATCCCATCTCTAGGCCTGACTCTCAATCCACTTGAGCTACCTTCTTGACCCACATTCATTGTTTCTTATGGGGCAGTGATATTCCCTTTTATTTATGTTCTACAATAAATTTAGCTATTTCCCCATATACGAACATATACTTTGTTTCTAGTTCTTTTCTACAACAAAAATATTTTGCTTTATATGGAGATTTTATTATTATTTTTTAAATCAGTGATCTCCTTTGGGGTAGGTAAATGCCTAGCATTGGAAACTCTGGGTCACAGTACCTGGCTATATTACTTTATTTATATAATTTCAAATTGCATTCCATAATGATTATACTAATTCCCAGCTCCATAAATAGGATACTAGGGTGCTTATTTCCCCACCACATTGACTCCCATCTTTTGTCATTTTTATCAGTTAGTTGGGTGTGAGGTGGTCAGGGTTGTTTTGATTTGCCTTTCTCCTGTTATTGGTGTTTTGGAGCATTTTTTAATGTGATGAAGAATAACCTGCAATTCTTTTGAGAATTGTTTATTCATACCCTTTGATGAGGTACAGTGTAGGGCTTGTTTTCAGGGGGCTAGGAAGGAGCCAATGGATAGGGAGAGATTGAAACTGAGAAGGGATGATAATGGGGGACAGTCTGCTTAGAAGTCAGGAGGGATCTTGGGTGTATATATAGAGGTTTGCCTTGTCTAGGAGAGGGAAGGCCTCTTGATGCCTTGCTTGTACCCTACAAAGACTACATTTGGTTTACCTTTAAAACCAGATTTAGGACTAAATGTAATGTGCTTTGCCATCTCCTTGCCCTGAACTCTAAAATTAGCAGATTACAAAGTTTTTTATTCCTCCATGAAAGATAGAAAATCTTTAAAGTACAACTGGGAGAAATAAGTTAACTGGAACTCATTCATGGTAATTCTCTAATCACACACTCTAATAACTAATCAACAAACAAATGATATATCATTCTCACTGTCCTCAATATATAGTAGTTTTTATGAGCAGTCTGGGGAACCTGTTAAGAGGATCCATAAAGTAAAAATTATTGTCATAATAGCACTAAGACATTTTAATTTCTAACAGGGTAAATATCGATAATATTACTCACATAAACAAAAGCTCTTGTGGGGTTCTTGATGATTTTTAAGAGTGTAAATTGTTCCTGAAACCAAAAAGTTTGAAAACCCACTGTGTATGATCTTGTATGATACTGAGGAACAGGAGAAGAATGAAAGTGTGCTGTCTTATAGTAGCAGCTTACATTTACATTAATTTCTCTTTAAAAGTTGGTGATTTCCTTATGACACCCCCTGTGGGGTAAGTAGGCTGGTATACAGATGAGATATCTGAGGTTCAGACAGTTTAAATGCCTTGCTCTGGATCATACAACTAATAAGCATTGCAGTTGATTCCAACTTAGCTTCTCTAATTAGTAGTCTTTCTACCACACTGCAGGAAAAAGAGACTGAAAAAGAAACAACTTAGATTAAAAAAAAAAGGTCTATTAACAAAAATTTATCAGACATCTATTAAATGCCAATAAATGCTCTAGAGGTACAGATACAAAGAATGAAACAATCTGTGTAATCAGTGATTTTTGTCCTTTATACAAGTTACTTTCCTTTTATAAAAATAATTTCATTGATATCTTTTTTATCACTAAAATTTTTCTAGTGTCTTCCCCCTTAATCCCTGAGAGCCCATATAACAATATTTTTATAGACTAAAAAGGACTCCCCCTCACCCCCCGGGCAAAATAAAAATACTTTGAAAAAGTCTGAAAACATGCTAGTTATCATGCCCTTGGGATCCTCCATCTCTGCAAAGGAATGGAGGAACAATATCTTCTTATAGCTCTTCTTTTGGGGCATGCTTGTTTATAGTACTTGTTATTTAACTATTTCTCCTTTCTTCTCGACAAAGAAAAAGTCAACTCAAACCAGTTACCTGGTGATTCTGTATGAAGCTGCATACCCCACACCTGGAGTCTACCATCTTACTACTGTAGTAAGCAAAGAAAGAGTGCAAAATGATTGGCAGGAGCATGTGACACAGAATCACATGAGAGCCTGGGTTAAGATTCCAAGGGGGTTGTGGTCCCTACTGAAACCAGACTTCTTGCTGAAGCTTTTGGAGGTAGCTGTGATTTCCACCTTTCTCTCACAAACTGAGTCCAGAAATGGGCCAAGATCCCAGAGGTAAAGTCCAAATTAGGTCCAGTAGAGATTTGATGGATCTTTCTTTGGTCTTCAATCTAGCTGCCAGCAGCCTGTTTAAGTCTCTCTCTCTTCAAGCTGGTATCTCACAAAGGGCCAAATATCTTGTATCTATAAGATAGGTGGAAATCACAGCTACCTCCAAAAGCTTCAGCAAGAAGTCTGGTTTCAGTTAGGACCATAATCCCCTTGGAATCTTGACCCAGGCTCTCATGTGATTCTGTGTCACATGCTCCTGCCAATCATTTTGCAGACCTTTGCTTACTATAGTCCATCCTCTTGCACAAAGACCAAATTGTGTTGAAAACACTATTTTGGCATTTGTGCACAATCTAAAATGCTTAATAATTACCTAAACTAAGATATCTACCCAAAATATCAAACAACCTACACTCAACTATCTTAATCTTAACTAATACTAACCTATTCTAGGGAATTTAATAAGGAAAAAAGAAAAGGAATTAAATAATGAACAAGTACAAATGTCAAACAGAAGTAAAAGCAAAACAAGCAAATAACATCAAAACAAAAGATGAATATAACTTCCATGCAAACATCAAACTCAAAATGCTACTTTTATCAGCTAATACAGAATATTGTACTACTCTTGTACTACATTAACATCTAACTTACAGAAAAAATTTTGAAAATTACAATAAATACAACATTGTATAAGTTTTACCTTGAAAATCAAACCAAACCTTAAACTCGCTTATGCAAATACATGTAATAAGTTATAAATGTACATAATTTACATAATATATACATATAGTACTTACATACAATATATATGCATGCTATATATATGCATATACATATACACTTCATATTTACACATATATACATATACTATAATACAATTAATTTATAATCCTATTATACATACTATTTACATATGTTTACATTATGTATTTACAATTTTGTTTGATCTGTGATGTCATGTTATTTGTGTTGTATAATATATGATGTAGTACAAGTCAGTATCTAATTTTCTATCTACTTAATCTTACCTAATTCCTGTCTTCAAAATTCTTCTAACTAGATTTCTATTCTTAAACTAAATCTAAGTATCTAACCACATTCTGTTAGTAACTAATTTATCTATAGCTAATTATAACAATGTTAGTACCCTAACTATATATTGTTTCACTCATTTAAGTAGTGATTCAATGTAACCTAACCATGTTTATATTTTGGTATGTTGTTACTTTTGCTATGTTATGTTGTTTTGCTAGTGTAATGTCAGTGTTACTGTTATGTTAATATTATACTACTGTTGCTTGCAATATACTACTCTACTCAGAGGTGGGAAGCATGCCTTCTCATTGACTAATCCTCTGGAACAATGAGTGGCCTTCATATATGTAGAAAAGGCAAACTTAAGATGCTTTATAATCCTGGGTTTTGTTTGGCTCCATAGGAAAATATCTGCTGCCCACTATTGTTTAAAAAAAAAAAATAAAAGGAAAGAGATGTAGTCTAGAGGGGAGGCTTGGGCTCCGAGGTATGGAGAAGGGGAAGGAGAGGAGAACCCCTACTCCACCAAGCGGGGTCCAGGGGAGACAGCAGCTGTAACGGGTTAGCTCAGAGAGAGGAGAGGGGGTTTGAAGATTTCCCCCCTTCTGCCTTCCCTCTTTAGCTAAAGCTGCTCTCCCCAATTTGCTCTTGTCCCTCTTGTCCCCCTCTGCTACTCAAGACCCAAAAGGTCTTCCCTTGATTCATTCACTCACACCCAGCTTGGGGAATAGATAACTTTTTAATGTTAATCCAATGAGGTACTACAAAAGGAAATAATGGGCAGGGAAGAATGGGAAAAGGAAAGTGGGAAAAAGTCGTCCCTGTCTCTAAACTCTTTTTCTCCCTCCTTGAGTTTGGAGGGGAACTCAAGGCTTGGCAACCTGAGCCCCCTGAGAGAAAGTCAGGTTGACTCACCCCTGGGCACCAGGAGCTGAGGTAATGTCTGCTCAGGTTTCTCCTCAGAAAATCCCTTCAATTTGGAAGTGTTGGGGGGAAAGATTTCCAAGTCACCAGCAGGAAAAGTAGGTAACCCGCAGGAGAAAGTCTTTATCCACCTTGTCTCAGGACAGAGAGACTCTCACTGCTCTCCAGCCAGAATCTTCTCTCCTCAGGATTCCATTCCTGGGGCCCCTCCCCCTTCAAGGTGATCAGTTTCATATACTCTTCAGTCTGGCACTTTTTCTTTAGTGCCAGCCTCTATTGTATTAATTTTGATTTTAGGCTCATTTAATTTGGGACATGCCTAGAAAAATATAGGCACTGTACACTTTGGGATCATAGGTCTAAAGCTGGAAGGAACCTCAGACCCCATAAAGTTCAGTTTGGTCTAAGAGCTCATTTTATAGATGAGGACATTGGTGAACCCTAGAGGTGAAATGATTTGTTAAAGATCACAAGATGGTAAAACTGGGATTTAAGCAGCTGATGGCACAGTGGATAGAGTGCTGGATATGAAATAAAGAAGTAGAGTTCAAATGTGAATCTATAAGTACTTAGTGGCTATGTGATCTTGGGCAAATTCTATAATGCCTGTTTCAGTTTCTTTTTCTGTAAAATGGGGATAATAATAGCACCTATCTCCCAAGGTCACATGAAGATTAAATGAGATGATAATTTTAAAGCACTTAGCACAGGGCCTGGTACATACTAGAGACTAGAAATATTAGCTATTATTATTAATGAACCTGAGATTTGACTATAGATCCACCATTCTTCCTACTAGGAGGCTGATATTACTAGTAGAGGCAGTTAGGTGGCCCAGTGCACAGAGGGATGAAATTGGTGTCAGGAAGACCTGAGTTTTAATACAATCTCAGATACATAGGCCCTTGGCAAGACATTTATCTTCTGCCTCAATTTCCTTATCTGTAAAATGGAGATAATAGTAGAACCTACCTTCCAGGGTTGTTGTGAAGATCAAATGAGATATTATTTTAAAAGTACTTTGCAAACTTAAAGTGCTTAATAAATAATAGTTATTTTTTACCTACTTGGTATTAGGTATTTTTTTCTCTTTGCTTCCATTTCATGAACCTGATGAATCTCCTTTGAAATATGTATAAAATAGCTTCTCAGTTAAATTAATTCTTTTAAATTTATGTATTTATCTTAATACACATATGAAGTCTTGGTTGTCAAATCTTAAAAAGACTGTTAGCTTTTCCTTTCAAAAAGCAATCCATTCATTTAATAAGCATTTAAAGTGTGTAATATACATATGACCATAGTTGATGAGCTTGGTATTGTGAAAAGAGGAACAAATTTGTTGCTTGAGAAAACCGAGTTCAATTCTTAGCTTTGCTGTTTACTCTCACTGTGACCTTGGAAACTAATTTCATTGTTAGATGTTATTTATGCCAATAAAAAAATGAAGAAATCTCAAAATATTAATGGAGTATAGTTTTCCCTAAAATTGTTTTCCTTCATTTTAATATTAAACTTTTTATGTTTTATATAACATGTAGAGCCATATTAGTAAGGCTCTTTTATTTAAAAAAAAAATGGTGTTCTGTTATTTACTTGCTATTATTACCCCATCCCTATTTTTGAGATCTCTGCAGACAATCTCCGAGGACTAAATTACATAGGCCCCTGGGAAGTATAGCTTTGCTGTTTGTTTTTTTCAGTTGTATCTGACCATTCTTGACTCCCATTTGGGGTTTCTTTGCCAAAGATATTGGAGTGGTTTTCCATTTCCTTTTCCATCTCATTTAATAGATGAGGAAGGCTTGTACAACTAGAAAGTGCTTGAGGTCAGATTTGAACTAAGGAAGATGCCTTCCTGACTCCAAGACCAGTGCTATATCTACTGTGTAACATTTAAAGTAGTGGTTGGCTTAAATTGTACAGATAAAAGAGTGGTTGCTTTAAACTGTGACTGCAAAGATGTTTTTTATATAAAAAATAAAGTGGTCACCAGGGAAAAATTCCCAAATATGAAATATACCCAAGTCAGCTGGGTTTTTATGGAGATTTTAATTAATACAAATAAGGAATTAATGAAAGAGAGTAAGAGGAAACAATGAGAAAATAGACAGGCTGGCCTAGGCCAGCCTAAGTTTTTAAGCCTTTAAGAGAGAGATCAGTCAGTCTTTTATCCACTCACCATAAGATTTTTCCCAAGCAAGATTCTAGTGTTCAGAGAGACACCAGTTCAGCTTTGGCCAGCTCAATCTCCAGAGAGAGTTCTCTGAGAGAGAGAGTCCTTTTTTTAAAGAGAATTTTCTCCTATGTCACCTCCCCTAAGTTCTCACATCTACCAATCACAGTAGACGTTTTCCAAAGGACAGACCATTCTTAATTCACACCTGAGTAGACTAAACTTTTGAGTAATTCACACCTGAGTAGACTAAAACCTCTGAGTAAGTTCTCACCTCTTTGCCACTTGCAAGTTTACAAGTTGCCCTGGCGACCTTTATAGGTACTTAGCACCCTTTTGTATTAGATCTAAAAATAGTTACAGTTTAAGAGCTTTTGCCTTACTATAAGTATGGGTTAAGTATTTTTCATTGTTCAGCAAGGAGTTTACAACTTTATCTTCTCCTAAGGCATGCTTAAGTATGGGTGAAGTAGAGTTCCCACATTCCTGATCAAGTACCTTCATTGTTTAAATGGGGAATGGTCTTAACCAAATCTTATGAAGTAGGGTCTGAGAATTTTTAAGATTCACAACTGTCACCTAAAATTATTTCATGGTACAGTAAATATGATAACCATCACTCTGACATAGTTGATATTGCTTTTTATTCTCCTGAGCCATAATCATGATTTTTTAAAAAAAAATTAGGTATTATCCTGGACATCTTTAATTGCTTTGTTCTGGATTTAGAAGGACACACATAATATGATTCACCTTTGTGAATGAGACATAGAATATATAATATTCTCTTGTAGCACTTTTTCTCGCAACAAATCTAAGTGTTCATAATTGCCGTTTGACTGCCTAGGGAGTATGCAATTTGGCTCAGTATTAGAATAGTAATCTCAGCTCCCAGATTAATTGGGAATTTTATAAATATGTGGAAGTATCTCAGAAATCCTTTTTTGTAACCCATCTTTACTTGAGTAGTTGTTATTCCTTAGTGTGCCCCTCCTCCCTCTTACCAAGAGCTATATAAAAATAAATGTTATTTTCCATTGCTTTCTATCTAAAGTTTGATGAAATCTATTCTACTTTAAATCTAGGATCAGCATAATCCCAGATCAATAGACAAACATTTAAATCTGATCAAATCTCTGTGGGGTTAGGAGGTGTTAGTTTCCTTGTCTAGTAATCTATTCTTTTGTACCTCTTTCTCCTTTCTGGTGTTTTCTTTTTGATGTCTCATTACTTCTTTTATTTATTTTAAATTTATTTTTATTTTTTTAAACCCTTACCTTCCGTCTTAGAATCAATACTATGCATTGGTTCCAAGGCAGAAGAGTGGTAAGGGCTAGGCAATGGGGGTTAAATGACTTGCCCAGGGTCATATAGCTGGAAAATGTCTGAGGTTAGATTTGAACCCAGGACCTCCTGTCTCTGGGCCTGGCTCTCAATCCACTGAGCCACCCAGCTGCCCTCTGTAAATCTTGAAATTTCTCAGACTTGTGAATGTTAAAAATTTCCACATTGAGGAATCCTCCATTGGAACAAATTCCCTACTGGGAAACATTATCCATTTTGATGTGAGAACTCGCCAGGATCAGAAATGGGAGGACCTCTACTCCACCCGTACTTAAGACTGCTTTAGGGGAGAAAACTCCTTTCTAAACAATGAAAGTACTTGGACCCATGCTTATAATAAGGCAAGGAGTTCTTTGAGCCATGCCTGTTTTTTAGAATTGATACAATGAGATGCTAGGTACCTAAAAGGGTCGGGCAAGTTTTCTCTTAATGAGATTAGTTGACTCAGCTGTGTTTTCATTGGTTCAGACTTACTGAGATTAGTCGACACAGTAGCATTTTTTCTGGTTCAGATTTACTGAGGAGATTAGTCGACTTAGCAGGAATTCAGATGGGCAGTCCTTTGGAAAATGTCTACAGTGATTGGTAGATGTAAGGACTTAGGGGAGGTGACATAGGAGAAAAACCCCTATATAAGAAAAAGCAGGATCTCTTGAAAAAAAAAAATCCTTTTGGAGGATCTCTGATGAGGATCGCTTGGGAAGAATCTCTTGAGAGAGGTTCTGGAGAAGGGAAGATCTTGGAGGACAATCTCTAAGGAGGTCTCGCTGGAGCTCCTCTGAGGGGACTCTGACCCTCTGGAGGCTCTGGAGAGAGGCCCTTTGGAATAGTCTCTGGCTGGAAGGCTCTTTAAGGAGGACTCTGGCTGGAACTCTCTCTGGTGAAGTCAGCTGAGATGGAGCTGGCCTGGTGTCACTAGAATCCTTGCTTAGACAGACCTTGTGGTGAGTATTAAAAGACAGACTGACTGATCTCTCTCTCTTAAGACTCAGGTCTAAGCCATGTTGGCTTAAGGCCCTTCATACTTATTTCCTTTTTCTATCTTTCTCTCTTTTCTTTAATTCCACATTTGTATTAATTAAAATCTCTATAAAACCCAGTTGACTTGGGTATTTGAATAATTGGGAATATTTCCCTGGCGACCACCTTATATTTGATTTAAAAACCAAGACACTAGTGAAACATATTTTCTGCGGTCAAATTTACTCACCCTCTCATATCTATCACAATTTATATCTTCCACCATTTTAACTCACTACAGTTTACAACATCACTCTTTTAACTGTTACAGTTTAAGGCCTTCAACCATTTTAAATCTAACACCTCTCATTACTTCTTTTTAAAAAATAGATTTCCTTAATTTCTTTTGTTTGTGTATCATCTCAGCTTGATCTAATAACAGGATACAGTTTTGTCTCCTTAACAGCTCCGACAAAAAGTTAGGTTGTAAGCAAGTTTCAAATGAATAACTATAATATAATTTTTTGTGACTTTAATCAGTTTTCTTAGAAGCAGGTCCTTATATTTGGACATTGCATGTATATATACTTACCTTGATAATAATAGATGACATCTGTATGATATTTTGTATGTAAAGTGCTTTAGAAATATTATCTCATTTGATTCTCATAAAAACCTTGGGAGATAAGGGTTATTATTATCCCTTTTTTTACAGGTGAGGAAACTTAGGCCAACAAAGGTTAAGTGACTTGCCTAGGGTCACATAATTCTTAAGGTCTGAGGCCACATTTCTACTCTTCCTGATTCCAGATCTAATGCTCTTACCTACTGTAGTACCTGGCTACCTTTAGAAAATGCATATATTTATTTTGTACCTGACTTGATATTTTTATTGGTCTGGGTGGGTTGGGGAGATTCCTTGTGAGGAAGCTGCCTTTATAAATGCAAGTCAGTACCTACTCTGACACCAGTCCTCTCTTAGAGAGTGCCTGGGGGCACTGAGAGGTATGTGTCAAAGGCAAGAATCATATACTCCGGTCTTTCTGACTCTAAGACCAGTACTCTATTTGTTAGGCCATGTTACCTCTTTTGAAAATTCATATACACAGGAATGTGGCAAAATTGGGACACTTAATATACTGCTGGTGGAGTTGTGAATTGGTCCAATCCTGCTGGAGGGCAATTTGGAACTATACCCAAAGGGCTTTAAAAGAATGCTTGCCCTTTGATCCAGCCATACCACTGCTGAATTTGTACTCCAAAGTGATAATAAGGAAAAAGACTTGTACAAGAATATTTATAGCCCCGTTCTTTGTGGGTGACAAAAAAAAAGGAAAATGAGGGAGTGTCCATTGTTTTGGGAATGGCTGAATACATTGTGGTATATGTTGGTGATGGAATACTATTGTACTGAAAGGAATAATGAACTGGAGGAATTCCATGTGAACTGGAAAGATGTCCAGGAAGTGATGCAGAGACTGATACACTGTGGCACAATCGAATGTAATTGACTTTTCTACCAGTAGCAATGCAATGACCCAGGACAATCCAGAGGAATTTATGAGAAAGAACCCTATGCCCATCTAGTGAAATGCAGAAGAAAAACCTATCTATGATTGATCAGATAGTGTGATAGGGATGTGATTGGGGTTTTGATATTAAAGGATTGCCCTACTGCAGCTATGAATAATAGCAGGGAAATAGGTCTTGAACAATGATACATATATATAACCCAGTGAAACTGGTTGTTGGATTCACGTGAGGGAAGGAAAAGGGGTGGTAGTAGATCATGAATCATATAACCATGGAAAAATATTCTAAATAAAAAAAGGGAAAAAAAAGAAAATTCACACACACATACATAAAACACAGAGGTGCTATCTCTTTCTTTTTCTTTTCTTATTTTAAACCCTTACCCTTAGGAAGTATCTGACAGAGCTACCAACCTTCCCCCTTAGCTTTTATTTCATAAAGAAGATATTTTAAAATGTATTTCTAAACCTTACATATTCAGTTTGCAAGTCCCTGAAACTGGGCATACAAAAAAAAAACAAACCAGTTTCTGCCCTGAAGGAACTTACATTCTAGTATTTTGCTTAACCTGTAATGGAATTGAGAGAAATCAAATTAAAATTCTCTTTACTTCTAGTCTTGTTTATAGCAGTACTTTCTTGCTAGTTAACTTATAAAATCAATATAATATTCAAATTAGTATGATTATTATAGTCATGTAACATGTTCCATATTAAAAGATTTTTAGATTTTTTCTTAAACAAAAGTCATCTTTTGCCCTTTATATTTTGTCTACAACACTGAGAAAAATGATTCATAAAAATAGTTTGTTACTGATTATTTAACATTTTTTTATTTTGTTTTTAGGAAAAGAAGAAATATAGTGAAGTTTTTGAGAAAGAAGAATTTGATGAGGTGGAATTCCCTGAAGCTCCCAGAGAGCAAAAAATATCTTCCCCAGCCAGGGAAGTCTTAGCAGCATGTCCTGAGGCATTAACTGAGGTTCAGTTGCAGGATGTAGGTCATCTAGATACTGTGAAGGAAATGGTTGATATCCCACTTACTTCCTTAACTTTAGATGTTGAAGAATCCCAAATAGGTAACCTAGATACAATAATAGAAGGGGAAGAGGTTAAAGAGCATCACCTCTGTGAAGAAACTAAGCCAAAGTACAACCCTGAGAAGGATGTGAACACCAAAGTAGAAATCTCTCAGGGTCTTAGGGACAGAGCTCATAGTGGATCAACACAATGTGGACTCTCAGAAAACACGTTCCAGTCTAATCCTTCTGATCAGCAGGTAACAGGACTGTTACAGGACAGAGGAGCTGAGAGTAAAGAAGGTCATAGACAATCTGTTGGCCTTTCTTCAGAGGTACTACATAATGTGGGTTTACAGAGTTGTTATGAAGCCAAAGAAGTCTTTCAAACAACTAGATTAAAAAAACTCTATCCTGAACTACCAACGGAATTCTCTGGAGAAAGACCAGCTTTAATGGCAGTAAAACCACTGTTGCGGAATGAGAGACTGTACCCTGAAATTCCCTCTGACTCAGAATTGGTACCATTTACTAAAGAGCAGCTGAAAATCTTTGAGCCTTGTTCTTGGTTAGAAAATGTTGAATCATACTTAGAAGAATTTGACAGTATGGCTCACCAGGACCATCACGAATTTTATGAGTTGCTTTTGAATTATTCACGATGCAGGAAACAGCTGTTGCTGGCTGAGGCTGAATTGCTCACTTTGACATCTGATTGTCAAAATATCAAAAGCCGATTATGGCAATTTAAGGAAGAGCAAATGACTGTACAGGTATGACTAACGTTCTCTAAAGCTTTTTGGAGACTGAGGCTTTTGTAATATAGATGCTAAATTTGTGTTATCTTGGTTTGAAGTCTGCTTATTTTTCTCATTGTTTTTTTTCTTCTGTTAATTACAAGTCTTTCCCCCTAAAGAATCAGGTAATTTTAAACAACAGTAAAAAATTTTAATTTTTTTGAATTATAGGATACTTTTTACATTTTGTTTGCAATAATGAGAAAAGTGATTCCTAAAAGTATGGCTTCTTACTGATTACTTACTATTTTAAATTTTGTTTTGAGAATAAAAACAATGAAGTTTAGTAAATTAAAAAATTAAATTTGTATACAAATCTAGCTGAAGATATGAAAATGACAAATTTATAAGGGAGTGAGTAGAGAGCATATTAGTTGTTTTAGGTCTGAATGTTGAAGAAGACTCATTTAGGGAATGGTAGAGGAAGAAAAGACAGTAAAGGTTAAATAAAAAGAACAGTTATAAAGAAAACCAAGATGTTCTGCTTTCAGATGTCAATGGAGGAAAAGTTTCAAGGTGAGTGTCATATAAGGCAGAAAGTACTAGAATAATGAAGTTAGAGAAAATAACCCTTGGATTTAGCAACATGGAGGTCCTTGGAGACTTCCAAAAGAGCCATTTCATTAGTGATGAGTATGTAAATTAGATCACAGAAAGCTGGGGAGGGATGGAATGTGGAATAAACGGACAGCAAATGTAATCCCTCTTTGGAGCAGTTTGTCAATGAAAAAAGTGAGAATTAAAAATAGGGGCTACAAATGAGAGTATAGTCAATGAAATAATTTTTCAATGGAAGGGAAACCCTGAGTATATTTTTAAGTAGAAGGGGGGACATATTGGTTAGAGATTGAGACTAACAGAAACAGGATGACTAAAGGTGATATCGTGTCAGGGGCCCAGATAAAGGGGTTAGCCTTGGGAAAGGGCAGACTTTTATTTGGAGACAGGAACAAAGATGATTGAAGAAAAAGAGGAATTTTGGCATTGAAAGGAAGATGGATTAGGGAGTTCATAACAAGTGTCCCTGCTTTTCATTGGCAAAGCAGGTGGTGAAGTCTTCTTTTAGGAGTAGTGTTATGGTGTGGTGATAGGGAGTTTAGAGGATGAATGAAAATTGATCTCAGATACTCTGTCCATTTCTGTTTTCTCAGGACTTGTCTATACAACAACCTTGGTAATCCTATTTTGCATTGTCTCTACTCATTATCTTTGTTATTTTTATGTTCTCTGCTATATTATAAGTATCCAAAAGTCAAGATTTTTTATATTTGTTTTAAATGGACAGTAGTTCTTGGCATAATGCCTGGCATTTTATAAGGATTTAAATAAATGTTTCCTGGTTAATCACATGATTTTTGGATACCTGAAATTATATTTTATCTTTCCTTCTCCTTCAGGGCATTTGTGCAGACCAGGTGAAAGTTACAGGATATCATCGCTACCAGGTAGTGGAGATGAATGAAAATGCCCTGGGAGAGCTAAAGAAGGCATTTGAGGCAAAATCTGAACATTTACATCAGACTCTGGCCCTGCATTCTTATACTTCTGTGCTCTCGAGATTACAAGTAGAGTCCTATATTTTTGCACTGCTCAATAGTCCAGCTGTTCAAAGGTCTTTGTCTGTTCATCAGCAAGGTCGTGGTATGTGGTGATTGGAATTTCTCCTTTTCTTAAGACCTGTAGAGAAATATAAACTTAGCAATAACATTTGTTTTAATTTGTTATATAAGCTGAATTGATATGAAAATGTAATGTTTTTATCTGCAGCTAAAATATATTCTGATGTTATTTTTGAATGAAGAGGCATCTAATGACTTTTTTCTGGAGAAATATTTGATTTCTTTCCTTTTGAGTATTTGGTGTTTTTAAATATTGCTTTAAAGTAATTCTTAATCACCATTATAACTTGTCTTAATTTATGTACTCTTTTGTCATGGATAGTCCATTTTTAGCCTTTCAACCTTGAACTGATGGTCTAGTCCCATGGTGGTGAACCTATGATACTTGTGTCAGAGGGGGCACTCAGAGCCCTCTCTATGGGCATGCCTACGTGTTTCCCCAGCACAGAGTTCACCAGAGTTTGTTACTAGAAAGCTACAGGGACATGGGACCAGGCTGCTCCCCTCCCCCTCTCCACCATATGCCTGAGCACATCACCTACCCCTCCAAAAGGTTCATAATCAGAGTCACTTCAATAGATAGCATTTCTGTTTTTGACCTTTTGCTTTTCTGTTCAAATTTTCCAGTTTGTTTTTTTATTATTATATGGCTTGGATGTTTTTTATATTGTTGTGACTTTTCAGAAAGTTGCTGATGGTAGATAATAAAGTCAATATTAAATAGAATCACAGAAACAGAATTTTTGGACCTTTGGAAATGCTCTAATTCAGTCCTTCATCTTCTGCCTGTATCATTGCAGTAGCTTCCTAATTGTTCTCCTTGCTTCTATTCTCTTTTCTTTCTCATCCATTATCCACACAGCTGCCAAATAATTCCTAAAAGCAGACTGACTCACTCTCTACTCAAGAAATTTCGGTTATTTCCTTTTGCCTCTAGGATAAAAAGAAACTCTTCTCTTTGGGATCTAAAATTCTTCACATTCTGGCTTCCATAGAAACCAGTCTTTCCAATTTGATCTCGTATTGTTTACTCTCCATATGAACTGGCCTACTTGATGGTCACTATTCCCAGTATTCTACCTCCTCTCTCTGTGTTATTGTTCAGACTTCGTACTCCATTTCTTTTCTTTTTAAAATTTATTCCTTTTTAAGTATTTTTCCAGGATTACATGATTCATGTTCTGTCTCTCCCCTCTTCCTTCTTCCCTCCCAGAGCTAACAAGCAATTCTACTGGGTTATACATGTATTATCACCAAATTCTATACCCATATAAACAAGTGATTAATCATTTTCTTTCTTCTGTATTTCTACTCCTACAATTCTTTCTCTAGATGTGGATAGCATTCTTTCTCATAAATCCTTTGGGATTGTCCTGGATCATTGCATTGCTGTTGGTAGCAAAGTCTATTACATTTGATCCTCCCACAATGTTTCAGTTTCTGTGTATAATGTTCTCCTGGTTCTGCTCATTTCATTCATATCAGTTCATGGAGGTCTTCTCAGTTTCTCAGTTTTTATAGAAATCAAGCAGTCCATCATTCCTTATAGCACAATAGTATTCCATCACCATTATAAATCACAATTTGTTCAGCCATTCCCCAATCAAAGGATACCCCCTCATTTTCCAGTATTTTTGCCACCATAGGGAGCGCACCTATAAATATTTTTGTGCACACATTTTTAAAATTTCTTTGGGTGTGTATCCCATTTCTGAAGCACTATCCTCCTTACCTCAGTCTTCTAATATCTTTTTTTTAAGGATCAGATCCAGTGCCACTTCTTATAAGAGGCCCATTCTGATTCCTTCAGTTGTTAATTATTTTCCTCTCAAATTACTTTATATTTATTTTGAAATTATACATATTGTTTTCTCCTTAGGAAAATCTCTTGAGGTCAAGGATGTTCTGGCTTCTTATTTTTGTCTCTTCAACATCTGGCATAGTTCCTGATACGTGGTAGTGTCAAGGTTAAAATTAATGGTTGGACAATGATTATATGAAATTTTGTGCTCACCGGTATTTATTATATCTTGAGTCAGAAATTTATTTACAAATAGAGAAGAAACAATAAAGAAGAGAAATGTGAGGGGGATAGAGAAGTTATCTATCCTAGTAACTTAAATGTTTTGCTCTGGATCTTCTCAATCTAGGCAGAGATTAATTAGCTCTCAACCAGGAAGGCTAGTGAGTGAGTAACTACTTGACCTCCTCCAAGATGGAAGCTAGTCTCTCCAGAAGGTAGGAAAAGGGTCAGACTTTTACTCACCCAATGAGTAATCCAAGAGTCAGAGTCCAAGTAGAAGCTGAACTCCAAGCCCATGATCCAAGCCATAGTCTCCAGCAAAGCTTCCTTGAAGACTACCTAAAGACTATTTCCACAAGACAATCTCTTCAGACTATCTTCTCAAGGACAATCTCCTTGAGGGAGTTTGGGGTTTGCTTTTTATGGTGACTTCTTGTCCCTTCCCCTCTTCACAAGGGCCAATCTCAGTTTCCAAATTGTCTAGCATTGCCCAATGGGCAGATTATCTAGGATCGACTTCTTACCTTTTGAAGCAGGGGTCCCCAATCTATGGCCCACGGGCCACATGTGACCCCCTGAGGCCATTTATCTGGCCCCCGCCACACTTCCAGAAGGGGCACCTCTTTCATTGGTGGTCAGTGAGAGGAGCACTGTATGTGGTGGTGCCACAAAGCACGGTGTCACTCATGTACAGTACTACTTCTGGTGACATAATCCTTTGCGTGGTTCCTTGTTCTGAGAGTAACTGAATGAGAACGAGGCGCCACGCAAAGGATTATGGGGCTGCACAATGGAAGATGTCAGCATGATGAGTGGTGGTCTGGGGGAGGGGATTCTGCACTGTGTATATTGCTGCCTAGTATAGTGGTGACGGTGATGGGCCTGTCATCACAGCCAGCACTGTAGCTTCTGCTATCCCAGACAGCAGTATACAGATTTGTTCATAGTTTTTTTTATAGTCCGACCCTCCAACGGCGTGAGGGACAGTGAACTGGCCCCCTGTGTAAAAACTTTGGGGACCCCTGTAAATCTGAAGGTTAAGTTCTCATCAAAAAGATTCACAGATTCCAGCTGATTGAATTTCTAGGGGTGTGAATTCTCTAAGTACCTTACTAGCTTCTCACCTAGTACTAAGTTGGGTGTTTAGTCTTTTATTGATTCAATTCAAAAGTAGACAAGGAGTAGTTAATCTTATCTTCAGTCTAGTGAGGTGCTTAAGTAGAGGTACTTAAGTTAGTGTTAATTCAGGATAGACAATAGAGTAAAGAATACTCTTTCTCAGTTATAGGCATTAAATAAATGCTTGTTTAATTTAACCAAATTGTGTTATCTTTGACTCCTTTTTTTTTGTTCTGACCTTCACCCCAGTATTGTCAGTTACCATAGTTCTATTGATTCTGTTTCTGTAGTATGTCTCACATGCATATTCTTCCTTACCAGCATAGTTTAAGCTCTTATTTACTTTTTGCTTCAACTAATGAAAATCTCCTAACCAGTCCTTTTGCTTCTAATCTTCTCCCTAATACATTTCAACTACTATTAGATTAGTCTTGCCAATGTGGGAGTTTAAAGCAGTTACTCTGTAATTTTTGTTTTCATAACCTTCATCCGTATTGACTACTGAATAAAATGAAAAGTTCAAACTGCCATTTAAGGCCTTTTATAATGTTGCCTCAACTTTTGAATCCTTGTATTAGATCATGCGTTCCATGCTTTAGCCAAACTAGAATACATTCTTTGCCTTTACTGTATCAGTCTTTGATCTCACCCTTTTCTCTATGTAGAATGCTTTTCTTTCCATCTCTACTTCTTTAAATCCTGCCTATCTTTAAAGGAGCAGATTACTAGGCCACTTATGCCATGAATCCTTCTTTGATACTATGTTTATAATTTAAAAACTTCTTTTATATACTTTCTCTGTCCTATACACTATTGCTAGCTTAATCTTGCAAATGTAAAAGTCCAATACTGTTACTTTTGTATTTATTTGTTATTTGTGTATATGTCTTGTCTCCCTTATTGCATTGTAAGCTCTTTGAGGGCAGGCCCATGGCTTATTTTCATTTTGACTTTATCACTATCTCCTTTTATATCTGAGGAATTTAAGGCCCAGGGATGTTAAGATGACTGCCCAAGTTTCTATGAAAGTCTGTTTTAATGAATAGCCAGCATTTTGCAGTTCATTTTTTCATTGACTTATTCTATTTTTCTTAAGTATAAAATAGATTTGGAATTACCATGTTAATATTGGGTTTGCAAAGAATGTTGAAATAAAAGCGTTTTTCCTTAGACTTTAAAAAATTTTAGGATTTAATCAATACTTAATGCTACTAGAAGCTGTTTGTGTAGGATTCATTGTCTTTTTTTTTTAATTTATAGTTTCTAAACAGGCAGAAAGTCTTCCCTCTGATTTGTGTCATCTGAAGGAGTGTATTAGTGTTTTATTTATGTTCACCCGGAGAGTTATAGAAGATGTACAGTTCTACAATGATGTTCTTCTTTGGCTGCAGAAATTGGTAAGGGATGGATGACCCATAGCACTTTCCACCTTTTTCTACCTCCTCCTAGAATATTTGAGGCCACTCGTTATTTTTATTTTTGTCCAAATTATCTTCAGTGACTTCTTATGATAAAATATATTTTCTCCTATTGTATTACTACTTTCTTAATGTTTTTTTCTTATTAACATTTGGTAGTATTTCATTATGTGACTAAGGAAAATAAGGCCTTTTCTTAATGAACTTTAAGTTCTGTCACATTGATCTTTGAGCCTTCTGAGAAAGGAAATATAATGCTGGATAATACTCAACCAAAATTTTAGCCTAGAAAGCCATTTAAAATATAAATGCCTCTCAATTTAAAATTTCTACAAATATATTTATATTAGCTTCTAGTGATCTTACTGGTATGAATGTGAGTTTCTTGAAAAGGCAAAGAATAAAGGAAATAACATTTCAAATCATTAAAAAAATAACTTAATGAGTTGTCCATTTCCACCTACCAAAGAGAATGCACTAGATTTCTTATTGGAGCTACCTTCCAGATACAAAATATTCAGCATGACAAAGGTTAGATATTATCTTTTCTTAATTTGCATTTTTTCATTCTGTCATATATGGCCAAGAACCTTAGGGATTTATACTTAAAAGGCAATCAAAATTGAATCTATGTGGAAAAGGTATTTTTGGTCTTTTTATCATATTTGTAAACCTTCATTGGCTTTAAACTGGTAGAAATCCAAATGTAGTAAGGTTGTTTTATGTTTAGTTTCCATTGTGTTGTAAAAATTTTTTTTAATTTTATAGTATTATATTTGATCATTTCCATGCATTATTCATTAAAGACAAAGATCATTTTCTTTTCCTCCCTCCCACCCCCCGTAGCCGACGCGTGATTCCACTGGGTATCACATGTGTTTTTGATTCTAACCCATTGCCATGTTGTTAGTATTTGCATTAGAGTGTTCGTTTAGAGTCTCTCCTCTGTCATGTCCCCTCAGCCATTGTAGTCAGGCAGTTGCTTTTCCTTGGTATTTCTACTCCCTCAGTTTGTCCTCTGCTTATGGATAGTGTTTTTTCTCCTAGATCCCTGCAGATTATTCAGGGACATTACACCGCCACTAATGGAGAAGTCCATTATGTTCGATTATACCACAGTGTGTTTGTCTCTGTGTACAATGTTCTCCTGGTTCTGCTCCTCTCGCTCTGCATCACTTCCTGGAGGTCGTTCCAGTCTCCATGGAATTCCTCCACTTTATTATTCCTTTTTGCACAATAATATTCCATCACCAACATATACCACAATTTGTTCAGCCATTCCCCAATTGATGAGCATCCCCTCGTTTTCCAATTTTTGGCCACCACAAAGAGCGCAGCTATGAATATTTTTGTACCTTATCTCTTTTTGTCCCTTATCTCTTTGGGGTACAGACCCAGCAGTGCTATGGCTGGATCAAAGGGTAGACATTCTTTTATCGCCCTTTGTGCATAGTTCCAAATTGCCCTCCAGAATGGCTGGATCAGTTCACAACTCCACCAGCAATGAATTAATGTCCCTACTTTGCCACATCCCCTCCAGCATTCATTACTTTCCTTTGCTATCATGCTAGCCAATCTGCTAGGTGTGAGGTGATACCTCAGAGTTGTTTTGATTTGCATCTCTCTGATTATAAGAGATTTGGAACACTTCTTCATGTGCTTATTAATAGTTTTGATTTCTTTATCTGAAAACTGCCTATCCATGTCCCTTGCCCATTTATCAATTGGGGAATGGCTTGATTTTTTGTACAATTGATTTAGCTCCTTATAAATTTGAGTAATTAAACCTTTGTCAGAGGTTTTTATGAAGATTTTTTCCCAATTTGTTGTTTTCCTTCTGATTTTAGTTACATTGGTTTTGTTTGTACAAAAGCCTTTTAATTTTATGTAGTCGAAATTATTTATTTTACATTTTGTGATTCTTTTCTATGTCTTGCTTGGTTTTAAAGTCTTTCCCCTCCCAAAGGTCTGACATGTATACTATTCTGTGTTTACCCAATTTACTTATGGTTTCCTTCTTTATGTTTAAGTCTTTCACCCATTTTAAATTTATCTTGGTGTAGGGTGTCAGGTGTTGATCAATTCCTAATCTCTCCCACACTGTCTTCCAATTTTCCCAGCAGTTCTTATCGAATAGTGGATTTTTGTCCCAAAAGCTGGGATCTTTGGGTTTATCGTATACTGTCTGGCTGAGGTCACTTGCCCCCAGTCTATTCCACTGATCCTCCTTTCTGTTTCTTAGCCAGTACCAAATAGTTTTGATGACTGCTGCTTTGTATTTTTTTTCATGATTTCCCTGGATATCCTTGATCTTTTGTTATTCCAAATGAACTTCGTTATGGTTTTTTCCAAATCAGTAAAGAAATTTTTTGGGAGTTCCATGGGTATGGCACTAAATATATAAATAAGTTTAGGTAGGATGGTCATTTTTATTATATTGGCTCGTCCTACCCATGAGCAGTTAATGTTTTTCCAATTGCTCAAGTCTAGTTTTAGTTGTATGGCGAGTGTTTTGTAGTTATGTTCATATAGTTCCTGTGTTTGTCTCGGGAGTTAGATTCCTAGTTATTTTATTTTGTCTAAGGTGATTTTGAATGGGATTTCTCTTTCTAGTTTTTGCTGGTGAGCTGTGTTGGAGATATATAGAAAAGCTGATGACTTATGTGGGTTTATTTTGTATCCTGCAACTTTGCTAAAGTTGTTGATTATTTCAATTAGCTTTTTGGTTGAATCACTAGGATTCTTTAAGTAGACCATCATGTCATCTGCAAAGAGTGATAACTTGGTCTCCTCCTTGCCTATTTTGATGCCTTCAATTTCTTTTTCTTCTCTAATTGCTACTGCTAGTGTTTCTAGTACAATGTCAAATAATAGAGGTGATAATGGGCATCCTTGTTTCACTCCTGATCTTATTGGGAATGCATCTAGTTTATCCCCATTGCAAATGATATTAGCTGATGGTTTTAGATATATACTGTTTATTATTTTTAGGAATGACCCTTCTATTCCTATGCTTTCTAGTGTTTTTAATAGGAATGGGTGTTGTATTTTATCAAAGGCTTTTTCTGCGTCTATTGAGATCATCATGTGGTTCTTGTTGGTTTGCTTGTTGATGTGGTCAGTTATGTGGATGGTTTTCCTAATATTGAACCAGCCCTGCATCCCTGGTATAAATCCTACTTGATCATGGTGGATGACCCTTCTGATCACTTGCTGGAGTCTTTTTGCTAGTATCCTATTTAAGATTTTTGCATCTATATTCATTAGGGAGATTGGTCTATAGTTTTCTTTCTCTGTTTTTGACCTGCCTGGTTTTGGAATCAGTACCATGTTTGTGTCGTAAAAGGAGTTTGGTAGAACTCCCTCTTTGCTTATTATGTCAAATATTTTGTATAGTATTGGGATTAACTGTTTGATAGAATTCACTGGTGAATTCATCAGGCCCTGGGGATTTTTTCTTAGGAAGTTCTTTGATGGCCTGTTGGATTCCATTTTCTGATATGGGATTATTTAAGAATTCTATTTCCTCTTCTGTTAGTCTAGGCAGTTTGTATTTTTGTATATATTCATCCATATCACTTAAATTGGTATATTTATTGCCATATAATTGGGCAAAGTAATTTTTAAAGATTGCCTTAATTTCCTCTTCCTCAGAGGTGATGTCCCCCTTTTCATCTTTGATGCTGTTAATTTGCTTTTCTTCCTTCCTTTTTTTAATTAGATTGATCAGTACTTTGTCTATTTTATTTGTTTTTTCAAAGTACCAGCTTCTTGTCTTATTTATTAAATCAATAGTTCTATCACTTTTGATTTTATTAATTTCTCCCTTAATTTTTAGGATTTCTAGTTTGGTTTTCTGCTGGGGGTTTTTAATTTGGTCACTTTTGAGTTTTTTTATTTGCATTTCTAATTGATTGATCTCTGCTCTCCCTAGTTTGTTAATATATGCACTCAGGGATATGAATTTACCTCTGATTACCGCTTTGGCTGCATCCCAAAAGGTTCGAAAGGATGTCTCGTCATTGTCATTTTCCTCGATGAAATTATTAATTGTTTCTATGATTTCTTCTCTAACAAAATGTGTTGTAAAATTTTGCATGCCTCTTTTGGAAGGTTTTATTTGTGTGCATTCACTTAATAGGGTAATAAATGACAAATCATTGTAGAATTTAATGATGGAATGCCCTTTAGAGATCTAGTTGAACCCCTTCATTTTATGAATGAAGAAACTGGTACTTAGAGATGGAGAGGTAAGTTGTTCAAGATGATATAGATAGTAAATAGCAGAATAGGGGTTTTGACCCAAGTTCTTTGATTTCAAATTCTGTAATAGTTCTATTAGTTTCTTGATTTGGTAAGATTCAATTGTCATAGTAGGCCCTCATTTTCATGATAATGTTTCCTTCACTTTTCTTGAATAGATTCTTTATCTTTTATATTGTTCAGGTATCAGTATTACAAAGAGTTGGATGCCCTGGGGATCATCTATTCCTCTTAAACCACATTCTTCGATGTCCTGCTGGTGTTAGTAAATGGGCTGTTCCTTTCATTCAGGTATATGATCTGATGATCTCTTCACAGTAAATGGTGCAGTAGTATTCAGATATTTTTCTAGTAAAAATTCTTCTAGAGCATTTATAAGAAAGAATAGCAAAAAGTTCACCTTGAAAAGCATTCAGTTAAGAATTAAAACACCAAGTGTATTTATGAGCATGGTGGGACTGTTTCTTGTTGAACTCAGCAGAGATGAAATAATAATAGAATTGCTGAAGTTGAGTAGTTTCTTAGCTTGGAATAAGTTCAATGGAATTTAATTCTTCAAAATCCCTGTTCAATCAGGCACAGCAGAGGCTTATTCAATAGTACTCAACATTTCAACGTTTTTACATCCCATTCCATTTTCTGGAAAATAGAATGAGATTTAATAGAGATCAACTGAGTGCTACTTAATTACTTATGGTAGGTCATGGATTTGCATAGTTAACTCTCATGCCCAGGAGTTGATGATTCACTTGGTGGATTATCTGTGCCCTTTGCCTGTCTTTTAGGACATTTAATTTCTTATTTCAGCAGAGATGGATTGAGGAGTAAAATGAAAGCATGCCATATTTAAACTATTACAAATTTTTTGATTTTTTGGTAGCACTTATGAAAGAAAGTGAAATTGTTGTCTGAAAAAAATTTTTCTTTAACAATTTCTGACTTAAATTATCAATGCTGTTCTCTCCCCTCCTTTACTAGATAGATAATTGGTGTGGTCTTTTAGGCCTCTTCTAAATTCCAAATATAGCCGAGCAAAAATGTCAGAAAACTTTGGGAGGCCTCTTTGGTTCATGCCGGCTACATAGCTGCTCCCTGCTAGTCTAATTAAAAAACTCCTTGTTCCTGGTCTTAGTACTAATGAGCTGTTATTAAGTAGCACAGGGTTTTGGTCTTCTCTAATCCTTCTCCTCTCTTTTTCTAATTTCAGATCAAAGTGTTGAATAATTCATCAGGGGTATTTCATTTTATGCAGTCTCTTGCCTTGCTCATGTCTCCTGTCAAGTAAGTGTGAAAGAGGTTTGCACTCCATTTTAAAATATTGCCCCGCATTTGAATACTGTCTTTTAAAAGCAATCCAGGTACAGAAGGGCTCTGTCAAAATTGCTGTGGGAACTCTCGTAATTTAGCATTACTAATTTCTCCTTAGACTTGAGTCCAAGTGAATTTTTTATTGAGTTTTTTGGAAGCCTTTACCTTCCATCTTAGAATCAATACTATATATTGTTTTGAAGGCAAAAGTAAGGGCTTGGCAATGGGGTTAAATTATTTGGCCAGGGTCATCAGCTAGGAAGTGTCTGAGGTCAAATTTGAATCTAGGACCTTCCCCCTCTAGCCCTGACTCTCAGTCCATTGAGCCACCCAGCTGCCCTGTCCAAGAGAGTCTTAAAGCTGGTCATGATGAACAGATTAGCCTTCCTTGAATCCCAGAAATTCTGGTCTTTTCGGAGGCTCAACTTTCTTTCCCTTCTACTAAAGAAGCCTGCTATTTTATAGACTTGTATTACAATCTGTAGCTAAAGTGAATTAATCACTTTTTAATTTTATTTTTTGTCTAAATCTAGATTTGTGTATCTTAGACTGTTTAAAGTGAAATAGTTTGGTGATTTGGAATATTATATATATTTTTGAAATGCGGATGGGTGAGGTTGCTTATCATAGGTTATTTCAAAAAGATTGTACTCCCTTGGAACTTATACTTTTTATCAATTCTGAGATGGATGATAAAGGTTTAAAAAAATTGTAAAAGATGAATTTTAGATAATTACCAGGTATCTCTGCTCTCATAGAGCTTGTATTTTAGTTGGGGAGACAAGCACGATTAAGTGTTAAATTCTGAAGGAATTCATAATTAATATAGTCAGAGTTACATCATCATTGTTATCCCTTGTCCTTCCTTGCTCCCTTTACAGAGAGCCATTTCATATACAAATAATACTTTTTTAAAGAGAAAAAAATTCAGCACAACACATTGTTGCATTAAAAGTCTGAAAATGTCCAGTGTGTGACCTCTGTACAATATTAATGATCCCCTTAATTGTGAAATCTCCTGTCTTTTCTTATACCTGAACCTTTTTGACTTCTCTGCTGTATTTGGCACTGTCCATCATCTGATTTTGGATCCTTTTTCTTTCTAGGTTTTACAGTTCTACTAGTTTCCTTCCTTCCTGCCTGCCTGCTCCTTTTCAGTCTATTTTGTTAGTTTGTTGTCCATATCATGAACCTTAGCTGTGGGTTTTCCCTGAGGTTCTGGTATACACCCTTTTCTTGCTTCCCTATAGTCTCTTGGCAACCTCATTAAGTTACATGGCTTTTACTATCACCTCTATGCAGATAATTCACAGATCTTTATATCTAGCTCCATTTGTTCCTGAAACTTTAATCTGATATTGCCATTTCCCAATTGGATATTATAGTTGGAATGTTCTAGAGACATTTTAAACTTTGCATGTATAAAACTATACTCATTATCTTTCCTTTCATATCCTCCATTCTTGCAAACTTCCATATTTCTGTTTGTTATCACCAAGCTTCCAGGCTAGGTTTGTCACTTTATTATTCTAGATTCTTCTCTCTGTATCCCTTCATAACCAATCATTTGCAAAATTTCACTGTTTCTACCTTCACAATAATTCTCACATGTGATCCTTTCTCAGTTTAGGCCTTTTTTACATCTTGCCTAGATTATTGCAATAGCTTCCTAACACATTATCCTGCCTCATTTTATCACCACTTCAGTGTATTTTACACATAGTTATTTTCCCTCAGCTTAAATCTCAAAATATGATTCCCTTACTCAATTAACTCCCAGTGGCTTTTCTTGTTGTCTTCCTTTGTTTAACTTTTAAAATCCTTGCCAAACTGGCTCTGATGCGTTTTTCCAGTCTCACACTCTTCCTACGTTTGGCCACACTGTCCTTTCCTCTCTTCCTCTCATCTGACAATCCTTCCTCTATTCTGGATCTCTACTCTGGCTTTCCCCTGTGTGTGGAATGCATAGCTTCCTCAGCAAACCCCTAGAGTTCTTCCTCTTGTCAAGAGCTCAAGCATCACCTTCTGCTGCAGCCATTCTTTTTTTTGAAACCCTTACCTTCTATTTTAGAATCAATATTGATTCTAAGGTAGAAGTGTGGTAAGGGCTAGATAGTGGGGGTTAAGTGACTTGCCCAAGGTCACA